>NC_056665.1:141914617-142225405 GCF_018350195.1 Panthera tigris
GGGGCGGACAGGTGGATATCTGAGGGAGAATGTAGGACTGGGGTCACCCAGCTCTGGGTGCTTAGAGCAGGGTTCAAATCCCATTCTGGTTCAGAAGGTCTGAGTGACCTTGGGAAGTCACCCTGCCTCTGTATCTATACAGTTTGTCCCTCTGTAAAATGGGTCTAATATTGACTCCTGGGGCGCTGTTAAAAACAGTGTAAAATGTCCATCCTGGTGCCTGCCTCGTTCGACCACTGCCACCCCTCTCCTTCCTGCCTCTGCGGGCAGGTTGGTCACCCGCTATTGTAGCAGAGGTTACAGAGGCCCTGCCCTCTGGCTCCGTGCATTTACTTGATCTCGTCTGGCCTTGTCCAGGGCCTCAGGGCCACCGGGTCACCCCCACGCTGAGCAGGTGACACCTTGAAAGCTGGGCTCTGACCTTCCATGGGCACCGTGTCCGTCTTGACAGCCGGCTGCAGCCTGTCCCATGTGCCAGCTTGCGCGTGGGTCAAGGGCCCAACACGCGGTGGCTCTTTCACTGTTATTGTTGCGAAAAGAAAACCCGAAATCCTTGCCAGCATCTCTGGAGGCACGAAAGTGTTAGCCGTGTGAAGCAAAGTGGGTGTTTCTAAGCTCCAGCGCACCCCAGGCCTCCCAGCCTCCACCTGCCCTCCCCGCTCCCCTCCCCGCCCGCCCGCCCTCCGCTTCCCAGCCGGGGACGCCTCCGAGGTCTCATAGGATTTGCAAAGTGATAATCGTGGCCCGTGTCGCTGGAGGTTTTCTCCACTTGTGAAATTATCCAGGAGGAGGGATGGAGCCCCTGCGGGTTCTTTGTTGGTTGTGTTTGGGAGCGGCCGGCCTGCGACCTGAAGCTGTGCGTGTGGGTGGTGTCCCCTCCCTGGTGGCCCCCACCTTGCCTCCGGGGACCGTGGCTACACTCAGAAGCCCTGGTCACCACCAAGCCAGGCGTTCGGGCGCCTCAAGGCTCCGTGGTATCGGAGAGGAGGGTGACTTTGCCGCAGCCACGAGCGAGAGACCAGCTGAGCCCTCTGGCCACTAGCCTAGCCTGGAAGGGCCTCACTCTTGACACCCTTGACATTGACCTGGAAGGGCCTCCCTCTTGACATTCAGTGAACCCCTTACTTTTGCAGCCCTCCCCTTGGGCTTCAGGTGACCCAGCGATGCTCTATTCGTTACAGGACTCTTTAGGTTGCGAGGGTCAAAAACCCAACTCCCAGTGGCATCAACATAAAGGGGCTTTGTTGGCTTACGGAACTGAAAAGTTAAAAGCTTCAGTTAAGGCTCGATCTAGCAGCTCAAAAAAAAAAAAAACAAAAAAAATGCCATCACCCAGGATTCAGCTGTGCTCAGTCTCTCTATGTGGTTTCATCCTTGGGCTCCAAATGGTGGCCCAGCAGCCCTGGGCATTCCCCTCCCAAGACGGGAAGCTACAGTCACACACCTGAATCTCCCCACATCCCACTCGAGGGCAGAGAGAGAGGGAGAGAGAGGGAGAGAGTCATTTTTGGTCGCATTCAACACGTCCTGAAATATCCTCTTATTGACTGGGGTTAGGTCACATGCCCATCGCTGACCGCTCACGACAGCCGGGCGCTGGGACACGCTTCCTGGCTTAAGCCAGTCACGGCTACTCTCAGAGCAGGATTGGGGTCCCCTGGGGAGAACCGAGGCGCAGCTGGCCAGAGACCCAGGCCGCCCAGGGGGCCCAGTGACGGTGCACTGTCATATATCGAGTGCCCGTGACACCCAGGACCTGTCTGTTGTGCTCGCGTGCATCATCTCACGACGACACTGACAGGGGATCCCAACAAAGACACCAACGCCACCCAGCCACGGCCGCGCAGTTCAAGCCACGGAACCGCGTGGGCAGGGGGTGGTGCCTGGGTCCGGCTTTCTGTTTATGGCAGGGGCCGCGTGCAGGTCTGGAGCCAGACCCGGCCTGAGCTAGACCCTCGGCTTACTCCTCCCGGCCGCGGCCCCCGCCCACCCCGGAGGACACCGGCATCGTGACAATGCCTGCAGAGGGGTTCTCCAGGCAAAGCCGTGCGCTCTGACCCCGGTGCGCTGGGCAGGTGCGCCTCGCCAGAGGTGACAGCCACGGGCGAGGGGTGGCAGTGGTGGATAAGTACCCGGCTTCCCTCCCAACCCCCACCCCCTGCTGTGGGACGAGCCCGTGTGTTCCCCACCTTGTCTCAGCGGGTCCCCTGTGGATTGAGCCCCCAGGGGCCTCGGTGGCGATTGCTCGTTAACACACCCCTTATAAACCCGTGGCCCACCCCGACTCCCTCCCCCACTTTGTCTCGTGCTTCCTGGAATCACCTCCCCGACAGACGACTTGCATCCAGGGTCCCAGGGTTGACTTTGGGAGCCTCGACTGAGACAAGGGGCAGAGTGCCTCCCAGGGTTCTAGAAGCGAATGTTGCCAAGCACGTGGGCGTTGACTTTTTATCCAACCCCAGGATGACCGTTCCCTGTGCTGGGCTCAGGGGCTGGGGGCACAGCCAAAGGAGGGAGAAGAGGGGGCCCAGTCCCCTTGGTTCAGCTAAAGCCACAGGCCCTCACACTGTTTACATCGGGCCCAAAGTGGCCTCAACGGACACTTTACTGCACTCCCTACCTAATGCCTAAGTTCTCTGTACAGCTTCCCTGCTCTAGTCATCCCACTCTATTTGCACACCCCTAGGGATGGGGAGCTCATTACCATTCAAGCAGTTAGCTCCATCTAGAGATGGCCCTGAAATTTATTAGCTACTTAACAAATATTATGTGTTGAATAAATGACTAAACAAAGTAACTATTTTAATATCAAATCTCCAAGCACCTCCTTTTGGAGGCAAACAGCCAGAAACATACTATAATGCTGGGAACGAAGGCATTAAGGAGTGCCTCTGTCATCTAGTTCAGGGATAGCAAATTATGACCAGTGGACCGAATCCGGCCCTCTCCCTGTTTTTAATACATCCTGCAAACTAAGAATGGTTTTTATGTTTTTAAATGGTTGGGGAAAAAATAAAAAGAAGGCTTTTTCACAACATGTAAAATTATATGAAATTCAAAATCCAGGGTCCATAAATAGAGCTCCACTGGAGCATAGCCACGTCGTCATTCACATCTCTCCTGTGGCTGCTTCCCTGCCACGGTGGCGTGAGTGTCTGTGACAGAGACAGTCTGGCCCACGGAGCCGAAAATATTTACTCTCCCACACTTTATAGACAAAGTGTGCTGCCCCTCATCCGGTTCACTCACAAGCCACATCACCACCCCATTTTGTGGGTGAGGAAACTGAGGCCCACAGGATTAGGGAACTCTGAGCTGACATGTGGCAGGACATAAGGGGCCCGGTTTCTAGAACGGCAGCCTGACCCCAAAGCCCCAGGACCTTCCGCAGCCTGGCTCTCTGACCCTCTGAGAGTCAGGTCCTCCCTCCTGACCCCACGGGCCCAGCCGCCTGGGACAGCCCGTCCTGCCGGGTGGCTCCTGCCCTGACCAGAGACCCTGCTCCGCTGGGGGCTGGAGCCCGGTGCAATCAGAGGCTCATTGATGTGACAGCCCCGTGTGTCAGAACAATCAATGCTGCTTCCCCGAGCAGCTGCCAAGGCCTCGGAAAGTGGGTCAGGCCCCGGGAGGGGACAGTCCATTTTTAGCTTTTCATTAGGGCCTCATTCATTAATTCCTTCATTTGATATTTACTGAGCAGCTACTCGGTGCCAAGCCCCGGCCACAGGGACTGAGGACACAGGTCAGCCGGTGAGGGGGGCAGGTGCTGACCCAGGGGCTACCCCGAGAGGGCGCTGGGCCTTCTGGAAGCCTCTGACCTGACTTGCCCCGAGTCGTGGCTGGTGGTTGTCTCAAAGAAAAGTATCGAGAAGGGTCTCTTTGGGAAAGGCCCTGAGGAGCACCTTCGTCTCATCTGGGGTGTCGGTGCCTGGACTGAGCCCTCTCTTGGGCCCCGTCCTTCCCCGCCTTGATGCTATGAGCCTGAGGTGGACAGAGGTCACAGGTGTCAGGTAACCCGTGGTTTGTTGTCCGGACCGGGACACTCGTCACTAACTAGGCTGGGGAGACAAGGGAAACTGAGGCAGACCATGCCCCTCCCTGACCTGTCATCCTGTCTGAGAGGCCTCCGTCCAGGCTCAGCTCTGCTGCCCGCACCCCTGGAAGCCTCCTGATGCTCCCCTGTCCTCATCCACGGGTCCCATGCACCTCTGCTCATTCTCCCCTTCATTCGTTCATTCATTCATACCTTCATTCATTCAACGATGAACTTTTGGGCACCTAGTCTGTGCCAGGCTTTGCTGTGGGTGCCGGGGACACAGCGGCTTCTGCCCTCCCGGTGCTCACACGTTAGTAAGGAAGGCAGACATAAATCAGCAAATCAATCGTGTTGCTGGGACGCGACTCCTGCCACCGAATTTGGACACGAGACGTCCGTTGGGGAGGCGTCTCTGCGGTGGTGGCCTGGAAGCCGAGGCTCCGATGATGACAGGGCACGGCCGGGAGAGTGGGGTGGAGGCAGGAGGCTGTGTGGCTCTCAGTGGCAGGGGTGGGGCTGGGACACGACCCAAGGCTGCCTGAGTGGCCCCAAGCCCGCTCAGGCCCTGGGTCCCAGACACGCAGAAGCCAGGCCATGGGGGGCAGGCTTGGGACAGGGCCTCTGCCTAGTGTGGTTTGGGCAGGTGGAGGGGGCGTCCACGTAGGCGACCATCAGGACAGGCATCAAGACCACTTTATCAGTAGGACATGCCTCTTCTAGCACATTCTTGCCCAGGAAGATGAGACTAAGCCCTGGAGAACCTTCCGGGTTTGCTCCCTGCACTTGCCGAGCCCTTGCTGGGACCTACTGCCCGTAAGCAAGTCATGGACTGTGAACATCCACTTATCTGCACAGTGGGTCCCTCAAACTACCCCCTTCACAGGACAGTGGGCGCCCAGAGAGACCAACGTTCCCTTCTCAGCGCAACGGATCCCTCCAGGGGGGCAGACGGCTTGCTTACGGGACAACGGTTTACTCCTCAAAAGCCACTTGCAGACCGTCCCCTCCCCGCGTCCACCCATCCCAAACCGTCCCATCGGAACCTTTGCCGGGTTTCCTCAAGAAGTCGAACACGAAGTACCGTCTGTCGCAAGGGGCAGAAAGCCCACTTCTGGGTGTGCTCCCAAGAGAACTGACAGAAGGGAATCAAAGAGACGTGGGCACACCCGTGGGCACGGCCGCCCAAAGGTGCAAGCAGCCCCAGTGTCCCTCCACGGGTGACGGTTTATCCACAAACCACACGGGGCACATCCACACACCCGGATATTGTTCAGCCTTAAAAAGGAGGGACGTTCTGACACCTGTCCCACCAGGGGTGAACCTTGAGGATGTTATGCTGAGCGACAGAAGCCAGACACAAAAGGACAAAGACGTATGATTCCCCTGGACCACATCCGTGGAGGAGTCAAGTCCACAGAGGCAGAAGGTGAACGGGGAGCACCAGGGGCTGGGGCTCCGAGCCTCAGGGGGGCAGAGTTTCCTTCCCGCAGGATGACAGCGTCCCGGAGACTTCGGTGGTGACGGCCGCATGCACAGCAGTGTGAATGTGCTTAGGGCCCCTCGGCTGCACACGTGAAAACGATCGGGACGATAGATAGCTTAGCAGGGTCTAAAAAATCGGCGGAAAACAAACCAAAACAACCTTTGCCAATCCCTGAAACCACTGAGGCCTGGACCCCACTCTCCATGAGACCGGGTCTCTCAGCTCTTCTTTTCGAGACCCAGCGAAGACTCTGTCCAGGTAGCAGGTGGAATAGGCAGGAAACGCGGCTTTGCAGAACGGCTGTCTGCGGCAACAGGTTGGCCACATTGGGCAAAAGCGGCTGCATTTGGCCTGGGAGCTTCTCTCTGAGTCAAGACTGGCCCGGGGCACCACCGATCTGCCATAGAATGCCGGGCACCGCGTGCCAGGAAAGCCTGCTGTGGCTCTCCAGCCCGCCAGCCTCAGCCGCCTCGGTGCTGGGCTCCCCTGCGGTCGCTGGCTGGGAGCCGCCTGGAGGCTGGGCTGGGACGGACGCTGAGGACGGCGGGACAGATTGCAGAAGAAAGACAGGCAGGCCTCACACTGTCCACTCCAGACAACATCTCTGCACGTGGCTGCTGTTCCTGCTGACTTCTGGAAGCTTCCACGGGCCTAACGGCACACTCTGGCCCAGCCACCGCGGTTGCCGGCCCGTATTGTGATTGGTTGGGTGACTGTCGTATAAAGCATTTAACTTTGCCCCCAAAGGGGTCTGGCCTTTGCCCACAGCTAGTGGCTCTTGGGATGCTTTTGTTTACCTGGGGCTTCGGGCCCCACCAGAGAGTCTAACCGTGTGATCTGGGGTGGGGGCTTTGGGTCAAGCTCTCCAGCTCTCTCTCCAAGGGGGCCGGGGACTGAGGTCGGCCAGGCGGGCGGTTGAGCACGGAACCCCCCGCAGGAGCTGAACGCTAAGGCCGGGGCGAGCTTCCCAGGCTGACGGCCCCCCACGGGGCTGTTGCTCACCGAGGTCGGGGCAGCGGCCCTGCCCACGAAGATGCCGCGGGGCAACCAGTGCGAGATCTGCCTTCGGAGCTTTGCTGACTTCCCCGTGCACCTGTGTCCCGGTGCGAGGCTGCGTCCTTTCGCCGCAATAAATTGTGACTGAGTTTACAGCTCTTAGTGAGTTTAAGTCCTTCCAGCAAATGGCCAAAACCAAGGGTGGTCTTGGGAACCCCCAAACTTGCATGAGTGAGAGTGGTCTTCTTGGGACGATCCCCTACTCTCATAGCGACTGCTCTCGCTGGCGGATGTCCACGCAGAACAGACTGCTGCGTGTGGGGCAGGGTTGTGAGAAGGAGCAGGGGTGGAGTGGAGGGGGGGGGGCGTCCCTTCCCTCTTGTAAAGTTATCCTTGGACCTCAGCCCAGGACCCCTGGAAAACAGTCTGGGCAACTACCCACAAGCTAGCCTGTGTTGGGGTGCCATCCCGGGGCGCAGAGGAGGGGGGAGAGCGTACGTGGGGATGTGTCTCTGCCCTGGGGCAGTGAAGAAACACAGC
Organism: Panthera tigris; assembly: GCF_018350195.1. Lineage (NCBI taxonomy): Eukaryota > Metazoa > Chordata > Mammalia > Carnivora > Felidae > Panthera > Panthera tigris. The sequence continues at coordinate 141,921,673 of NC_056665.1, forward strand.
CTGTGTTCTGTCTCCTGGGATGACTTCAGAGAGGCCACCCTGAAAACCCTGGTCTTAAACGAGTCTGGGGGATGGGAGGGAGAAGAGAGCATCCACAGGTTCCCATCCCTACTTGTTGAAGCAACGGGAGAGACCTGTAAAGCTCTAGGAAAACCAGAGAAGGGGGGACGACTGCTTACCCTGGGGGTGTGAAGGGGGGGCCGGAGGGCAGCGGGAGAGACTGTGGTTTTGTAGGGAGACTGGCAGGCCGGCCTGGAGGCGGGGGGGCGGGGTGGGTGGTGGTTCCGGGCTGGTCCCACGGGAAGAGGGCCAAAGCTCCTGGGAGCCCCTGCGACCGAGTCGCGTAGGGCGTGGACTGGGTTCGCTCAGCTGTCAGACTCCTAAATGAACACCCCTTTGTAAATCAGAGGGGAGCTTTGAAGACTTTGGTCCCCGTGGTGGAACCAGGATTGGTGATGTTTTGGGCTAAAAACAAAGGCCCCTTAGGGACGTCGGGCTTTTAGCGAGCCTAATGTGTTTGGGAACCTTCCTAAAATAACACTGTTCAGAAGCAAAACAAGAGGTCGGTTGTGCAGCCGCGAGGAGTGTAATATGTGCCCACTTGTGGCCTCAGTACAGCACGTGCCCTGGCTCGGGGGCCAGGCTCCAAGGGGGGGGCGTGAATGAGGCCATCTTTCGGAGGCAGGAGCCCCCCCCTTCACCTCTCTGAAGGTCATGCAGATGGGGAAGCAGGCTCGGAGCCATGAATGGGGCGCTGATCAGCCGCGGGGATGCAGCCCATAATCCCCCTTATTGGGCTGTTCCTTTCTAGGAGTCTCTCTGGTCTCAGTTGGTGCATCTGCCCTCCTGAGCTGGGAGGCTGCCTCCTGCCCCCCCACCGCCCCCATGTGCCCTGGGGTCTGGCAGGGGGAGGGAGGAGCTGCCCTGGGAGGGCTCAGTTACTCCAGAGCGTGGCTGCCTGTCCCGAGCTTCCCGGGGTCTGCAGGCTTCCTGCTGTGGCTGGAGGGGGCTCTCTGCACCCCTGACCCTCGGGGAAGCCCCAGGCCCCCTCTTCCTGCAAGGAGACCGCCTTACGATCTTTGGCTTATGACCTCGGTGGAAAGGACTCTGAGTCCGGAAAGGACAGGGAGACTTCCAAGGGTAATTGGATCGCGGGTTCCAGGGAAGCCCCCCAGACTTGGGCCGCCCTGTGTCCCCCTGGATCCCGTCAAGCCACCCCAATCTGAGGGCGGGCGGCAGCTCACCTGGAACACCAGTGGGGGTCGCTGGGGCGGCCCCCAGGCCAGGATCCCCGCCAGGCCCGCCGCGGCTTCGGAACCTTCCGGCAGCCAAGCTGGAAAACCGAAACGGATTCCTAAGTTTAGCAGCGGCGCCTGGCGCGGATCGTTCACCCGAATCCAGGAGAGGCCGTCGTCTTTATCCAGCACTTGGGGTGGATATGCACACATTTCACTCTGGGGACGTCGGGCTCGATTACGAGGTGTTACCCCGGGCCCCCCCTGGGGTGTTAGGTAATGGCATATGCACCTCATGACCTTTCTGAAATCTAAAAAATTCTAAATTGGAAAAGACACCTGGCCCTGGGGGTTTGGAGAAGAGATTTGGGACCCGGACTCCCCTTGACCCACAGAGGAGGGTGTCAGAGACGTTGGAATCAGAAAGGAAAGCCGGGGTTGGCTCCCAGCCTGGTCGGACATGAAGCGGGGCATTCTGCCGGCTCGCCACGAATGCGAGGTCCAGTCTGGCTCCCAGGTGGGGGCTCGCTTTGCTTGCAGGAAAGGGTTTCTCCAGCTTTCTCTGGATCCGTGTGGCCTTCGGGAAGCCAGAGGGCTGTGTTCAGCTCATTCAGTGCCAAAACCTGGTAAATGGCCACTGTCACCACGACCATGGTCACAGGTGATCTCATCCAAGCCTCACGGCCTGGGGTGGGGGAGGCATCATCCTTATTTTACAGTGAGACCCGCGTCTCTGGGTTTCTATAAGGTCTGTTCCCCACCCCCCGGGAGCCCTCAGTCTAGTTCAGGGCGGAGATGCGCAGGCAGAGGGGACATCTGGCCTAAGACAGGGCATCTCGAGGGTCGGACGGAGGGGCCCATGAGCTCGGGCGCCCAGGTCCCGGCTGGCGGCTGGGGCTGCCTGTGCCTCGCACTGCACTCCCCCTGCTGTCCTGGGGAGTGGGCAGAGAGGAAGCAGCCCCTGCTTGTGTGTGCCCGTGTCAGGAGCCTCAGTGCCTCGCGGCTTCCAGACCCCCTGTAATTTAGGGGAATGGCCGGGACTGGAGCTAATCTTCAGCTCTTGCGCATGAAAAGATTCCTCGTTAGTAAAACTTTGCCCTTCGGCTGGTGGGAGGTTGGCGGCGGGAAGTCAGATAGTGGGTCTGAGCCGGTCTGGCAGCCGTGACAGAACGGCCTGACTCCCGAGCAGGGCCACCTGCCCCAAACCCCCAGCTCGTGCCCACCTCCCACGTCCCCAGGAGCCACGGGTGGTTCCCACACCACCACCAGGATGCCCCCAGTGGGGATTTGGGAACCTCACGGCAGGCTTCCAGGGGTCTTGGGCTACACCGAGGACCTCATTTGGACTGGGCTCAGGGAAGGCCCATAATAAGGCGACTCAGGTGGTGACACTTTATTTTCTCTTTTTAAAAAAAATTTTTACTTTTATTTTGATCTTTTATTATTTTTTTAAAAATTTATTTTCTCTTTTTCTCTTTTTCAAAAAATTTTTACTTTTATTTTGATCTTTTATTCTTTTTTAAAACTTTTATTTAAACCCGAGTTAGTTAACACGCAGTGTAATAATGATCGGGCAAGGGAATGAAGAAGGCCTGGGCATCTTTCCAAAAGACCCCTCCTCCACCACCTTGTTAAAGAGGGAAGAATTTAGGCTGTGAGCGAGGGGGGGGGGGGGAGGGTGAATCATGGCTGTTCACTCCCCCCCCACCCCCCTCCGCCCCCCTCCGCCCCCCTCCTCCCTTAGCATGTATCCGGGAGGGCCCGGAGGAGACTGTGCCCCGCAGCTCAGGGCACCAGGACTACAAGGGCTCTGCGAGGCCACTGAGGACGGGCAGGCGTCAGGCCAACCCCTGAGTAACAGCGGTGACGTCGACGATGAATGGCCAGTGTTTACCGAGGCTTCGCCATGCTCAGGCACGGTTACGTGAATTTCCTCACTGACGCCACAGGTCCCCCTTATGACACGGAGACGGTCATTGCCTCCTGGTACAGAGAAGAAAACGGAGGTGCAGAAAGGTGGGGCGACCGGCCCGGGGCCGCGGCACCCGGCAGCACAGCCCTCGTCCTCAGCCCTGGCCCCATCCTGCGGGCGTGTGTTAGCACTGACCATCACCCACCCTCGCTGACAGGTGCAGGTTTGGGGCTGAGCCCCTTTATGAGGGCTCCCCCCCACCCCCAGGAGGGCCACAGCCCCCGCCCCCGGCCACGGCTGCAGCTGATTGATCCAGGCAGGCAGCCGTGGGACCCCTCAGCACCCCTCTCTCGGGCCTGGGCCAGGGAGAAGCAGACAGAGGGAGCCTGGCCGGGACCGGGTTCCGGAGGAAGCCCACAGCTCAGAGCCGGAGAAGCCAGACCCCGGGGCAGGAGGGAGGGAGAGGCTGGCGCACAAAGGCAGGTCCACCGGCGGGGACCCAGAACGACTCCTTCCAGCTCCCTCCCCAGCCCGGCTGCCCGGCTGTCCCAGGTCCTCTGTGGGGCAGAGACCCGGCTCACTTTACCCATCTCTCCTTACGGAGGGTGGGTCCACCCAGGTGTGAGAGGAGGTCCCAGGAGAGCTCCCGGGGCACCCGTGTAGCTGGCACGCGTCCGTTTGGCCTTCCTCCTCCGTCCTCTTCCCGCTGCTGAAATCGGGAGGGGACCTGAGGGACAGGTGTCGTGCCCTGCCATCACGCAAGGAGCCCAGACACTCTGCGGCCTGGCCCCCACGTCTTGCCTCCCGGCGGGTCACCGACCGTGGTAGCTCACGCAGCCCCTAAGTGAACCTGTGTCTGCGGTCCTGGTGACCCTCTCCCGCCCACCCCCAGCCCCAGAGGTCAGGAAGGAGTCGCTGTCCTCATTCGGAGGCCCACGTGCAGTATCGGGAACAGGGGACGATGGCCTCGCCAGGGAGGAGCAAGGCTGAAATGAGGGATGTGGGTGAAGCCCGGGGCACAGAGCAGACTCACGGGGTCTCATTAACAGCCAGCAGAGAGGACACAGTGCAGCCCGGGGCTCCCGTTCCTCTGACACCTGCCGGATCCGCTGACCTCTCTGCCTCCTCCTTGCTCAACCTGCCCCCACCCCTACCCACCGGACCACCTCCGCGGGAGGGGGGCGGGGGGGTTCTGTTTGGAGGGCCCTCTAACATTTTCACCTTTGCCTTCACACTGATCACGAAAAAACGAAGCCGGAAGGCTGATGCGTGGCCGACAGAATCGACGATCACCTGCCTTCCTGAGCTGGTGCGGAGGGACCCGGGGGGATTGATTATCTGCGGCCGGGGGGTCTTGCCACCGCGGTGGGGTGTCCGTATGGACAGCACGTCTGCGGGAGTGCCGCGTGGCTGTGATGCTGACACCCGGGGGCGGGGGGGGGGGGGAATGTTCGATTGCGGCTTTTGGCCAAAGGCCTTCTCGAGAACGCAGGAACACGGAGCCCTTCTGGGAGGGCCCGCGTTCAGGAGTTTCTTTCAGGAGTTACTGGGTGAGAGGGGCCCTCAGCGGTTGTGCCTCAGGACCCGATTAGTGAGGAGGTGGCCGCGGGGTGGGGGTGGGGGAGCCTGGGTCCGGCTCTCGCACACAGGTCCCTCTGGCCGCCCCTGCCTCCCCCGGGTCCACCCCCACCCAGCTCCTGCTGAGGCCGCGCCTGTGAATCGCCTCTTTGCCCGACCCCTCCCACATCAGACAGGAGCAGATAACACCCCGGGGCCTTGCTGCGCCTCTGCCCGGAGGCCTGGGCGACGTGCAAGCTCCCAGGATAAGGGAGACCCCGGATGGAGACTCCTTAATTATACACAACTAAAGCCACCTGCGTTTTCTTCCTGCCGCACGCTGCTGTCTGTCCCCATGCTGCTGTCTGTCTGTCCCCCGCACCGCTCTCCTGTATGTTAGGGCTGGTTAGGCCTGCGTTTCCGGTTCCAACTCCACCCCCCCCCCCCAGACCGTGAGCCCCCACAGTCTGATTCAGCTTCTCATCCCCCTGCCTCCTTACCAGATGCTTCTGATCCAAACCTGCTGATGTACAAAGCCACTGAAGCAGCCTCGCCCGGCCAGCCGTGGTCCCCAGGAAACCTCCACGCCTCTGGTCTGGCTGCACCTGTGCATGGGCCCGTCCTCTTCCAATTTGACTCATCCCCCAAAGCCGCCTGGGGCCGTCTGCTCCGAACGACCGACCTCCAGTTGTGGGGATGGCTTTGTCCTGGTCTCCGTGGGCCTCACGCAGCTCCCCAGAGGCCACTTGTGAAGGCCGGTCTCAGTCCTCGAGAAAGGCTCTGAGACCCACCAGAACCGGAGGGCACCGGGCCCTCCCAGGCCGGCTCCCATTCCGCTCTGTGCCTGTCCCGGCTGCAGGCCGAGCCTCTTCCCGGCCGGGTTCTCACATCCTGCGCGTCTGAGTCTCACCTCACCCCGGAGGCTATAGCCGCAGGCCATGAAGCCGCAGCAGGAAAGGGGTCCTCAGCAGCAGGGTGTTCGCCACGGGCACTGCACAACTGGTCCCCTGGTTTTGGTGTTCCGTTGCCTCCTGGGTGCAGGCAGCTGGCTGCCTTACTTTCGGTGCCTGTAGAAATAATATGTTGGGATCTAAGCGGGACTCACTGTTCCTTTGCAGCTGAATCTTTTTTTAAATAATTTTTTTAATGTTTATTTATTTTTGAGAGAGAGAGAGACAGAGAGAGTGCAAGCCGGGGAGAGGCAGAGAGAGAGGCAGACACAGAATCCGAAGCAGGCTCCAGGCTCCGAGCTGTCAGCACAGAGCCCGCGGGATTCGAACTTGCGAACCGCGAGATCATGACTGAGCCACCCAGGCGCCCCTGCAACTGAATCTTTTAGCTTCCCTCTTGACATTCTTTCCCCCTCTTCGGGGGCCCGAAACGCAGAGCTTGTGACTGCCCCTAAATGTGTCACGCTGCACACCCGGGGGTCCCAAAGACACAGACGTGATCCCACAGGGTCTGGGACGGTGGCAGGGACAGTCACGCGGATGGCCATTTATGAGAGCTGACAGAGGGCAAGGTGCCCGCTGGGGCCCTGGCGTGGAGCCCCGGGGGGTCGGCGCCATTGTCACTTTCATCGGTCTCGTCACTTTCTTATGCCCCACACAGCAGCTATGTAACCATGTTAACTGTATGTAACCATGTTAATTACATGTAACCATATTAACTATATGTAAACATTAACTATTTGTAACCATATGAACTATATGTAACCATATGAACTATATGTAACCATATGAACTATATGTAACCATGCTGTACATTCCATCCCTGGGACTCAGTTATTTCAAAACCTTTGGCCCCTCCAGCTAGTTCCTTCTCCCCTTTTCCTGAAGAACAGTGCAGGTTTGCAGACAAATCATAGTCCCGTGCTGTCCCTATGGGATTGGGGCAGTCCACAGAGCTCTCTCCCTCTGTCCCACCTCCTTCCCTGGCTGTCCCTGCCGGGGCGCCGGGCCGGGGCACAGGCCACTCTCGCGCTCTCCTGCGACCACAGCCTCCGTGTCTTCCTCCACACCCGCCTTCTCATCGCGTGCGATACGGAATAGCTGAGACTCTCCCAAGTCTTCCGGTTCCGGTTCCTCTCGGTTTAGTGATTCCTTCTTCAATCCATCACTTTCTTCCTGAACTTTGCCATCAACAGTTAGGAAGAACCAAGCTGCTTCTGTGACACTCTGCTTCGGAATCTCCGTTGTCAGGGGCGCCTGGGCGGCTCAGTCGGTCGAGCGTCCAACTCTCGATTTAGGCTCAGGTCGTGATCTCACGGTTCGGGGGTTCGAGCCCTGGGTTGGGCTCCATGCTGGAGGTGGGGCCTACTTGGGATTCTCTCTCTCCCTCTCTCTCTCTGCCCTGTGCCCCTGCTCTCTCAAAATAAATAAGTAAACATAAAAAGAGAGAGGGAGAGAGAGATCTGCTCGTCTAGATAGCCAATTTGATCTCTTACAAGCTCTGCCTTCCACAAAAACCCTGGGACACAAACACGGCTCAGCCAAGTTCTTTGCCAGTTTGTAACGGGATCACCTGGGATCACCTTTCCTCCCCGGACCGCTCACTCGCGCCTCACGTCCGCACGACTCCTCACCAGACTCTCCCTTACCGTCCTGTTTGAAATCTCTAAGAAACGGAGGCTGTCTCCTCCGGCTCTTTCCTTTCTGAGCTCTCTTACCAAAGTCACCTTTGACAGTCTGTTCACGGCCTCGGCTTTTTCTGGCGTGTGTCTCAAACCTCTGCCAGCCTCTCCTCATTACCTGGCTCCAAAGCCATGTCCACGTTTTAGAAATTTATGACGGCCGTGCCCACGTCTCAGTACCCATTTCTGTCTTTGTCGGCTCAGGCTGCTGTAACAAATACCGTAGACTGGGTGGTTCTAACAATAAACATCTATTTCCCACAGTTATGGAGGCTGGAGTCCAAGATCGAGGCACTGGCTGATTTGGTCCCTGCTGATGGCTCTCTTGCCGGCAGCTGCCTTCTCCCCGGACCTCGTGTGGCTGCCGGGGGGTGGGGGGCATGGGCAGGGAGAGAGAACTCCGGTCTCTTCTTATAAAGCCACCCACCTCATCACGGGACTTCTGCCCTCATACTGCCCCCCGAACCTGACCACCTCCCACAGACCCCACCTCCAAACACCATCACGTTAGGGATTAGGGCTTCAACATACGGATTTGGAGGGGACACACACATTCAGCCCACAGCAGCCTTAACGCCAGGGCTAGACCCCATCTGACTTTGAATTTGGCTTGGATTGCCCTCGGGGTCACTACCTCTACAATATTGTCACCGCGTTGTACAGATGAGACGAGGCTCAGAGAGGTCGGGCAACCCGCCCAGAGTCACACAGCAGGTGTGCAGACAGACCAGAAGCAAAGCCCAAGACCTGCTGTGTCTTGTCTCCTGGGATACAGCTGGTGTTCTCCACAGCGGCTCCCTCACCAGCTCCCGATTTGGGAAGGAGTTGTGCCGAAGAGGGGCCTTGGCCGGCTGGCCCCCGAGGGTGTGCTAAAATTATCCCCAGGTTCTTCCGAGAGGAGGCACAAAGGGAATGCCCACAGCCCCCTACCCGGGAGAGGGAGAGGGTTAAAGTTACCCGCAAACAGCTAACGGAGCCACAGTCGGCCAGAGGAGGATATGGCCCTCGCACAGAGGCGGGGCTCCAGGCACAGTCGAGAAAAGTCCCTGAACCGTCCCCCCAACCTCCGTCTCCCCTCCCCCCCATTAACTGAAGGACCACCTCCAGTTTGGACCCCAGTCGTCCCTGGTGCCCTGCTCTCTCTGGCCCCTTCACTCCATTCTGGGCTCCCCCTCCCCCAGGAGCTCCTCCCACAGGGTTCGAACTCAGAATCCGGCAATGAGCACGTGGGTCTATTTTATTTTTAACGGTGCAATAATTAGCATATATGCTTTTTGGTGCCTTTGCTGAGCATCCACTTAACACAAGGGCCTTTTCTTGCGTTACATAACTGACCCCTCCCAACAACCCTGGCGGACGTCACTACCCCCACGTCATAGATGCGGAAACAGAGCCCGGAGAGGGTGACCGGTTTACTCGAGTCCCAGCCAGGAAGTCGAAGAGTCTAGATTCCAGAGCTTGCTTTCTCCAGCGCCCGGGTCCTGGCCTTCCGCGTCTCTGTGCCTCCCCATCCCACAGGCACGGCAGGCCGCGGGTGGTTTATTTCGAAGACAGTGAGAGCAGAAGATACGTGCCGTGTAGACTCCAAACCCGAGCGGGGTGCACGGTATCGTTGAGCCAGTGTTACCTGGGGACGGTGCTCAGATCCTGCCCACCTGCCCACGGCTGCTCCTCGTCAGCCAGTCCCCACAGCTGGACGCAGCCGAGTCAAAGCGCTGTTGTGAGAGCCCCCCTGGCAGGCCCGCTCTTGCCCAGGGCTGGTGTCCTAGCAGCCAAGTGGTTGTTGTGAACCTGGCAAAGGCTGTGCGGAAGCCAGGCCCTGGGAGGCCAGGATCACGACACCAGAGCTGGGCGGATGAGCCCGCTGGGGGCTGCACGCACCCCAGGGGCCGCCTGTGAACGCTCGATATGCTTCCCGCCAGCTCCCGCCTGCAGAGAGACGTCTCCATCCATCAGAGGCGCGAGCAGGCAGGCGCGGGGCAGTGGTCGCCTCTGGAGGCGGCTGGGGGACAGGCTGGCCTCTGTTTCCCCGAAGGCCGCCCCGGGAGCAGGTGCTGGAGGCCAAAGAACACCGAGAGGTGCGATTTCTACTGAGAAAACTCAGATGTGACTTCCAAGACATCTACAAAAGATGACAAAGCACTCACCGTCTTTTCTGCTTCCACAGCCAAGTCCTCTGGTCCAGCGGGCCGAACCCCAACATGTGGCAGGAAAGTCGCAGCTTGGGGCTACATCCTTGCTCCCCTGCTGTCTCGGCAAGGGGCAGAGACACCTTCCAAACCCGGCACTTTTCTGGTTTATAAAATGCCGCGCTCACATCTGGAGACGTTAGGGAACGCCCCTCCCTCCTTGTTTCCGTGCTGTCTCTTTGCAATCCTGTTTTGAATTTTTTGGCACTTTATCCAGGGCCGGGGTCGGGGCCACAGAAGTCCCTGGGAGGAAGCAGAAAAGGGCAAAACAGGGCCGGTGTTCCCTGTTCTCAAAATCAGCCTCTGTTGTTATGTAAACAGAGACGGTCCCTTGGATCTCCCCAGGGGTTGAAGGCCACCTGGGAGTGTCCTCTCCCAGGGTCCCCAACCATCCTGTTCCATGGCAGTCGGGTAGGCAGGGTGACCTGTTAGAGACTCACTTTGGGTGTGTGTGTCACGTGGGGTGAAGGGGGGCGGCTCCCCACCCCCACCCCGGGCGTGCACGGTGAATCAGATGTTCCAGGAATGGTCAGGTGCGGCCCGCACGGCCTCCCCCCTCGGACAGCACTGGCTCCCCCTGTCCACGCTGCAGTTAGTTGTTCTTCCGCAGAGCGGTGTCCCGGGAGTCACTCGTCCCGCCCAGTCCTGCCAAAGCCTTGGCCCCGGGCGGAGAGCTCTTCTCCACTGTCCCCTTTTGTGGGCAGGGTGCTGGGAATAGTGAGCAGGTGATCTGGGGACAAGCCAGGAGGCCTGGGAGAGTCACGTCTCTTTCAGAGCCGGCCCTGTTGCTCCGCGGGGGTCTGAGTGGCGGAGGGTATACTTTGCAGATCACGATTATGAAAGGCCGCAATTGGCCTCTTGGCTCCTGAAGGTACGGATGACTCATTTGGGGCTGGGTGGCATTCTCCAGTTAAATTGCCCCCTCGTCCCCTCTGTCCCCACCTCCTCGCACCCGGAGACCCCCCACCGCATTCCCTGAGCCGGGGCGTTGTCCCCTCCACAAGCCCTGGGACCAGAATGAGACGAACCCATCGTTCCACCGTGGGGAAACTGAGGCTGGGAGAGAGGAGGTGGCTTGCCCAAGGCTGGAGCAGAGAGGGCCGGGTGCCAGCTCCCGTGCCCATCGTGAGTGCACCAGCCTCAGGAGACGGTGGCCTTGAGGACGGCCTGCTGCCTTCGGAAGGGGCCGTGGGTGGGGGTGAGGGGTCGGCGGCCTCACCTTGGGAGCGTTGCTGGACGGCACCTAGCGCCCTGGGGCTGGAGGGAAGGGACGCGGGCCCTCCTGGGGGCACCCCTCCCCCATGTACAGGGAGAGTGAGTGATCGTAACGGCTGGTAGGTCCAGCTTGTGTGCTGCCCCCCGCCCTCCACCGCAGGAACCCCTCTGCTTCTCCCTCACGACCCACGTCTGGGCGGAACGTCGCTCTTGTGGGTGCTGTGTATTCTAGAGCAAAGTTGTCCAGTGGAACGTGGCATAAGGAAGGGCGTGTTCTGTGTTTGTGCTTCCCAGCGTGGCCACCGGGCGCTTAATGTGTGGCCAGTGTGACAGAGGAACTGACTTCGTTTTCACTTTCTTTTCGTCAGTTTAAACTTTCATAGGCACCTAGGGTGGGGGGTGGGGGCGGCTACCACACTGGCCAGCAAGTATCCAGAATCTGACTGCATGTCCCCGCCTCCTTGACGTGCACCCTGGCCTGTCCCAGCCACCAGCACCTCCCCCTGGGGCCACCCGCCCTGCTGCTGCCCTGTCCCTGCAACCTGGTCTCCAGTACATCTGCTGGAAACCCCGCAGTGGGGTCGCGGTGCCCTGCAGGCCACTTATCCTGTCCTGCTGTTCCTCGGACCAGACGGGCACACCTTGCTTGCTCCTTCCTCTGCTTTGCTCCCTGCATTCACGGTCCTGCTCTTCCTGTACACACAATCGTGCTCCTGCCTCAGGACCTTTGCACTGACTGTTCCCTTTGTCTCAAGGCTCTTTCCTTAGATAGCCACCTGGCTCACTGCTTCTCTTCCTTCAGGCCTATCCTCCAAAAGCACTTTCTCAGAGACGACTTGGCTGACGACGACGTGTAAGGAATATAGATTAGCAGGACCTCCCCCTACCCACCCATCTCCTTTTAGCAGATGTATTTCTCTGCAAAGCATTTACTACCACCTGGCATCGTAATGGTTTTGGCTTATTGTTTATTTTCTACCTCCCCTGACTAGAATGTAAATTCTGCGAGGGCAGGTTTTCTTTTTCTCCTTCCTGGTTTGTCCACTGATGTATCCCACGCCTCTGGGATGACACCTGACACATAGTAGGTACTCAATAAATGCCAGCTGAATGGAGGAAAAATGATCTCAGTCAGTGCTCACTGTCACCATGAGGGAGGTATCCTTAACCCCAGGTTACCGGTGAGAAAGCTGAGGCTGCGGCTAGCTGTAAACCCAGGCATGTGCAACTGGGACGCCCGGCAAGGCTCATCTGTGGGCTGGGTGAGTCATTCCGGCCTGGAGCCTCGGTGCCCTTGTCTGGGGGGCAATGTTTGACACCCCTGGGTCTGCACGGGTCTGGAGGGGCCCGCCACAGCCCCATATTAGAGGAAGTCTTTCCAGATGGTACGGGACAAGCATGTCCTCTGCTTGGCACCCCCCTGCCACCCCCCTGCCCTCCGGCAGACAAGAGAAGAGGTCGCAGGAGGCAGGCTCTGGCTCTGGGAGCGGCTCGGGGGCACTCGTAGGGGGTTTTGTAAAGCGCCTTAAGCTCCCCCATGCCTAACTTGCACACCCCAGGCGTTTCCGTTTTCTGGTGCTGCTGCGGGACGTGGAATGTGGCACCGGTGAACTGAGGGTGGGCAGATTGCTCAGTAATGTCACCCGGGCTATGTTCGGGAGCAGGGACCTCGGGGGTGGCCGGACAGGGGCTGCCCGGAGGAGCGGTGGGCTGAGCCGGGGACGCCCGGGCCTTGAATGCCACGCTCAGAGTCCTGGGACATAGGTACGAGGAGAACACGATGGGGAGAGGCGGACATCAATTGTGCGCCTGCTGTGTGCAATGCTGGACACCCGGGGTCTTCCACGGGCTCCCTCACTCTGATGTCACAGCTTGCGTGCAAGTCAATATTTTTGTCACTCACTGTGTGCCAGGCCTGCTGAACCAGTCCTCATATCTGAAGGTGAGAGGAGGGGCCGGGAGCCATAGGGACGTGTGGCCGCAGGCTGGCGTGGTCCGGGGGCCCCGGTGGGGGGACAGAAGGAGAGGCTCAGAGAGGCAGGGCCAGGCCCCAAGCCCAGGCTCACAGGGCTCACTGCCTGGGCCCTCCCACCCCTTGGGCTGGGCAGATGTGGCTGGGGAGTGATGCCCTGAGCACCCAAGCCCGATTTCCCCTGGGCACCAACAGCCGAGGCTGTAACTCTGTCTCATCAGAGCAGCAAGATGGACCTGTGGCTCCTCCAGGGTTTCACTGAAGTTGCCAGGCTCTCCTGTTGGGTGATGGTGTTTATCTGCACCTGGTTCCAGAGAGTTCCCAGGCCCCCCGGGCATAGGGAGGCGTGGGGTCCAGGAGAAGGCAGGCCCAGCGGGTGTATAGCCCACTGCTTTTGGGGACCCAGTGCCTGATGTCCACCTCTGCTGTGCTCATGGGGTCTGCACCCTGCCAGGCTGGGCCCCACCCATCACCACTCAGGCCCACCTCCTCCGCTTCCCACTTTGGAAGGTTATTCGTGATTGATTCAATCCATTTAATATATACAGGCCTTTTAATATTGTCTCTACCTTCTCGTGTGGATTTCAGCAGATTGTGTCTTTCAAGGAATTGGTCCATCTCAGCTAGGTTATCAGACTCGTGGGCATAGAGTTGTTCATAGTAACCCCTGATTATCTTTTTGATGTCCATAGGATCTGTAGTGATATCCCCTCTTTAATTTCTGATATTAGAAATTTGAATTCTCTCCTTTCTTAGTTAGCCTGGCTAGAGGTTTAGTGATTTTACTGATCTTTTCTTTTTTTTTTTTTTTAAATTTTTTTTTTTCAACGTTTTTTATTTATTTTTGGGACAGAGAGAGACAGAGCATGAACGGGGGAGGGACAGAGAGAGAGAGGGAGACACAGAATCGGAAACAGGCTCCAGGCTCCGAGCCATCAGCCCAGAGCCTGACGCGGGGCTCGAACTCACGGACCGCGAGATCGTGACCTGGCTGAAGTCGGACGCTTAACCGACTGCGCCACCCAGGCGCCCCTTTACTGATCTTTTCAAACCGACTTCCGGTTTCATTGCTTTTCTCCACTGATTTCCTGTTTTCAATTTCATTAATTTCTGCTCTACTTCTCATTTATTTTTTTCTGCTCACTTTGGATTTAATTTGATCTTCTTTCTTCTAGTTTCCCAAGACAGAAACTTAGGTGATTGATGTCAGATCTCCCTTCTTTTCTAGTATATCAACCTGACGCTATAAATTTTCCTCTGAGTACTGTTTTTGCTGCATCCATAAATTTTAGACACATTATGTTTTCATTGTCATTTAGTTCAAGATATTTTTACCTTTTCTTTTCACTGATGTGTTATTTAGAAGTGTGTTGTTTAATCTCCAAGCATTTTGAAATTCTCCAGCATTCTTTTTGTTTTGTGTCCATGGAGAATGTTCTGTGTGAACTTAAGAAGAATGTGTAATATGCTGTTGTTGGCGGAAGTAGTCTATAGATGTCACTTTTAATTAGTTGATTGATGGTGCTGTTGAGTTCAGCTATGTCCTTCCTGACTTTCTGCCCGCTGGGTCTGTCCACTTCTGAGAGAGTGGTGTTGAAGGGTCCCACTGTGATAGTGAATTGCCTATTTCTCTTTGAAATTCTATTCATTTTTACCTTATATATTTTGATGCTCTGTTGTTAGGTGCGTACATGTTAAGGACTGTGATGTCTTCTTGGAGAATTGACTCCTTTCTGATTATGTAATGTCCCTCTTTATCTTTGATAGCATTCTTTGCTTTGAAGTCTGCTTTCCCTGAAATTAATATAGCAACTCCTATTTTTTTTTGATTGGTGTTAGCATGGTATATTTTCCCCCACCCATTTACTTTTAATCTAGTTGCACTGTTATGTTTAAAGTGGGCTTCTTGTAGGCAACATAGAGTTGGCTCTTGTTTTTTGATCTGCTCTGACAATCTTTGTCTCTCTCCTTTTTTAAAATGTTTATGTATTTTGAGAGACAGAGAGAGAGAGCAAGAAGAGGAGGGGCAGAGAGAGAGGGAGAGAGAGAGAGAATCTCTCCATGCTGTCAACACGGACCCTGACTCAGAGCTCAATCCCACAAACCATGAGATCATGACCTCAGCTGAAATCAATAATCAGACACTTAACCAACTGAGTCACCCAGGCACCCCAACAGTCTTTGTCTCTTACTTGGTGCATTTAGACCATTGGTATTCAAAGAGATTACCGATATAGTTAGGTTGATATCTGCCATATTTGTTACTGTTTTATAGTTGCCCTTGTTCCTTGTTCCTATTTTTGTCTTTTTCTGCCTTTTGTGGGTTTCTTTTTTGAGTAAGAAATATTTATTGTGTTCAGTACTTGGTATTTGGGGATTTATGTGTTAAAGTAACTATTCTTTCCCCCCTCCAACTTTATTGAGGTATAACTGACAAGTAAAATTGTATAAATTTAAGATATACAACACAATGACTTGCTATACATACATATTATGAAATGATTGCAGCAATAAAGTTAGTTAACACATCCATCACCTCAAACAGTTACCTTTGTGTGTGTGAGAACATTTAAGATCTACAACCCTTGCAACTGTCGACTAGACAATACAGTATTGTTGACTATAATCACCACACTGCACATTAGATCCCCTGAACTCTCTCATTTTACACTGGAAAGCTTGTACACCTTGACCAACAGCCCCCCATTTCATCCACTCCCCAGCGCCCCCGCAACTACCATTTTACTGTTTCTGTGATTTCGACTTTTTTAGATTCCATGTATCAGTGAGGTCATACAGCGTTTGTCTTTCTCTGAATGATTTCACTTAGCGTGAAGTCCTCAAAGTTCATCCGTGTTGTTGCAAATCAGCCTTTTGTGGTTTTAATTAAGCATTATATATGATTCTATTCTCTCTCCTTTTTTACCATATCAATTTCCTTCCTTCCTTCTGTCCTTCTTTTCTTTTCTTTCTTTTCTCTCTCCCTTTCTTTCTCTTTCTCTTTCTTTTTCTTTCTTCTTTCTTTCTTTCTTTCTTTCTTTCTTTCTTTCTTTCTTTCTTTTCTTCCTCCCCTCTCCTCCCCTCCCTTCCCCTTCCCTCTCCTTCCTTTCCCTTCCTCCCTCCCTCCGTCTCTCTCTTTCTCTCTCCCTTTCTTTCTTTCTCTCTCATTTAATCGTTGCTCTACAGTTTGTAATATATACTTACAGCTCATCCAAATCCACTTTCATAAACACCATACTGCTTTACGGGTACTAGGAGCACCTTATAATAACAAAGTAATCCTGATTCCTCCCTCCTGTCTTCTGTACCGTTGCTGTCATTCATTTCACCTATATATAAGGATACATAATATATGTGTGTGTGACATGATGCATATATAAACATGCATAATCAAATACATTGTTGCCAGTATTATTTTGAACAAATTGTTATCTGTTAAGACAATTAAAACTAGGAAAAATCAAGAGCTCTATTTTATTTTTACTTATTCCCTTCTGTGCCCTTCCTTCTTTCATTGCTTCCATGTTTCTGATCTATATTTTTTTCCTTCTCTCTAAAAACCTTCTTTCAACATTTCTTGCAAAACAGGTCTTTGGGCAACATATTCCCTCAGTTTTTGCCTGTCTGAGAAAGTCTTTATTTCTGCTTCAATTGTGAAGGGTAATTTCACAGGATACAGAATTCTAGATCTGTGGTTTTTAAATATTCCACTCCACTCTCTTCATGTTCATGTGATTTTTGAGCAGAAGTTGGATATAATTCTTACCTTCGCTCTTCTACTGGTATGTGCTGTGTTCCTCTGGCTTCTTTCGGGGTTTTTAAATTTATCTCTGATTTTCTATAGCTTGAAAATGAAATGCCTGGGAGTGGTTTTTGGGCATTTATCCTTGTTTGGTGTTCTCTGAGCTTCCCGGATCTGTGGTTTGGGGTCTGACATTGACTGGGGGGAAATTTTCAGTCACTATTGTTTCAAATGTTCCTTCTGTTCCCGCCTGTCTCTTTCCTCTCCTTCTGGCCTGCCCATTATGCTATGTCACACCTTTGTAGTTGTCCCACAGTCCTGGGATATTCTGTTCTATGTTTTTCAGTCCTTGTTCTCTTTGCTCTTCAGGTTTTCAGGTCTCTACTGAGATGTCCTGAAGCTCCGAGATTCTTTCTTCAGTCGTGTCCAGTCTACTAATGAGCCCATCAAAGGCATCCTTCATTTCTCTTGCAGTGTGTTTGATCTCTCGCATTTCTTTCTGGTTCTTTCTCAGGGTTTCCATCTCTGCTTCCATGGCACACCTGTATCTGCACACTGTCTGCTTTATCCATGAAAGCCTGTAGCATATTCATCATTGTTTTAAATTTCCTGCCTGAGAATTCCAACATCCCTGCCATACCCGAATCTGGTTCTGATCTTTGCTCTATCTCTTCAAACTGTGTGTGTGGTTTTGTTTGGCTTTGTTTTCTTTGGCCTTTTAGTATGTCTTGCCACTTTTTCTTGCTGGCAGGACATAATGCACTGGGTAAAAGGAACCTCTGTACACAGACTCTAGCGATGTGGTGCGGTGTGGGCAGGAGAGAAGAGTTCTGTAGTCCCGCGAATAGGTCCTGGGTTTTTAGCGAGCCTGTGCCTCTGGACTGGGAGCTCCCTTAGGTGGGCCGGGCTGGCCAGAGTGGGCTGGAGCTGGGTATTTCCCTGCCCCCAGGTCAGTCAGGCTCTGCTAAAGCCCCAGGGGGTTAGGCTCTGGGGAACTGGTTCCCCCTGAGGGCAGACGTTGTTGAGAAGAACAGAGTCATCTGGGGTACTTCACGATGCTTCCAGAAATGGGAGAGGAATTTTCTCTGCTATTCCCTGTGAGAACCTGCAGGTGAAAACCCACAAAAGTGTGAGGGGCCTCTGGGACGGGTCCCCCTGGAGTTTTGACTCAGACCCGTCCACACTGAGCCTCCAGCATTGGTGAGTCACAGCTCAGGTGTCCACCAAGGTTTCTGCCCCCTAAGCTCTGGCCCTGTATTCACCGGCTGGTGTTTGAAATTTGGGGGTAACAGTTCACCCTGTGACCATCCTTCTCTTGTGGATCTAAGAAGAGTTGTTTTCTCCCGGCTTGTTCAGTGTTTCACTTGTTGTTAGGACTGAGCAGCAACTTCTAAGTTTCTTCCTCTCCCGACTGGAGATCAGAAGTCTGAGAGACAGCTTTTTTTTTTTTTTTAACTTCATTTTTTATTTTTGTAAATTTACATCCAAATTAGTTAGCATCTAGTGCAACAATGATTTCAGGAGCAGATTCCTTAGTGCTCCTGACCCATTTAGCCCATCCCCCCTCCCACAACCCCTCCAGAAACCCTCAGTCTGTTCTCCATACTTATGAGTCTCTTCTGTTGTGTCCCCCTCCCTGTTTTTATATTATTTTTGTTTCCCTTCCCTTATGTTCGTCTGTTTTGTCTCTTAAAGTCCTCATATGGGTGAAGTCATATGATTTTTGTCTTTCTCTAATTTCACTTAGCATAATACCCTCCAGTTCCATCTGTGTAGTTGGAAAGGGCAGGATTTCATTCTTTTTGATTGCGGAGTAATACTCCACTGTAGAGATATCCCACATCTTCTTTATCCATTCATCCATCGATGGACATTTGGGCTCTTTCCATACTTTGTCTATTGTCGATAGGGCTGCTATAAACACGGGGGTACCTATGTCCCTTCGAAACAGCACACAGGTATCCCATGGATAAATGCCTAGTCGTGCAGTTGCTGGGTCGTAGGGTAGTTCTATTTTTAGTGTTTTGAGGAACCTCCACACTGTTTTCCAGAGTGGCTGCACCAGCTTGCATCCCCGCCAGCGGTGCAAAAGAGATCCTCTCTCTCTGCATCCTCGCCAACACCTGTTGTTGCCTGAGCTGTTCATGTTGGCCATTCTGACAGGTGTGAGGTGGTATCTCCTTGTGATTTTGATCTGTATCTCCCTGATGATGAGTGATGTGGACATCTTTTCATGTGTCTGTCAGCCACCTGGATGTCTTCTTTGGAGAAGTGTCTATTCATGTCTTTTGCCCATTTCTTCACTGGATTATTTGTTTTTTGGGTGTTGTGCAAGATGGCTTTTAACAGCTCACCTGGCTTTGGGGTGGAGGGTGGGTTGGCCAGGGGTATCCATGGGCAAAGCAGTGAGGAGCTGGTGCAGGGTCTGGGTGAGGGACAATGAGACCCTCTCCCCTGCCATTTGAAATCCCCACTGAGTGGCCTCACGGGTGCTCTCTGGGGCTCTGGCCACATTTCTGGAATTCTCTGGGCTTCCAGGACCCGCACCACCACCACCCATCCCCACTAGCTTCCAGCTTTGTCTTCCCATCAGGTGGGACGCTCCCTATCCCTTCCCAAACAAGAACCCTCAAGGCCAAGCCACGCGGCAGAAGGGCGCAGTAAGAGAGGAAGCGAGGAGGAGAGTGCAAAACTTCGGTCAGGCCTCTGAAG
This sequence comes from Panthera tigris, assembly GCF_018350195.1. Lineage (NCBI taxonomy): Eukaryota > Metazoa > Chordata > Mammalia > Carnivora > Felidae > Panthera > Panthera tigris. The sequence continues at coordinate 141,940,839 of NC_056665.1, forward strand.
GTGGGACTTGGGTGTCACCTGCAGGTCCCCCCAGGGCCCAGGATGGGGCCCAGCAGAGTCATGCCTCCGGGAACACCTGCTGAGCGCAAGAGGGAACACACCCAGTGGGGCCACTGTCAGGATGCTGGCTAACACCCAGACCGAAACGGAGAGGATCCCGCCCACCTCGTGCTGTACCCCTGCCCCCTATCTCCCCTTCTCCTTGGGCACCCTCCTTCTAGGAGTTTCTGCTGCCGAGAAGCCTTCTGGAGCCTGCCCTGGTGAGAAGCCTGGAGTGCGCTTCCCTCCCTGGCTCTCGCTGCTGTGTCATCAGTCAGGGAATCGTGTGATGATTCGTCCACGTTCGTCTTGTCCATTGGACCTGGGTCTGTCTTGTCCACGTCCATGTTCCCAGTAGCTGGAAGGATGCCTGCCCCGCGTGGGCACACAGCCAGCTTCTGCTGAACAACGGAACCAACACCGAGCAAACAGGCAAAACCAGATACTGGCTCAGGCCAGCCTGTGGCTAAAGTCACCAGGTGGAAACCCCAAGGTGGAGGACTGCTCCCGGCCCTGTGGGGTCTCCTGTTCACCAGGCTGATGCTTCAGGGTGAAGCGGATGCTGGTCTGGGGGAGACCAGGCTGCGATGCTCTCACACACTCATTGGCTCCACAGACAGGTGGCTCTGAAGGTGGCCACCCTCCTGCCTGCTGTTAGGGTCCTGGCTGCTCTCCGAGTGTTCAGACAGTCCTGGGCTGCCCCGACGATCGCATTCTTGCAGTGTGGGCCTCAGAGGGTGCACTCTTCTTGCAACATGGTGTCCAGAATATGACTCATGATTAAAAGAGAAAACAAACCACAGAGCCGGCCATGGAAGGTTCTGGCATCAGGACGCGGTGGGGGAGCAAGGCAGCCCTGGTGGGCCAGGTGTTCAGAGCTTGGGCTCTGGGCTGATTTAGCTGGAGGTTGGACCCTGCCTGGAGGTGCGGGGTGTCTGAGCTGCACTGGAACTCGGATTCTAGTCTGTTCCATGGGGACTGAAATCTCCGTCCTTCACTGGAAACCTCCGCAGGGAGGACACGGCCCCACGCCTGGCAGGTAGGAAGTGCTCACTGCACCCCGGGATCCAGGGCAGGTCCCTTTCCCCTGCTGGTCAGTTTCCCCATCTGTAAAATGGGACAATGATGATCCTCGCAGGCTGCTGGGCGGACCCAGAGAGGGAGTCAGCAGTAACGGAAATGATAACAGAAGCTGGTGACACTCGTCAAGGACTTCCCGAGTGCCAGGTTCTACGCAGGGTGCTGTGTTCCATATCACTGTCGGTCAGACGACAAAAGCGAGGTGCTGGCCATTAAGTGATCTGCCCAGGGGCCCAGGGCTGGAGCTTCCCTTCCAGCCACTTTGGGCCCCGAGCTGAGCTTCTGGCCACGTGGGCTCCCCACAACAGGGGACACGCTCTCCTGGCCCCCAGCCTCAGGTCCGGCCCAGCCCCCACCTAGGTCACTGCCACTTGCAGGGCCCCAGCGCTGCTTCCTCGGTTCCCCCGGCGTCCAGAGCCCCTCCGGAGCGTGGGCCGGCTCTGGTGGGGTCCAGCCGCCCCGCCGGCTACTCCATTAGTCCAGCGGGAACAGGGCCTGGGGCCCGTGATATTGTCGGCACCGCAAAAATGTTTTCCTTTTCATTTCTTTTAAAATCAAAAGAAAAGGGGGCGCCTGGGTGACTCAAGTCAGTCAAGCATCTGACTCTTAGCTCCGGCTCAGGTCATGATCTCGCAGTGCCGTGAGGTCAAGCCCCACGTCGGGGTCTGTGCTGGTCATGTGGAGTCTGCTTGGGGTTCTCTCTCTCTCTCTCTCTCTCTCTGCCCTTCCCCCACTCACGGTATCTCTGTCTCTCTCAAAATAAATAAATAAATAAATAACTTTCCCCAAAAAATCTAAAGAAAAAATCGAATATGGTAATAATAATGATTCCAGCCGGGATTATATTTGCTTTTATGTCAATGCAGTTGCAAAATTCAATTGTAAATATAGATTTTTTTTTTTTTTATGGCGGAGGTGCCTCGGGTCCCCGAAAGTCACCACGGGGCCCTGGCTGTCACCCATCGCCTACGGGTACAGGCGGACCCCTTGGCTGCCCTGCGCCCTCCCCAGCCGCCCTCCTCGGTGCTGCAGGCACACCTGACCATTGGTGGTAGCTCTGTCTCCAGCCATCGTCCCCTCATCGCCCCTCTCGTCTCTGGATCTGTCCATCCCTCATGTGTCCCCCGCGGGAGATGTCCTCTGACTGTCCCACACTGGCCTTGGACCCCTGTCCCCTAGGGCCCCAGCTCCCGGTGCCTCGAAGTGCGCTATGCTGGTTATGTATGCATATACTGCCCCTACCGTCTCTGAGCGGCTCCAGGCTCAACCCTGCAGCCTGTCACTGAGTCACCCCGCCCAGACCAGGCCCGGAGCGGGGTGAGGTGTCCCGGGAACAGCTGAGCGGGGGGCAGGTGCTATAGTTTAGGAGTCAGGGAGCGTTGAGGCAGGATCGGGCTACGTGCGTGGGCTGAGGGCAAGACAGAGACGCAGGGTGTGAGGGCTGAGGGAGGTGGGCAGGCCCTCGGTGGGGGGCCGCTGGGACAGTGTGGGGAGAGTAGAGGGGGCTGGAGGCAATGCCGATCCTAATAATGAATTTCATTGCTGGAGCCCCCACCCCAGGGAGCTGACCCCCGAGGGGGGAATTCCAACCCAGAGGACAGAGGACAGTGATGGAGAAGGGCTGGGCCAAGGGTCTGGTAGGACCTGAATGACAAGTAGGAGGTCCAGGCGCAGGAAGCAGTGTGACAGGGACGGGCTCAGAGGGAGCACTGTAATGTCTGTGTGGGAGGAAGGGCCTTGAATGTGGGAGCACGGGGCCCTGGAGTGTCGCCTGCCAGTGTTTGCGCGAGGACTTCACTGTGGCCTGGCCACGTGCCCACACCTTCTTTCGTTAAAAATAGAGTGCTGACGGTTCCTCAAATGCCCACTGATGTCCGCTGCAGGCCTGGCCTTATGCAGGATGCTGGGGACACAGCAGTGGCTCAGACCCAGGTCTCCTGCTTACTGGGGGACATGCATGGATAAGAGGCCGCTGGCAATGTTTGCAAAGAGCTGCAGGGGCCCAAGGAGAGCTGCATCCCCTGGAGGGTGTGGGGACGCTTCCTGCAGGAGGGACGCCAGGGTTGGCCTTGAACAACGGGTGGAGGGGCGTCCGGGGCGCCTAGAAAGTGGAGAGTCCTCCTGAGCAAATGCATAGTGGGAAGAGAGGCAGGGAGACAGCAGGCCAGACTGGACAGGAGACGCGGGGACATGACGCTGGGAATGCCTGGGCAGCAGCAGGGCGGGCGGCAGAGGGAAGGAGGGAGCGGGACGGGTTGCCCGGGTGGGGGTGAGCTCCTTAGTAGACTCTGACTTTCTACGTGTACGAAGCTGCTTCCTGATGGGGCAGGAAATGAGGAGGAAGGAAGGAGGGACCGTGCGGGTCTCCGAGAAGGGACCTGCCAGGCTAGTGAGGGAGGTGTTAGAACCCCCTGTCTTAGTGGGCATTTCTGCAGCAGCGGACCCCGCAAAGTGTGGATGTGGGAAGTGTATCCAGAGGCGATGAGTGAGGGCTGAGATGGGAAGGTGGGGAGGCTTTGCCACGAAGGAGCTTTTTCTTTCTTTCTTTCTTTCTTTCTCCTTTCCTTTCTTCTCTTTCTTTCTTTCTTCCTTTCAAGTTTATCTATTTTCAGAGAGACTGAGACAGTGTGAGTTGGGGAGAGTCAGAGAGAAGGAGAGAGAGAGTATCCCAAGCAGGCTCCACAATGCCAGCACAGAGCCCGATGCGGGGCTTGAACCCATGAAGCCATGAGATCATGACCTGAGCCCAAACCAAGAGTCGGACGCTTAGCCGACTGAACCACCCAGGGGCCCCTGTGAGCGCATTTTTCCAAGGAAGTCCCTCCGGGAAGTGGGAACCTGGAGCTTACTCCCACGGGGTCTCTGGGGGACAGAGTGGACCTTGAAGCAGAGCTGACCACTCAAGGGACCAGCTGGAGTGGCTGAGGGCTGACCCAGCAGGAGGGTCACGTGGCACTTGGACCACCCCACACTGCAGTTGGGGAGATGGCCGGAGAAGCCCAGGTCGAGGGTGCCGGGTGCATGCAGCTGGAACCAGTTGGGTCCGTGTGCCCGAGACATCGAGGGCCAAGAGGATGTGGGGGGAGGGCGTGGACTGCACTGGCTACACATGACAGCCGAGGGCCTCCTCCCCCAGCAGAGAGCACTGAGAGGGAGGTGAGTTGCATCTGGGCTGCTTGGCTTGGGCCCGCCCCTCCGAGCTTCCATGTGTCCATGAGTCTCTAGAAGGTTCCATGAGTCCCTAGAAGGTTCTGCAGAAACAGCGGAAGAGATGTGGGTGTGGAGAAGCCCGGAGAAATGGGTCAGGACGATAGACCTAAGACTCAGAAACCAGGTAGGTTGTGGCCAATTCTGCGTGTGCCCGCCCGGCTCTTATGATGAACTGAGTAGTGTTCCCCCCCCGCCCCCACCAACTGACATCCATCTGGAACCTCAGAATGTTCCTTCATTTGGAAGTAGGCTCATTGTAGATGTAATTAAGTTGGGATGAGGTCATCCCGGAATAGAGTGGGCTCTAAATCCAATGCCTGATGGGATTACTCGAAGCGGGTGCCCAGGGAGGCAGAGGAGACACGGGAAGGGGCCCACGCAGAGCTGGGGGCAGAGACTGGAGGGCTGTGTCTGTGAGCGGAGGATGGCCAGCAGCCACCAGAAGCTGGAAGAGGCCAGGAAGGACGTTTCCCCAGATCCTTCAGGAGGAGCATGTCCCTGTGACATCTTGATCTCAGGCTTCTGGCCTCCGGAAGTAGAAGAGAATGCATTTCTGTGATAGAAGCCTTTCAGTTTGTGGTCATCTGTAATGGCGGCCACAGGACACTGAGACAGACCCCAGAGCCCCTCCCAATCCTTAGCCCCAGGAGGACCCTGGGCAGAGACATGACCCTGGGACCCTGAACAGACTGAGGCTGGGAACGGTGTGCCAAATCAACCTCATCTCCATTGTAAGAAAGCAAGCGTCGCTTCCTGGCGCCTCTTAGATGAGGGACAAGGCTGAGGCTGCGTGTTCAGGGTCCCCCGTCTCGGCCCCCGGGAAAGAAGGCCCACCTGTGTCCTCCCGGCCGAGTCTCCCGTTCCCGGGTCGGCGTCATCCCTGACCTCTGGGGCAGCGCTGGAGGCCCGGTGTGTGGGTGGCCGACCCCGCATTAATATTTGATGGTGTTGAATCGCTTTCCTCTGAGACAGAGAAAAGAGGCCATTACGTGTGGATAATAAGATGGGCTGGGCTGTTTGGCGAGCTCCCGGCTGCCCGGGACCTGAGGAGGTCGGCGGGCTGTGAATAATTCATCTACCTGTAATGATTTTTCCAGCCCTGTGTCCCTCTTGGCCAGCCAGAGCGTGGCTCCCCACTCCCTCTCCCTGGCGGTCTAGCCCGGCACCCGGTCACTCTTGGTCATACCAACCTGGGTGTGAGAGGTACACGCTCCCCCTTGCTAAGCGATCTAGGTCTCGGACCTCAGTTTCCCCAGCTGTACCATCAGGGGAGTTGTGAGTCCTGCCCCTGTCCCTCTCCTGCTTTCCCCGACAGGAGGTGCAGAGAAGCCAGGCGTGATGGCACGCAACCTGGAGTCTGAACCCTCCGTGTGCTGTGTGACCCTCAGTAAGTTGCTTCACCTCTCTGGGCCTGGGTTTTGTTCTGTTCAAAGGAATTGGGAGCACTAGCTCACAGGGTTCTATTTCTGCTGCTTTGATGAAATGCCTCTGCGCATCTTCCTGGGATGGGGCACAGCATGGTCTGTCCCCTTTTCATGTTTCCAACCCCGGTGGGGCGGGACGCTACTGTCCTCCAGGGGTGGGCAGTGTCCCGGTGGGGGGCGGTGGGGTGCGCTGTGCGAGGAAAGGGAGCGTCCAGGGAGCCATGCCAGAAGCCTGTGACGGGACAGCAGAGGAGAAGGAGACGCCAGCTCTGCCTCGGAGGGTCTGGAATCCTGACTGTGGGAACAAAACCAGCACGTGGTGATACGGGCAACAGTGACCCTGGTGACGATGGTGATGGTAGTGACAACAAAAAAAGGAGCAACAGGATATTAAATGGAGAGCGAGCTCACCATGGTGCCCCTCCAGCTCTCCTAGAAATAACCTTCACGTTTAAAAAATGCTTTTACATCCAACTTCAGCTCAGGTCGTGATCTTGCAGTTCATGGGTTCGAGCCCCGCGTCAGGGTCTGTGCTGACAGTTCAGAGCCTGGAGCCCCTGCTTCGGATTCTGTGTCTCCCTCTCTCTCTGCCCCTCCCCCGTTAGTGCTCTGTCTCTCTCTCTCCCTCTCAAAAATATATAAACACTAAAAAAAATTTTTTAAATGCTTTTAATGCAGTCTCTGATTCAAACCCCTCAGGGGCTTCCTACTGACTTCAAATCACATCTGCGCTGGCCTGCGAGGTTACACACGGCCTGTCCCCACCCCGGTTTCAGACCCTCTTTTCCACCATTTCCTCTTCTTGGTCTGCAGCTCCTGGCCCTCTTTCCGCTGCACAAAAACGCCAAATTCATTCTCACCCCAGGACCTTTGCAGGTGTTTGCACCTGAATGATCCTCTCTGCCCCCATCTTTCCTTGAGCTCTCTGAGTGTCTGAACAAGCATCACCTCCTCAGGCATTCCCTGTTTGGTTGGATGACTGGAGCTTGGGCTCCACGGTGTCCCACAGTTAATGAGGTTGGAAGCTAGGGCTAAGGAGGTAGGACTGCGGACTGGGGCTCACCTGTGGGACCAGCACACCCGACCTTCCGATGTGTTCTATGAGGAGGCTCAGAAGACACCCTCCTTGCTAAGGAATGGAAACATACATTTGTGAACAGAGCGCCTACATCCTAGGCATTCCCTAACACCCCAGCCATGATCACCATGTGTCAAATCACCCTTGTGAATTTGGCGGCAAAGTACCTTTTCTAGTGTATTCACTTCTCTGCCTGTTTAATGTCTGTCTGTCCCTCTAGGCTGTAAACTCATGCGGACAGAGACCAGGGCTCACGTGCACCTGTATCTCAGAGGTACCGGGCTCTCACCCGTAAGCCCTCAAGGAGTGCCTGCTGCAGGTGGAACAGTTCTAAGTGACACCCCCACTTCTTGGCGTTCTGTTCAGTGTATCAGCCGGACTGCGGTCAGGAGAGAGAACTCACATAGTGATCGAACGAGGAGTGTTTAATATGAAGACTGATTCGAAGAGGGGTTTGGCTAGTAAGAAGCAAAGAGAACTTTAAAGGTGGAGAGATAGCAGATGTAAGAGAAGCATCCAAGGAAGACGTCCCCCCGGCCCGCCTCCCGACCCAGGGCTGAGGTCCAGACCTGGTTGCCACGGGGCGTGGCTGGGCTCAGTGGTGGTGGCAGTGGCGGTGGGGCTACATCTGCAACACTTGCTGGAAATTCACCCTTTAGGGAGATGGGAGCTTTCGTGGGGAGATATCTTGCAGGAGGCAGCCGGCTACAAAACCACCTAGAGACAGCAAGGGAAGCTGCTGACCGTGGCACTGTGGATCCGGACCCTGGAGAAGCCACCCACACTGCAGGAGGCTGGAGCTGGAGAAGCCCCGCGTGCTGCAGGAAGCTGCCCCGCTAGCACACCAGAGAGGGGAAAGAAAATCCCTTCCACTGCACCGTCTCTCCAGGGGCCCTGCTGACAGAGCCTAACAGCATGCCAGTGGGCAAAGGGCAAATGTTCACAGAGCCCTGCTCAGGTGCCACACAGCAGGCGAGAAAGGGTGAACTGGGAGCTCAGGGACAGCAAGCTGATAACCGCACACTCCACCCCTCTGGCTGCTCGACCTCCCTCTCTGCACTTCACATGTTGGAATCCCTGTGTAACAATAAAACAACTTTGCCTTTCCATCCAACGAGACCCAGCTGTACCTCTTACCCGTGACAAAGCTCTTACCCTCTCCCTGAAATGAGGTGACACAGGGTCCCAACAGTCATTGTCGGACTGTATTACTTACCTCTCAAATTCAGTTGCAGGAGCACTGAACTCATTCTTACCTGCAGACCGAACTGTAAAGCCGACTCCCAACAACTTGCATGCGAACTAAAAACGGGAAGGAGCGAGAAGAAGGAAACAGCAGATGCAAATAAACACACGCACTCGTCGGGCAACTAGGAGACAGGCTGAGCGACCGTGCGACTCGTGTCTGCGGCTTCATCACGAGGCCCTAACTGACATGGACAGCTTCCTTCTTCCGCTACCCGTTTTGTGCTCGTCCTGTCCTCAGCCAGAAGCTCGGCAGGGCCTTAACCTGTGCAGCGATCCACGCCATCCTTCCTGAAGGCTCTGCGTCCTCAGTCACCCCGCATTGCTCTGGGTGGTGTAGTTTGCCACCAGCCATTGCTGCTGGCTGTGGAAGTGCCAGCAGGTGCCCTGAGGATCCTTTGCACATCCCCCGTCAGCACGGCTTGTCCCCACTGTGTAGCACTGGCCCACTTTCCCGTGGGCAATCAGGACCAATTGTCCCAGCCGGTGGAGCAACTTCTTTCTATTTTTTTCACGTTGGTTCAGCGGCTTCAAAGCGGCCAAGGCGGAAGGCCCCATCTTCCAATCGGTGACACCGTCGCCGCGTCTCCTGGCGGAAGGCTTGGTCGGACTTCCAGGTCTCCACACCCCTGCTTCTCGAAGCGTCTTACTCTCTGCTGTACCCCCTGGGATGAGGTACTGCTTCCAGTTCACTGTCTTGGCTGGGAGCGGACGTTCCAGGGGCTCTCGCCGGATTCTTCCCACCTCGTGGGTGGGAGGGCCGGTGCGGGACCCTGACGGTGGCTAACTACGTCTGTTCCAACTAGGCATTTAAGAACTGGGGAAATCACCAGCGAGTGGTGGCGCCATGGACCCACTGGGCAGACCGTGACTCAGACCTGAGCGAAGACACTCCAGCGTTCACCTGTCCGTCCGCGGAAAGCAGGGTGCCGTCTTTGTGGCAACGTCCTTGGTGCTCGTGCCCGGCCTACGAAGAAGAGCGACCACAGAGATTCCCCAGGATGTAGGCGCTCTGTTCACAAATGTGGTTTTCCAGTCCTTGGCGAAGGGGGTGTCTTCTGAGCCTCCTCATAGAACGCGTCGGAGGGTCGGGTGTGCTGGCCCCACAGGTGAGCCCCAGTCTGCAGTCCTGCCCGCTTAGCCCCGGCTTCTGACCTCATTAACTGTGGGACACCCTGGAGCCCAAGCTCCAGTCAGCCACCCAACGGGCTGTCAGAGCCACTTCTAGCTCTTGGTGGGCACACCCCAAGATGGCTCTCCGTGACCCCTGCCCTTGGAATTCATGCCTTTGTGCAACTGGGTATGGGCGGGACTTGCAACATACTTCTAAGCCATTCAGTACGACAGAGGCGATGGGTGTCACTTTCGTGATTAGGTTACATAAGACAGTGACTTCTGTCTCGCCAGCAGAATTTTTCTATTGCCCCTTCAGCCTGCAGACTTGGGGACAATAAGCGACCGTGCTGCAGGGGTCCACGAGGGCGGCCTCCCGCCAACAGCCCGCTAGGCACTGAGGCTCCCAGTTCAGTGGCCTCTGGGGACCTGAATTCTGCCAACAGCCACGTGAGCATGGTTTAACCTGCTCACAGGTGTTGCCCTGTCTAGCCTTCCGATGAGACCCCAATCCAGTGGACAGCTTCAGTGGAGCCCGATGAGAAGCCTTGAAGCAGACGTCCAGGTTCCCGAGCCATCAGAACCGTGAAATAAGGAAAGTGTCCTGTTCTGAGTGTCTGAGTTTGTGGTAATTGACCACATTTAAATCATTAAAACCCAGTTACACAAGCTAACATATTTTTTTAAGTTTATTTATTTTGAGAGAGAGAGAGAGAGAGCGCGTGAGCACGTGCACGGGGGTGGAAGGGGGCGGGGGAGAGAATCCCAAGATGCGGGGCTCGAACTCATGAACCGTGAGATCACGACCTGAGCTGAAACCAAGAGTCGGACGCCTCACCGTCTGAACCACCCGGGCGCCCCCACAAGCTGACATATTCACACGGTGTCTCTAGTAGGCGCAGCTGGGCCCACAGTATAGGACCCGGTCTGATAGTACGTCCCTCTTTCTTAGCCTAGTGCTTTCACCGTCCACTCGCACGGGCAGCCCTCGGAGTTGTGCCAATTATATAGCAGACCGCCTCGCAAGTCCTTTCGGTGGCTAAGCCTCTGACGGTTGGAGTGTGCTCCTGCCCTCCCGGGGTACGTGGACGACGGGGCTCCGTGGAGGGTCCGGCGGCAGCAAGGAGCGGGCGTGATGGCTCTCCAGGAGAACGAGCTCTTCTTCCGGGCCCCCCCGGGAGCTTTCACCGGGCTTCAGGCAGAGGAAGGCCGCCTCTTCCAGCATGAGAAGGAAGGTTACTTCCCCCTGGTCAGGGAGGCTCAGCGTGACGGGGGGAGGGTCACGACTGACGGTCTCCTTTGGATCTGGTCGGATGTCCCCACTCCAAGTTTCAGCATCCTGTTCCTTACGAATCAGTGCCCTGACTTTGTCGCGAGGGACTTGTCGAGACGGGGAGTTCAGCTGTTACTTCGGCAGCCCGCACAGTTAAATTTTGTATTTGATCCTCGGCAACATCAGCCCTGCGGCTAGAAGAATTTAGAGCTGCTTTCAGAAGATGTCGTGGAAGGTCGCGGGCTTGCAGACCATGACTCGAGCAGAGAGCTCACGGAAGAGAGCTTGTCATCCTCTTTGTAAGTGCTCAACCCGGATGAGTCCAGAGCTCGCCAAAACCCTTGTGGTCATTATTGCTGCCATAAGGGTCAAGTTCAGCACCTGCTGGGGCTCCCGAGGCACGAGCTGCGTTTCCATCACAATGCAGCCCAGGTGAGGGTTTCATGAACTGTAACCCAGGCGCGTGGATGGATTACTGAGGTCCCATTCCCCATCGGCCGCTCGGCGCCGCGTTCAAGCCCAAAGCCACGGCCAAACCGACCGCCAAACCCCATCTATCACGTGTGGCTACTCCTTGTGCTAATTTTTTATCAGTCAGGGTCCAATTAGGAGACAAGAACGGCACAGGAGTTTGAACAGGGTTCCGGTTTGGGTGGAACTGTGTTCCTCCAAATTCGCATGTTGGTGTCCTGACCCCCAGCACCCCCATGCGAATCGTTCAAAGAACGATTGCCTATAACAAGGATCAGGACAATGAGGATTGGCTAAGAAGCGAAGAGAACGCTAACGAATATCCTAAGAAACAGCAGAAAGAAGGGGCAGTCACTACCCCCAGGGCTGCGAGAGAGCCCCCAAGACCCCCGACCCCTGGGCTGAGATTGAGATATTGTTGCGGGAGGGGGGGTCGTAGTTCACCGAATGGCAAAGAGGTAGGTCACTGTGGCACCAGGCTGGGGGAATGTGCCGGAAACCCACCCTAGGAACTTGCTGGAAAGTTGCGCTCCGGGGTGCCGGGGAAAGCTGTCCACGGAGAAGCGTCCTGTCTACACTACAAAAGCACCTGGGTGGGGTGCTGGGAGAAGATTTTGGCTGCCCAGTAGGTGCCGTGCACCCTGTAGGAGCCACACTGTGGGAGTCACAGCCCTGTAGGATCTGGGTACGGGAGAAGCCCGGGGGACTCTGGGACCCCTGTGCTGAAGTCCCTTGTGCCCCAGGGGCCGCTGCCGGAGAAGCTTAGCAGCCTCCGGGAGCCTGACCGGGCCGCCCACCAGAGCCAGGAAGGACAATCCCTTCCTCCCACGCGGTCGCCCCAATGCCTGCAGCGGACAGCTCAGTGCCGCGCCTCTCGGAGCAGGTGATCAAGGGCGGACTCGGGCCCCACAGGCAGGACTCGGATAAACGGGCACAGACCGTACCCAACGGGGCCCGCAGAGAACCGGGATATTTGCTCACTTACACCCTTCGGGTTTGGCTCACTGCATTCTGGAGGTTGTGCTCACTCTGTTATGATTTTTCATTTTTCCTCCCGGTTATCTTTTGCTCCTTTAAAATGCTGTTCTCATTGCTAGTGCATCAAATAGCTGAATTCCCCGGGATACAACGAGGGTGATTTTGTCTCCCCCCCCTTCACGGACTCGGCTGAAGATTAGGGAGAGCCCCTTTCCTCTTGTGGAAGTCCTGCAGGGGCTACTTCCGGGGGCTTCTTTAGAAAGCCGGGGCCTTGGGTTAACAGCAACAACTTCAGGGATTAAAGTCTATTCTGAGAGGGGGGAAAAGTCCCCCTCAGCATCCTGGCCCCCTTCAGCCTGTGTCTCAGATCTCAGACAGCCCCTTAACTCCGGTTTGGGTGGAACCGTGTTCCTCCAAATTCGCATGTTGGCGTCCTGACCCCCAGCACCATGACCTTATTTGGAGACATAGTCTTAATGGAAATGAGGCCATTAGGGTGGGCCCCGATCCAATAGGAGCACCATACTTGTAAGATGTGCCAGTCCGGACACGGAGCCACCGGTAGGCGGAGATCGCCGTGGAACACGAAGACGGCCATCCACCGGCTGAGGAGAGAGGCCCAGAACTTTCTCCCTCAGCCCTCAGAAGGAACCAACCCTTCCCACACCTTGATTTCAGACTTCCAGCCCCCGGAAGCGTGAGATAATACATTTTTGTGGTTTGAGACCCCTAGTCTGTGGGCCTTAAGACCCCTTCTGTTAGTCACGCACTCACCAGCTGTGTGGCCTTGAGCAAGCGGCTTAACCTCTCTGTGCTCACACAATGGGCCGACTCACTTAAGTGGGTGACATACTTGGACCTCACTGAACAGCGTGTAGCCCCTGCTGCAGAGGCTCCCGGCCCACCTTGTCAGGAGAGGGAGGCGGGCAGAAGCCCGCTGAGGAAGGGAGCAGGGTGCCCCGAGGGGGCCCAGAGCCAGAGCCTGCACGGCCAGACCATGACCATGGAGCAGTGGCTACCACCGGGGATGGACCCCCCCCCCTCCGTGTCACTGGTCCTCAGCTCCCACCTCCTACAGCCTTCAGCCCTCATCGGGTCCCCACGCAGCCCCGTGGGGCAGGCAGGGAGTTGATCGGGCTCCCGAGGGAGGGGAAAACGGAGACTCAGGGAGGAGAAATGATCTCCAGGCCACCTAGTGAGGACGCCTCTGAGTCAGGACTCGAACCCAGGTGTCTAGACTCTGAATTCAGTGCCCTTGCTCTGTGAGACACTGCCTCCTGGTGGCCGCCTCAGCCAGGAGCAGTGTCTGGAGGGGGGGGCAGGCGTGGGTCAGGCTCCCCGGGCCAGCACCGCCTCGGGAGCCCGTCCTCGCCCCGGGTTCCCCCTTCCGCAGCGGCCACTTCTCTAGGACTCTGGGGGGTTCCCACGGATCGAGGCCCCACTATGTGCTAAGGACTGAAAAAGGGCCCTATTTCAAGCTCACCACAATGCTGCAAGGTGGGTGCGGGCACCCCCATTCTAGGAGGGCGGGGGATTGACGGGGGAGGACCCTAGGCTCAAGGAGGAAAGAGACTTGCCCAAGGCCACGCGGTTGGTCGGGAGGCTGGCGCTGGGGTTTGAATCCACACCGGAGGAAAGCTCTGCCTGAAGCCCTGTCCCTTGTCTCCGGTCAAGCCTGGCCACTCTCCTCCCTGGAGGCGGAGGTGGGTGCGGGAAGGGGTGCAGGAGAAAAGTCCCTCAAAGGAGTGCCAGTCCGGGCTGGGCAAACAACAAGGTGATGACAAGAAATGGGGTCCCCACGCTCCTGGCTGCACGTTGGGTGGGCTTTCTGTAGGAGTCCAGTCGGGGGTCCCCTTCAAAGGGCCCGGGGCAGGGGGGGGCTCTCCGGTGTGACCTTTGCCACCTGCTGCTAGCTAAAGATCAGAGCGGGAGGCAATGGGGCCGGGCCTCAGAGCAACCGGCCGGGGGCTCGGAGCCTCAGCTCAGCCCAGGAGGCAAAGGCCAATGCAGCCAACGCGTCCACAGGGTCAGAGGACGCCTGCCCCCGCCTGGCCTGGGATTAAACTTTCAGCAGCTGCTTTTCAAGTTCCAAACGATCGAAGGGGGCAGAAAGGGAAGGCGTTGTTTTCATGCCTCTTGCTTCATTTGCATAAGGTGAAAAATGTTTCCATAGAAACAACCAGAGTCTGTAATTTCTGAATAACGATTTCTGCACAAAGCACAACCTGTCTTTTTGCGAAAGGGGATTAAGAAATTCTCAGCAGCGTTTGCACCACAACAAAAGGCAAAGTCATCCCGTTCTGGGAGAGCTGCTCCGGAGGGGCGGGTCTGGCTCCAGCCTCTGCCCTCTGCGGGCCTCAGTTTCCCCACCTGTGAAATGGGGCGGGGGGGGGGGGAGGACTGCGCAGGGCCGGTGGTGATTAAACTTCCGGCGCTTCCCCAGGGGGGCGGGGCCGCTGTGACATCCCCGCCCCTGGGCCCGCAGCCGGGCTTCAGACGCGGGGCACATGGCAGAGTTTTAGGGGGCTTTCCCCAAGAGGCTGGGACAGAGGCCGAGGACCGTCTGGGCTACAGGGGAGAGGCCCCGGACAGACCCCTCTGCGGACGCATCTTGCTGGTGCCCGGCCGGGCTCAGTGGAGCGGCAGGCAGGAGCCACGCCTGGGCGCCTCTGCCCCCTTGTGGCCCGAGGGCACTGCAGCACCCACTGGCCCCCCGCACCCCCAGCACCGCCCCCCAGGGCTCTGCCAGGGGCTGGCCTCCCCCTCTCCGGGGCTGTGGGCCGGCTCAGGCAGGGAGACAAATCTCCCAAATCGTCCTGAAACTGGCCCTCCTCCCCAGGTCTCCGGGCACGTAGGTCCCCTACAAGTGCTCCCCGGGTTGCGTTGAGGAATGCAGATTCCTCGGGGCTCTGTGGGTTCGACTTGGGAGTCAGGATGTGGAAGCTGAGCCGAGGGGGACTTGTCTGCGCCCCCATGTTACGGAGGGGAAAGCTGAGGCCCTGAGAGGGGCTGCCGTTTCCATTGGCCTCCCCCCCCGCCCCCCACCAGGAGGCCCCGCTGGCTCCGTCCTTCCCGAGGCCCCGGCTGCAGTGACCCAGGCGGCCAGGTGGCCTCCTCGGAGGAGCCCAGGCATCTTTATTTATCCTCTCATTTAGCTGGGCGTGGAAATGTTGCACCGGGGCTGGAGCTGAACAGGTCATCACAGCCAGAGCAGGCAGGAAAAACGAGCCGGGGCGAACCTTTGGACGGTCTTCCCCTCGTATTTTCCAGAACGGCACATATTCCTTGAGTAAAAACTCTCGACGCCCCTGGATGCTGGCCTTCCGTGGGGCGGGAGCGTATGCTTCGGCACGGCACCCACCTCCTCCAGGAGGCTTCTGGGATGTCCCGCTGCTCACCTGGGCACAAGGTTGCCCAGCGTGGGCTGCGTCTCCTTGTTTTCGAGAGGTGGCACCCAGGGTGGGGTCGCAGCATCGGGATACCCCGGCGTGGCACCTGGCCTGTCGCTTAAGGTCTTGGGCGGGGACCATCGCTGAGGGTGCAGGTTAAAGAGAGAGGCAGCTGGACCCCGGGCCGGTGGGTGGTGACCTCTGGGTGCTCAGAGGGGGTCTCTCACCCCTGGGGGCGCAGCTTCCTGCCACACAGGTGCAGAACGCCCCGTCTACCGGAAGGT
This sequence comes from Panthera tigris, assembly GCF_018350195.1. Taxonomy (NCBI): domain Eukaryota; kingdom Metazoa; phylum Chordata; class Mammalia; order Carnivora; family Felidae; genus Panthera; species Panthera tigris. Next base: position 141,956,423 of record NC_056665.1, read on the forward strand.
CCTCCCCCTGCAGACACTGTCGAGGAAGGAGGGACAGAGCCCGAACCTAGGTTGTCCAACCCAGCCCTCCGTGCCCTGTGGCAGGACAGCCTTTGGTGAGATACCACTCAGGCACGGTGGGGTGGAGTGATGGGCCACGCACACGGGGGCACGTGTCACCTCACCGCGTAAGAGCTTGCCAACAGGCAACACCTCATCTGCTGTGCGACCTTGGGAAAATGGCTTCCCCTCTCTGGGCTGCAGTTTCCTCGTCTGTGAAATGGGGCTTTTGCGAGGGCTGCTGATTAAAAGCGAGTGTCTGTGGGCAGCTGGCTCAGAGATGAGTGCCCCTGAGCCTGGAGGCAGTCAAGGGAGACGAGGCCTTTTCCCTGCCCAGCGGGACCCCCGGGAGACAGCAGCTGCCCAGGGGGAGTGGGCATGTAGGTCCGCTGGCCCCTTGACCCGGTGGGGGGCTGCTTCTCCAGCTGTGGATGGCTGAGGGGAGCAGTCACCCAGAGCGCGGGTCCCCATTCTCTCGCCCACACCCCCGGCTGATTTGTGGGTGAAACGGGGACCCCGCCAAGCTTGGGGAGTCCTCACGGGCGTTCAGATCAACGGTGGGGCGAACGCATTCGGAAACCACACGGCCCGTTGGAATGTGGGATGCTGTGTGACGTACGCAGGTCAGACCCCACAGGACTCTGCGGGAGGCAACGGGGGTGCGGCCGGGACACTCGGGAGAAGGCAGCGGGGCCCGGGCCACACGGTGGGGAGATGACGTGGCTTGGTTTCGGGGGGCCGGGGCACGGTCTGATGGCATCTCAACGTTCACAGTTTGGGGGTCCCTCAAAATCAGGTCAAGGGTGAGTAATCAGAAGGAAAAGGGAAATCACGATAGTGGCCTGCTTTAAAAGTCTGAGAGTTATCACGGATGTCAACGTGGCCAGGACAGAATCGGCCGGGCTGTGACTCAGACCACGATCTCTGACTCCTTCTGCAGTGCTCTCCCGGCCGGAGCAGCTCCCTGTCAGGCGCCTGGTTTGCTGTGAATCGAGTTTCTTCTCCACGGAAACGAACCAAACATTCGGATAAGGATTTCAAATTGGTTCTGCCCCGCCTGCCCCCATAGCGCCCCTTCCTGGTTCAAGGAGCAGGGACTGAGCAGAGGGGCTCTCAGAGTCGGGGTGAGCAGGTTGGGTGGGGGGGGGGTGCAGACAGGCTTTTAGTCCTGGGTCCATGTACGGATCTCCTCTGTTCCTCGTCGAGGAGCTCCCTCTCCTCCCGGGTTCCTGAAGGCCCGGCTCCCCCAGGCAGATAAAAGCTTAATGGAGTTTTGCGACATGAAAGTCCGTCGGAGGGAACAGCCTCGAACAGCCCGCATCAAGGAGGAAAGCGGCCGAGGCCCGGCCGAGATGAAAGCATCCCAGAGTATTCTACGACAAAGGCAGCGCTCACTGCCACAAAGGCGAAGAGGAAGGACCCGGAAAAGGGGGGCAGTGTTTTTTGTGAAAACAGAAGCTACTCTGGGCCACGTGGGGGGCGTCCTGTGGAGCAGGCGAAGCCCCGAGACCGAACGCGGGTTCCTGGCGGGAGGTGAGGACGGGCGGCTCGCGTGCGCGGGGAGGCGGGGCTCTGACGCCCCCACGGGTGCCATTCTCGGGGACACAGGTGAGTCCCAGCTCAGGTGGGCCCTGTGCCGGCAGCGGGCAGGGGCGCTGGGGGCGGCTTGGCCCTGGGGAGGGGCTGTGGGATGGGGAGGGGCCAGAAGCCACAGGTCTGATGAGTCCCTCACCGCCCGGCTTCAGGGTCCCTTTTGCCTGGGGTGAGGCTGTCTCCGCGGTGGGCCCTTAGCCGTGGGGGGAGGGGGGTTGGAAGGGAAGGCGTGCAAAAAGACAACCTTAGTGACATTTGAAGCAAAATGACCCCTGAAGGGGTAAGTGTTTTTGCTCTGGGTGTGAAAGGGTAGGCCCCTCCCCCTCCTAGGTCATATATTCATTCAACAAACATGTACCGAGCTGTGTCCCATGCTGGGCCCAGAGACACTCAAGAAAACTAACTGGGGCTGCCACGGCCCCAAGGGGCCCACATCTGGGGCAAAGGCTGACTTGTGACAAGTTGCGGCCCAGGTGAGTGTGGGGCCTGCACCAGGCCGAAGGGGTGCTGTAAAGGAGGCCGGGGGACCACGAGGAACCCAGATGGGCCGTGGAGACCAGTCTTGGCGAATGCTCAGTAGGTGGGAGGAAGAGCCTCTCAGCGGGAGGACACAGCCCAGCAAATACCTGGAGGTGAGGGGGGAGCCCCCACCCCCCCAGCACCGGGGGGCTCGGCCAGCCGGGCACCCAGCGTGGCCCACACGAGGATTGGGAAGGCGCAGGATGTGGCCCCCGCCGGCCCTGTGCCTGGCGGGAGGAGTTGGGACCCCACGGACAAAGGGTCTTGCTGGGGGTGACGAGGCTCCATTTGTCACGTGGCTCGGGCAAGGGGGGCCCGGAGCAGAGGCTGCAGCCACAGACCACACCGGAGGCTGCTGGCGGATGGCGGAGAGAAGAGGGGGCAGGAGCCGTGCTGCTTCTGGAACTTTCCTCCCTCCTCCCCAGTCTCCGTTCTTTCCCTCCTCTCCTCCTCTCCCTCCTCCCCGCCCTCCTCCCCTCCTCCCTTTTCTTCCCTCCTTCTTCTCCTCCCATCCCTCTTCTCTTTTTCTTTCTCCCCTTCTTCCTCCTCCCGTCCCTCCTCCCGTCCCTTCTCTCTTTTCCTTCTCCCCTTCTTCCTCTCCTCCCTCCTCTCTTCCTCCCTTCCCTTCTCCCTCCTTCCCTCCTTCCCCTCCTCCCTTTTCTTCCCTCCTTCTCCTCCCGTCCCTCCTCCCTTCCCTTTTCTCTTTTTCTTTCTCCCCTTCTTCCTCCTCCCTGCCCTCCTCCCGTCCCTTCTCTCTTTTCCTTCTCCCCTTCTTCCTCTCCTCCCTCCTCTCTTCATCCCTTCCCTTCTCCCTCCTTCCCTCCTTCCCCTCCTCCCTTTTCTTCCCTCCTTCCTCTCCTCCCGTCCCTCCTCCCTTCCCTTTTCTCTTTTTCTTTCTCCCCTTCTTCCTCCTCCCCACCCTCCTCCCCGCCCTCCTCCCCTCCCTTCTCTCTTTTTCTTCTCCCCTTCTTCCTCTCCTTCCCTCCTCTCTTCCTCCCTTCCCTTCTCCCTCCTCCCCTCCCTCCCCTCCTCCCTCCCCTGTCTTCTTTCACCCTGCCCTTTTCCCCTTCTTTTCTCCCCTCCCTGCTCCCCCACTCCTCTCTCCCTCTTAGCAGGAGAAGCAGGTCTTTTCCCTGGACAGTAGCGGAGGAACAGGGGGGCTTTCTCAACCTCCCTCCCCTCCAGTCCAGGTGACTTTTGCCTCTGGAGCCCCTGCGCCCCAGCCAGCCTGTGTGTCCCTTCCCAGGCCTGGGCGGTGGGCAGCTCCTGCAGGGACGAGAAGACGCAGGGCAGGACCCCCCTAAGCTCAGTCCAGACATCATGGGTTTTCCTGTCTGTTTTTTTCTGTCTCGGCTGCAGAACCTCCCAGCGAGGGCCGGCGCAGGCCCGCCTGGCAGCCATGTGGGCCCTCGAGCACGCGGAGCGCAGTGGGGCCCACCCCGCCTGAGTCCAAGCTTAGAGGGCTGCAGGCCAGGACGGGTGGCACCCCTAGGCCTGGGCGGTGGGGGTGACAAGGGCTCCTCGCCCGGGGAGGCACCTGTCCCGGTCACCCTGATCACCGCTCAGAGCTGTGCCCACACAGCTCCGGGGGACCCTGCTTGAAGCAAACTCCAAACCCCTGGGGACCGAGCTTCACAGATGCCAGTGGGGTCACTTGGCGAAAAAGGGGGCTGTTTTTGAAGGGAGTTCCCAAGAGGATCGGACGCCTCAGGAGCACCGTGACACTTTGCTGGCTGTGGCCCGCGGTGCTCAGTATAACCCTTCAGTTGTCCCGTCTGACGGCTGGGCCAAAATCCAGCACTGCCCACCACGGGGGCTCCTCAGGAGGAAACAAGGAGGCCAAGGTAGGGGGAAGCCTTTGGCACTGAGACAGGGTCTACGCAGCACGAGGAGAGCAGGAGCAACCTCGACAGGGAGAGACCGGCCTCTCAGTTTGCATCCAATCCAGAGGCGGGGAGGGCTGACCCACCTTCGTGAGAAGACAGGGGACTTGGAGGGAGGGGGCGGAGGGAGCGGGGCCAAGACAAGAAGTCCGTGGCCGTGGGGCCCCAGCACCAGGCCTGAGACTCCACGTAAGGAGACAGCTGCTCCCCTGCTCCCCTCCCAGCTGGGGGCGGAAGTGAGCTCCCCTTGGGGCTGTGGGTCTGGGCAAGGCGAGCAACATCGTCTCCGGTCCCCTTCCCGCGGGGCCTGAGCGGGGCCCGGGGTCCACCGCCGGGCAGGCCCGCCGACCACTTCATCGCAGGCCCCGCCAAGCCTCGTCCTGCCTCGGCCTCCCTCCACCAGCTCTACTGTACTGGAAAGGAGGCTCCTGAGGCCAAGAGGCACCCGGTCAGCCCGCACTGACGCCGGCCAAGCGGCAGGGTGGATTTTCCACGTCGGGGGCCAAACCAGAGCTCTGGGCTCCGTTTTCCTGCAAAAGCAAAACAGAAAATCTGGAACCCGTCAGCTGTCAGCGCGGATGGAGGGGCGAGGCCGTCTCAGCAGAGGGAACCAAGAGGGGCCATGTGACCGAGGTGTGGGGCCGGGCACGTGACCAGCTTTGCGTCCTGCCTTGGCCATCCCCTCTCCGGAGTCCAGGGTTGGTGAACTTTTGGGGGGGGGGGTCTGAGGGCAGTGGGGACGCCAGGGACAGACCAAAGACGACGCGGGAGAGCCCCGGTGCTGTGGCACATGCCACAGTGTTCGGGATGTGTCGGCCCTGTGGGCTGCCCGCTCAGGGACCCCGCTTTCCCACCTAGTCCAAGGACAGAGTTGCCCAGAGCAGTTTTCGTGAGCTCTGGGCACCCATGGGCTGCTCCAGAGGTTTCTAGGTCCTTCGCTCTTTCTTTAACCAGGACAGCGCCCTTCAAATCGTTCTACATTGTGTCCTACACTGTGGGCTTCTGGATAAGAATTTGCTGGAATCTTGTGCCGGATGTCGACAAAGGGCAGCCATCCACAGCCCTTGTATATGCGAGTCTCTATTTTAAATTTTTTTAATGATTATTTATTTTTGTGAGAGAGAGAGAGAGAGAGCGAGTGGGGAAGGGACAGAGAGAGAGGGAGACACAGAATCGGAAGCAGGCTCCAGGCTCCGAGCTGTCAGCACAGAGCCCGACACGAGGCTCGAACTCACACACGGTGAGCAGTCAGACCGGAGCCGAAGTTGCACGCTTCACCGCCTGAGCCACCCAGGGGCCCCATGCGTGTCTTCTGTTTGAGCAGGAGCCCAGCAGCCTGCATGGGTGGCTTTGTGGGCAATGGCTGGTTTTAGGATGTCCCTTAACCTGCTGTCACCCAGCTCAGTGACCTCCTTGCAGACCTGGGCGCCAGCTGGGATTCCAGGGACTGCGAGAAGTCAGAATGGAATGACCCTCTCCATCCTGAGAGGTGATGAGGGATAGGATGGGGCAGAGAGCTCTGTAAATGACTCAGTTTCAGATAGCACCCGTGCTTCAGTTTCCTCATCTGTAAAATGGTATAATAACTCTCCTCACAGGGTTGCAACGATTAAGGGAGCTAATGCATCTGAAGTTCTTCGTGTGGCTGGCTGGGCACACAGTAGGTGCTCAGTTAATGGTAGCGGTGGTGGTTGCTATTATTTGTGTTATTAACATCCCCAGGACCCCACGGGATCTCCCTCGGCTTCTATGAGAACACACGCTAAGTCGGCCTCACTTGAGTTATTTAGTTGGGCTCATCTTTGGGAGGAACTTGAGGCCAAGAGGCCCAGAGGGGGGAGGTGCCCAGCCCCGTGTGCCGGTGCTGGAGTCCGGGCTGGTTCTCCCATGACTGGCTTCCCGTGCCGCAAACCCTTCAAAAGAAACAAGGTCGCACCCCCGTCTGAGCCGGGGGGTGGGATCCAAGGGCAGCTTTGATACGTCGACCTGGGGACCGAGCTGGCCACAGAGGGTCACGGGCACTGCTTTCTGCCCGAGCAAGTGACTTAAGTGATGCTCTCTGGGCCTTCGTTCTAATGTGCTGGCTGTTTACGATTTTCTTTAAGGGCCTCATCAAAGAAAATGCAATAATGATGCTTCTAACTTAACAGCCGTGCTTTAGAAGGGATGAATTATTCACATCAGAGACGAAGCGGGGACTCTGCAAACTGGGCCAGCTGAAGCAATCCCTCCTTGGGACTATTTTTATCTCCGTTACAGTCTTTCATCTGGGGAGACTCTCCACTCGGGAGGTACGAGAGCCCATCGCGCGAAACCCAGGTTGGCAGGATGTCAAGCCTGAAGTATTAGGTGTCTCGGAGCTTCTGCCTAGAGCACGAAACTGAGGAAACCTGAAGAAGTGTGGAAAACGGGGCGGTGGCAGCGCTCATGGGGATGGCCACGGGGCGTGGGGCCTCCTTGCCGCTTAATCCTAGAGGGTCATCGAACCCTGGTCCCCCGTGGTCGGCCTGGAGTACAAGGAAGCCTTTCTTTCTTAGTCCTGGCCTTCGATGTATCTGGGATGGTGCGTGGAGCTCTTGGGGGAGGACGTGTGGGTTCCGCGTGGAACCCCAGAGCAGCCTGTCCCGAGGGAGGAAGGGATTTTGTGGTTGCGAGGCTGCTCGGGGTCAGGTGTGGACCAGCGGGGCCCCACATTCTGCAGACAGTGCCAGCCGATGTGCTCAAACCCACGCATGCCCGTTGCTTTAAAAAGCGCCCAACGTGGGGCCCCTGGGTGGCTCAGTCGGCTGAGCATCTGACTTCGGCTCAGGTGGCGATCTTGAGGTTTGTGGGTTCGAGCCCCACATCGGGCTCTCTGCTGTCAGCGCAGAGCCCGCTTCCGATCCTGTCTCCCCCTCTCTCTGCTCCTCCCCTCCTTGCTCTCTCTCTCTCTCTCTAAAAAATAAATAAACATTTAAACATAAAAGTACCCTGTGACCTGACCGGCTCGGTCAGTGGGGCATGCAACGCTTGATCTCTGGGTTGTGAGTTCAAGCCCCACGCTGGGTCGAGAGATTACTTAAAAATAAAATCTTTAAAAGAAAAAAAAAAAAAAGCACTCTACCCCCATGCCGTCCAGGACAGAAGCCATGAACCTCATGGGGGCTGCTGAGCACTTGAAATGTGGTTGGTCCAAATGGAGGCACCCTGTGCGTGTAAACAGCGGACTGGATTCCAAAGACTCTGTAAGGAAGAGGGTGAACTGCCTCATTGATCATTTCTCACATAGGTTATGTGCTGAGGTGGTAATATTTTGAATACCTTCGACGAACTACAATTTATGGTTAAGACTAATTTCGCCTGGTGGTTTTACTTTGGGAGCGTGGCCACCAAGGATCTTTAATTACCCACGTGGCTCACATTCGTGGCTTGATTGATGTGTCCCTTGGAGAGTCTGCTGTCGAAGGGAGCGGAAGGTATTCAGCAGTGGTCGTCCCTTGTTGCCGGGATTACGGAACGACGGTTGTATTTTCTAAGTTTTACGGAACCTGTACAACCAGCCACTCTTGCTTCGTATCGGAAAAGGCACAGCTACTGTCGTTTTTAAGGAACCCCGGGGCTCTTCGGGAAGTCGAGCGGAGCTAAGGAGCCCAAGTGACTTGGAAACAGCATCACCCCGGGTAGTGAGCACAGGGTTGGGGAGAAGCAAGGGGGCGGGGCTTGGAGGCTGCAAAAGTCAAGGCCCCAGAGCACAGGGTCCCCGGCAGGGAGGGGCCCAAATGAAGGGTCGCAGGGGAGATCGCTGGCGTGGCTCTTAGCACTTAATGGCGGCCACGTGCTGTGCTGCCTGCTTACCTGGACCCGCTCCTCTGTTCCATCTCGGTCCTACAAGATGGGAACTGTCACTCTTTCATTTCACGGACGAGGAAACTGGGGTGCGGAGCTGTGGAGTGTGGAGTAAATCGCAGGGCGCCCCAGGGAGGAACTCAGGCCCGTGGTGGGGTCTTCCGCTCCCAAGGCCAGGTTCCTTCCCCGCCCCCCGCCCCCCTCCCGCTCCCCCCCCTCCCCCGACAACTCACGGTAGCCTGAGCCCTGGACCAGACCACTGTGGTCCCGCTGAAAGAGAGACCCCGAGTCCCATTTGTAAAGCGAAATGAAATTAATGTTCCTGGCATATTTCCTCTGACTCAGTATGTCCAAAATATTGTCAGCCCGACAGGTAATCAACATGAACATTATTATTTTTTTCTTTTTCAAGTTTTAATTTAAATTCCAGTTAACGTATAGTGTAGTATTGGTTTCAGGAATAGAATTTAGTGATTCGTCACTTACGTGTAACACCCAGTGCTCATCAGAACAAGTCAACATGAAAACTATTAATGAGATTTTCTTTTAAACGTTTTATTTTTATTTTTTGAGAGAGAGGGAGCCTGCGCGCAAGCAGGGGAGGGGCAGAGAGAGAGGGGGACAGAGGATCCAAAGCGGGCTCTGTGCAGACAGCCGTGAGCCTGACGTGGGGCTCGAACTCCCGAACCGTGAAATCATGTCCCGAGCCGAAGTCAGGGGCTTCACTGACTGAGCCACCCAGGCGCCCCGAGGTAGTTCACATTCTTTTTATGTGACGTCCTTGAAATCTGGTGTCTCGTGTGACCTCGGAACACAGCTCCCTAAATATTCTCTGTATCTCAGGCACTCGATAGCCACGTGCGGCTATGGCTGCTGTATCGAACACTGCGGCCCCAGAATCCAGAGACTTAAAGATCTAGCCTGGGATAGCAAATGGGTCCATCCCGCCGGCCAAGCCTGGGCCCCCCGGGGCCTGGGTTGAGGGGGGCTTCTGAGGCAGCATCCGGACTCAGTGAGGAGTGCTGTGCTAGATGAGCAATGCCTGCCGTGAACGTGGAGGGTCCTGTGCCTCCCGCCCGCAGACTGACAGCTGAGCCAAGCCCGCAGTCCTGTGGGTGGGCATGGGGGGGGGGGGCACCCTGACGCCCGTTTGGTGAGCTCCCCCTTCTCTGCTTTCCTGCAGTTTTTACTGTTTGACTCTGGCCAGGGTCCGGGGGCACACAGCCCTGGGCTGTGGGGCCCAGATCCCTGCACCTTCACTTTCTGGCTGTGTGACTCCAGATAAGCCGCTTTACTTCTCTGAGCCTCAGCTTCCACATCTGGAAAATAGGCACAATGACCCCGACTCCGCCGGGCTGTGCGAGGATTAAAGGAGATGAAGCGTGTCGAGGGCTGGGGCACGGTAGGCGTGGAGCCAGAGGCCACCCCGTGTTCTTTCTCCCTTCCGTTCAGTGTCCCTCGGGCCCTCCGTTCCACACAGGACACGGGCAGAGTCTGTTCCCGCCCGAAACCCTCTCGGGAGGCACTCAGCTCCTCCCTGCGCCTGCCCGGTACCGGTCCGCCCCGTCCGAGGCTGAGTGAGGCCTCCGCTCGCTGCCCCTCTGACAGCCCCTCCCTCAAGGCCAAGGACGGCCTCGGGCCTCAGCAGGCTAGCACAACAGCCCGATCATCCCGGGCTCCCCTGGCAGGCGTGCCGTGGCGAGCCCCAAGAGGGGCCTCCCTGCGTACCACGCAGTTGATGGAGCTGAGACCCTCTGCCAGCCCCGTGTTTCTTAATTATTCCCTCCGGGCCACTGCAGACAAGGACGTCCCCTCATCGGCCTCCCTGTAGGACGCTGGCTGTCCTCCAGCCGCGTGTGCAGTGGTCTCCCGCGGCCTGCATGAGTTAACGCCTCTCTCAAGACACTCCGGGCTCTCTTCTGGGGGGGAATTTACATCCAGCAACATCTGGCAGGGAACGGACAGTAAATGGCGAACGCGCCGGTGAGGCAGCGTCTCCAATTAGGAAGCGACTAGCTCTCCCTAAGTGTGACGGGGAAAGTAAATCTCCGGCCAACGGAGTTTAATCAAAATGTTTTATGCAAGACGTATCCCTGACCCTGACAAATCTTCTTCCCCTCTCGCTGGAAATTAAGCAAATGTATTGTCAGCGCGGATTCCAATGAGCACATAAACAGATGCAGGGGCCCGTGGAGTCATGAGGTTACGGGTTTCTAGAAACCGGGATGAGAAAGGAAGCGGGTGTGAGGCGTCTGTATTGTCCATCGGGCTTTTAGCGGTTCCCGCTGTGTGCTGGGGGGCTGCGGGGGTTTCTGTGGCATCTGTCTGTCCCCCCCCCCCACCGCCACCACGCTCCCCCCGCCAGGGTCCTCTCCCTCCTTGTGGCCCTGGCTTCCGAATCATATCCTGAGTTCACTTCTGATTTTACTCCTGCCGCTCTGTCCTGCGAGTATTTGCTTCCGCACCTGTCTCCCCTGGCAGGCTGTGTCTGATTCGTCTTCGCATCCCTGGCACCGAGGACAATGCCTGGCAGAGGCAGAGAGCCTGAACAACTGTTTGTGGGAGGAAGGGGGGGGAGGCGGCGGGCGGGGAGGCACAGGGATCTTCCTTCCAGGGGTGCCCAGGGTCAGCCGGGGGAGCAAAGCTGTCACGCTGCCGGGTTTCACCTCCGAAAGGCTCAGTTTTGCCAACCAGGAAAGTGGGCACGAGGACGGAAGGCATCGGCTCGGGGTGCAGCGAGACTGGATGAGGTAGCAGACACATCCGGTGTAGACCAGGCTCCGGTTGGGGGCGATGGGAATGAGGGGGTGCAGAGGAAAGTCAGGATGGCTGCATCCCGAGGGGGTGCTCCTTGGCCGCCTCTTGAAGGCGGAGGGACCGAGGCCCAGAGCAGTGACTGGCTTGGAGTCGCCCAGCAAGGAAGTCAGTGGGGTAGCCCGGTGTTGTGCCGGGCCTCTGAGCCTGCGGGCTCCCTGTGTCACTTCCCCGGCGGTTTCTAGTGCAGTGTAGACTCCCGGATCCTAGGGTGGGTCTTTCCAGTGGCTGTAGAAGCATCCGCCGGGAAATGGAAACAATTCCAGTTCTCCAGCCCCAACCCTGGCCCCGGGGAGCTCTGGTTAGGGAGAGGCGTGGAGGGGCCCTGCCTCCTGGTCTAGGACAAACTACCCAGGCGGCTCCGATGCCCGGAAGGACTGGGGGCGGTGGTGCGGGCCATCCATGTATAAGTGACTGTAAATATTAATGCTGGGGTGACGCGGGCACTCGGTTGTGTCAAGATGGGAAAGCCAGCAGAGATGTGGTGGGAGAGGGGACGAACGCGATAGAACCAGCCCGGCCCAGCCCTGGCCACCCCCCCTCCTGGGGCCGACTGATTCCCATTGCGTGAGGAGCATCTGAGGCCTGGGAAGGATGTGTGGTGGCCAAGGAGCCCGTGGACCCCCTTCCAGCGATGCGCATGCTGCCCACCACGTCCCGCCACAGAGATGCCTGTGCCTTCTTCTCTCTCTTAAGCTGGAGACGGGGTGACTTTGACTTTCAGGGTGAAAGGCAGGAGGCAGCCAGGCGGGCGATGCAGAGTGATGGATTCTGGGGTCTGGCAGGCTGGCGTCCTTCCTACGTCACTGGTGGAGAAAAAGAGCTCGAGGTCAGAGTGGCCCTCGTCAACGTTCTGCCTTTGGGTATGAGACTGAGCTCCTCCCTGGGTCAAGCTCGTCCTCACGGGACACGGGGCGAGTCGGGAGAGCAGGTAGAGACCGTGCCGGCGGCTGACAGACCTGGGAGGCCTGGGAGGGGGCCGAGGAGGGGACCCCAGAGGGGGTAGGAGCGGTGGAAGGTACTGAGGTTGCCTCACACCCCCCAAGCCCACCTCCTTTGCCCCTACCCTGGTCCCGCCTCTCCCAGGCTCACGGCCCCCTCGCTTCAGCAGGCTGCACGGGCAGCGCCCATCATCACGGATCCGAATGGCACAGCACGGGCGAAGGCAGCGGCTGGGGTGCGAGGGTCTCCTTTCTTCAGTCGGGGAAAGTGAGCCCTTGGAGCCAAGGACACAACCAAGTCCGGGAGATGCTGGAGGAGGGGTTGTGTAATACGTGGCCTCCCCGGGGGGGGTGACATCATCCCTGCTTCTCAGATGAGGAAACTGAGGCTCTTGGATGCAACAGCTCACAGAAGGATGGAGACCTGAGCCCTGGTCCCCCCCAGGGGCCCCCAGGGTTCCATACGGCCCCGCCACCTGAGGGGCCCCTTTGATCTCTTTTGTGCACTTTGGGGAGTGTGTGAGAGCACCTTGAACGAATTATGCTTTGAAGCACAAAGGTTTAAAGTCACCGGACTCGCACGGGCGCAGGGAGCCTCCCTGGGCGGGGGGACAGGGTGTGGTTGACCCTCTCGGCGTGGGCCGGACACGGACACCCGCACGGTTGTTGAGAGGGGTGTCCCCGGCCACCCCTTGGCGCTCCAGAAGGCGGCCGGCCCCAGGGACCGGATTCTCCAGGCCTTCCCCGAGGCGCATCCATTAGCCACGGGCACAGATGGAGAGCCGCGGTGCACTGGGGGGGCAGGAAGCGTACCCACGCTCCTCGCCAACAGATCAAATGTTCCCTGGCTGGGCGGACATGGGGATTAGCGCTCTCTTGTCCCTCAAACCCCCAGTGCCCGGTGTCATCTCGCAAACACTCTCCGCACGGCAGCGCCGGGCAGCTGGGCTCTCACGGAGGGGGCTGCTTGTCCCACAGGACCCAGAGTGCGGTGGCCGGATCTTCCCATGGCCCGTCCAGCCTGACCACCCGGCCAGCTGTGTCCACACCTGGGCCTCCCCCACACGGGGCCTGGGCCGGGTGGCTTACCCGGGACTAATGAACAGCTGGCCTGGGCCGGGAGGCGGCCAGGGGCGGCAGTGTGCAGAGAGCACTGCTCAAGGCAGGGGAGTTGATGCAAAAGAAGGGGGGGTGGGCGGGGAGCAGACCAGGAGACTAAGCCCTTCGACAGACCGTGCTCTGATGGAGGCACCGAGTGGCATCCTATAAACGACGGAACCCCGACACCCACACGTGCACCCTCGCTCCCTCTCTCTCCCTCACGCACGCAGGGCCCGAGAAGAATGGGCCTGGCCCTGCGTCCAGGGCCACTGCCGGTAGGGACTGTGCAGTCACAAATGTGGGGGGAAGCTGGGCGACCCCCTGCCCATCATGAGGCAGCCTCACCGGGGCCGGACGGCGAGGAGGCCCCTTCCCCACGTCCGGGGTGGTGCGGCCTGGCCCAGCCGCGGCCGCAGGACGGCAGAGCCAGAGTCGAGCAGGCACACGGGGCGCCGGCTCCGACCATCGACTTGGCTAGTCTGCACTGGGTCTGCTGGCCCCGGGGTCGTGGCGCCCACCCCCCAGGTGCCCCTGTGGCCCAGGACATCGACGGGAAGCCGCTCTCAGCCAAGCCCTGGGGCTTTCTTGCTCCGATGCGGGGGGCAGCTACTCTGACTAGGGACCAGGTCGCGTGGGGGCTGGTGGGTGGGTGGGAGGGCCAGAGTCCTGCACACCCAGACCCCCACCCTGGGTCCTTTACCCCATGACTCCCTGGCTGTGGGATGCAGACCTCCCCTCGGTCCTCAGAGGCCCCAAGCCCCCGTAGTGGGGGATAGGGGTGGGCCTGATGTCCGTGTGGGTGAAAGTCTTTGACTCCATTTCTGGACTGCCTGCCAGAGGGTCTGGGGGAGCCCCAGGGCGCCACGGGCCTGTCCCCGAGGGTTCCGAGTGGATGCCCCCAGCACAGGATGAGAGCCTTTCCAGAAAGCTGCCTTTGCAGACAGGTGGCTTGTACAAACACGGGTTCTCTCCCCTGACCCCGGAGCTCTCTCTGCCTGGGAGGCACCCTTGGGGCTGGTCTCCCACAGTTCGGGGTGGGGGCAGTTTGTGGCCCTTTCCTGGTCCCAGGGCTCCCAGGAGCTGGCCGCCTCCAACTCCCTTCACGAGTCAGGGGTCGCAGCGGCCCGGTTTGGGAAGGGGCTTTGCTGCGGGGGTCTGGCCAGGTCATTCCACCCAGGTGTCCTCCTGTACCCGGCTCCTGGAATTTCGGTCTTTCTTGTGAGCTGGCAGGCGGAGGGCCACGCCGGCTGGGGCTGCGGCCCGCACACCCGTGTCGGTCTCCATGGCCTTTGTTTATGGAGGTCTGCCTGCTGCAAGGTCCCAGGTGAGAGAGCATCTCTTCTGCCGGAGGCCCCTGAGGCAAGGCAGGGTTTGGGGGTGCACGTGTCTTTCTGGGGTCTTCACTCACGTGTGTGCCCTATCCCTAGTGACAGCGAGTATTGACTGTAACTCCCGAGTGTTAGGGCAATGGTGCAGATGACACGACAGGGTCCCTCTGACAGACGCCCCCTTACCCGGGCACGAGCTACGTCCTCGCCGCAGCCCCTCTCTTCTACCTGACAAACGGGTTCGGTCTCCAGTCCTGGGGGAGGAAGCCACAGAAACATCTAACCCGGCTGGAGCAGACGGAGGAGGGGTGAGTCCTTGGGCTGGGTGATTGAAGGAGGGCTTCTCAGAGGAGGTGATGTGAGAGTTGGGTCCTGAGGAGTGAAGATGAGTTTGATGGCCAGACAGAGGAACCCGCAGCTTAGGGTGAGGAGGAAGCCAGACCCACAGCCCTGGAGCTTTGGGAATGAGCATCTTTCTGGGAGGCCCACTGAGGCCCTTTAAGCCTGTTAAGAGCTAAGAGTCGGGAGGGCCGGCTGGAAGGAACTCTGGTTCCACGGCTGCAACCCCCTCCTTAGCCCAGTGCCTGCACACAGTGGGGCTCTCTAAATACCAGTTGAATAGGCAAATCTCATTCCCTCCCTCTCTCTCGCCTGCCCTCTCTCTCCCTCCCCGCCCCCCCCCCCCCACACACTTTATGCTTCTGCGAAAACACGATGTTGAATGCTGGTTGATATATAGCAAGAGACAGTTGGGGGAAACTGCTCCTTCCAGCCTCAGGATCTTTGCATATGCTATTCCCTCTGTCTGTGATACTGTTCCACACCCCACTCCCCCTGCCGTATTTCATAGTGTGCTATGCCTTGCTTCCATTGTGTCCCCCTTGCCAAGCACAGGGCTGGCAGTAAATACTTGTTTCCTGAATTTATGTGCCCGATACACAGGAGTAGATGTTCAATGCTATTTATTAGATGAAGTTTTAGAAATGTATAGGTATGTGGGGCGTCTGGGTGGCCCAGTCGGTTTAAGCGTCCCGCTTGATTTTGGCTCAGGTCATGACCTCACAGTTTGTGAGTTTGAGCCCCGCATCGGGCTCCATGCTTAGGTGTGGAGCCGGCTTGGGATTCTCTCTCTCTCCCTCTCTCTCTGCCCCTGTCCTGCTCAATCTCTCTCTCTCTCTCTTGATAAATAAACTTAAAAAAAAAAAAAAAGAAAGAAAGAAACGTATAGGTGTGTGACTGCCCACACAGAGGTCCTGGCTGATGTCAGAAGACTGAAGAGTATCCAGCAAGGAAAAGGGGAAACCAGGAAGGAAAACGCATCATGTTTCTGTTGAGCAACTTGTTTGCAGGGCCGACTGAGAAATGCATGAAGAAACGGTCCCTGGTCCCCTACGCAGGTCGCTGCCTTTCGGTGGGAGCCCCTGCTTCTCAGCTCCAAGCAATCCTCCGGCCTCGGTTTGCTCATCTGCCGCTTGGGGGCAGTGACGGCCCTGGAGGGTCATCGCAAGGATTACTCACGGTGGCTCGGGCGAAACCCCCGCGGAGGCTGGTGCCCGGAGCTGGGCAGAGGCCCTAGAGGTGGTGGGGTTGCTGTGACAGGAGGGGACATCTGCCTGGAAACAGGAGTACCACTCTCCTCCTAGAGATCGTGGTAACCCTCCCACAGGGGTCCCTGGCAGGGTGACGACACTGGCCTTTGGTCCTGAGCCCAGATCTGCCCCCTGGGGGGACACCCCCAGTGCCTGGCATCCTGATCTTTCCCCGGGGCCACTAGGAACCGACCTGACCCCCCTCCCCCGCCCCAGACTCGGTTTCCTCGCCCCGCAAATTGGGGCCGGGTGACCAGGCTGACATTTGCCAGAAAACCGCGGCCGATTCTATCGCCATCCGCTCTAAGTGCATCTTACGCTTTCCGCAAAGAAGAAATCAATCTGCGCGGCTTCCTGGCATTCTCCGGCTCGCTAGGCGAGGGCAGAGGCAGGCGGGACCCGGGCCAGGGCCTCTCCTCCGGGGGCGCCAGCCCCGCGGCCTCCCCAGGGGGGGCCCATCTCTGTGGGGGGGCGGCTGGAAGGGGAGAAGCGGGCTGACTCTCTCCCTCGCTCGCTGCGCCCGCTTCCAGCCCAGAAACCGTTTGCTTTCATTATGAAGGTCACGCGGAGTGTGTTTGCAGAAGGGCTCGGCTTCCCAGCCGCCCGTACTGCGGGGAAAATTTCCCTTAATTATTTTTTTATAGCCTAACTTTTGTGCGAGAGGCTTTGTTATTATCCCTGCCTTGCTGGAGAGTCATAAGCCAGCAAAAAGAACCATAAATAAAACTTTACTTAATATTCAAAGTCTGCGAGATGGGATGATGGATGTGGGGAGGGGAGGACCCCCCCCACGCGCACACACACACACACACACACACAAACACACACTCACTCGGTGGTGCGGCATCCCAGCTGCCCGCGCGGGAAGGCAATTACTCTGAGCTCCTGTGATCAGAACCGCTTCCTACCTCTGCATTTTGTTGTTCTAACTTTCTCATTTAAAACCCGGAGGGGCAACATCGTATCCCATTTGTTTTGTGTCGAGCAAGATTACTCCGGGCGCTGCTGTGTGCCAGGCCCCTGGGATGGCAATATTTTACCTGGGAATCCGCCTTTGAAACATCGAAGGGTGTCAACTAGAAGACAGGGCCATGAATTGATCCCCGGATTCCGAAGCTTCGGGGACAAATACCTGGCAGTGGAATTAATTTTTCTTGGGGAGCAGAAGAGCTGTGACTTTTCCCTCTGTTAGTTCAAACCCGCCAGCCCGACTCTCCCAGGGCCGGAGCTACAGCTGGCAAAGGAGAAACGAGGAGAGGCTGCTGTGGGAGAGACCCGGTCCTCTTGGCCAGGGGTGCTGTGTGACCTTCTGCTAGTTCCTGCCCCTTTCTGGGCTGTAGTCACCTAACCCAGAAGATAGAGGGGCTGGACAAGACAATGATACTTGTATCAGTCTTTTCTGAGTTGACAATTCATTGAGCACCTACTGTGTGAAAAGACAAGGAGCTACCCAGACCCGTGAAGACTGGGAAAAGTATTCGGGTAGAGGGCATAGCATGTGCAAAGGCCCTGAGGCGAGTGCAGTAAACCCCACAGAGCTGCTCACTCAACATCCCTCCACCCCCTCTTACCCTCCCATGCTACAGAGCCTGAAAAGCTAGAGCGATGTTTCTCAGAAGTCCTGTGGTTAAGACCCTACGTGGGGGTGGGGGGGCCTCATGGGGGACCCCTCCACACTAGGCTGAGGAGGGAAAGGCGGCCGACGTCACAAAGAGCTGGGTCAGGATGTCTCTCTTAGCTGTTTCTCGACCCGCGGGTGTCAACTCCCTGACATTCACGAGGCTTCTAATCCCCCCGCAGCCCCTCCTGATTGACCCAGCGAGCGTGGACCCTGACGCTGGTGACCGAGAGCCCCGGCTGACGCCCTGGCGGTCATCGTTCTCAGCACAGAGGCTCGGGCGGGCCCGCGGCCCGCGCAGGGCTCCATAGCTGCGTTGCCAGGTGCCGCCTCACCTCCAACAGAGATGGATTCTCAGGCCTTGGTCCTGGGCCGGCCCGTCTGGAGCAGAGATCTGTCATCCTTCGGTAAACGTGCTCTTTGAAAGAACTGAAAAGGTTAATGGGGCTTCTGCAGGCTCCCGGCCAGCTTCCAGGTAGCAGCTCGGGCAGCCGACGACGTAGCTCGTTAGGTAGCAGATTGATGAGGGCACGGCGCTATCTCAGTCCTCAGGGCCGCGCCTGCCAGCTCCCCGCGGGCTCGCTCAGCACACATACACAGCACCTGCTCTGTGCCTGGCCTGGGGCCAGGCGGGCGCCTCGTGCGCAGCCCTCCCCGGGAGCCCGGCAGACGGGGCAGGGGAGGGCCGACACCCCTGACTACCGATGACGAGAGGCGGGCCCTGGGTGCGGGCCACAGCAGTCATCTCTCGGCAAGAGGCTGGTGGGCTGAGTGAGGGGGAGGGCACGGAAAGAGCCCGAACCAGCCCCTCCCGCCCCCAGGCGTCCCGCTAAGTGAGACAGGCCTGGTCGGTTGAAGCCCCCGTGAGCCGCCTTGCTGTGACCTGCCCCCGAGCGCATTCCTGATTTGTAAGCCCCTGGCCTGGCCCACGGAGGAAATCTGAACACATTTCAGAAGCTTAAATCATTTGGGTTATGTTAAAATCATTGCAGAGTCTCCGCCCAGGTGTCCCAGAGAGGTGGCCCCTAAGTGACCGCTCCCTCCTCCGCGCCCCCACCCCGAAATCTGGCCGTCTCTCGGTCAGAGCACTTGACCCCATCGCCATGGGCGCGGGCAGCGGCCCCGTCGGACTGCGAGCTGCCAAGCCTGGGCCCCAGCGAGGACCCCGACTTGGGGAGCAGGTCAGAGCACAGTTTGTTGAACGACCGAATGAGGTGCACGAGGACACGGAACGGGAGACTGAGGTCGTGGACCCCACATCCGTCCCAGGACTGCGTGGGCCCGCGATTCTTGACTGGGAGTCGTGTGGGCGACACTGGGAAGTCAGCCGGAGGCGAGCTAGCGGACGGGCCTCTGGGGCATCGAAAGCCCTGACTTGCAGCGTTCGCCATTTCCCCGGTGTAAACGTTCCCACCGTGGCGGGTGGGGGGAGCCACCAGATGCCCAACAACCAGCTCCCAGAAACCTCTTGACAACGTAGCAGTCGGTTCTTCTGAGTTAGGGCAAGCCACCTCCAGCATCATTCATTCCCCTCGTTTTCCTCCTCCCACCCCCTCCCTCCTCTTCCCTGCTTCTTTCCTCCTCCTTCCTCTCCCCATCCTCCCTCCTTCTCTTCCCTCCTCCCTCCCCCTCGTTCCCCCCTCGCTCCCTCTGTCTTCATTTTCGCCTCCAACGTTGCCCAAGGACCCACTGGTGCCCGCTGGCTCCTGCCTGGGTGCCAGGACTCTGGTGGAGGTAGCCTGCTATTAGGAAGCTTCAGCTCTAACTACACTCAAATAAAGAAAAAAATAAGTTAGAAGGAGGAGGAGGAGGGGGCGGAGGGAGGAGGAGGAGGGGAGGGGGAAGGGGAGGGGGAGGGGGAGGGGGAGGGGAGGATGGAGGAGGGGGAGGGGGAGGAGGGGGAGGAGAGGGAGGATGGGGAGGGAGAGGGGGAGGAGGGAGAGGAGGGAGAGGGGGAGGAGGGAGGGAGAGAGGGAGGAGGGGGAGGGAGAGAGGGAGGAGGGGGAGGGAGAGAGGGAGGAGGGGGAGGGAGAGAGGGAGGAGGGGGAGGGGAAGGGGCAGAAAAAGCAGTAACAGCAGCTGGGGCTCTGGTGGTCCTGTCCAGAGCTAGGGAACAGTGAGGGATTGTACTTTGGTGAGGGAGGCGCAGCGGCCAGGGGAGGGGCCCCTAAGCTGGCTCTGGGGGGGACGCCGTGGGGACAGGCTTCCCGAGGAACGTTTCAGCTGAGACTCCAGGCAGGAGCAAGCGCTCCGAGCCAGGAACTGAGGAGCCTGAGAGGGGAGAGGCCAGGGTGGGCAATGTCCATGTGGCCAGGGGCTTGGACTGTGTCCCAAGGGCAATGTTAAACTATTTACTTTTAAGTGGGGACTGTCAGGTTGGCATTTTAATGACAGGGAACAGGCGAGGGCCCCCTCCTGGCAGGGGGCGTTGGGGAGGCGTGCAGGCAGCTTTGGCCACAGCCTCAGGACCACAACAGGCAGTGGGGGGGACTGCAGGAGATTTACCCAGCTCCTCAGGGGCCACAGGATGGGTTGGGACCATCTTCCAAGATGGGGACAAACGGGAGGAAGAGAGAGATGGGGGGGTGAGAAACATAAGACACTCTTACCTGCCTGCCGTCCCGCCCTCCTGGCTTCGCCTCTGGCGGGGTGGGGGGCCAGGGGGCTCTGTTCCAGGCCGGGGGGGCCCTTGTGCAAGGCACAGCCGGCCTTCAGCTTGAGGGAAGTGTTGGGGAGGTGGAGAGGCTGATCTATGCTGCCTGCATCCAGGGTACAAAGAAAGGGTCCTTCGGCGGCTGGGGGGTGCAGGTAGGACGCCCCATATCGCTGCCCAGGAAAAACAGGAGACCCAGCTTGGGACTTGGGAGAGACGGAGGCTGAAAAGACTTCGACCTCCAGGATGAAAAAGGGGCACAAGCCACCTGGGTGCCCTCGACCGGCTCCCAGATGCCCTCCGCTGGGTTGGGGGACCCTCAGGGGCGGCAGGGCCCCCCCGCTCTGGGCTGTTTCCCGGGGCACGTGGACGCAGCCGTTTCCCGGGCCAGACAGGGACACAGGATTAATAAGGCCGACGCGCTCCCCCGGGGGTGTGCAGCCGGGCTCGGCTGTGCTCTGAGCGAACCATCCATCACTGCCCCCTAATAGCTCCGCGGGCTGCGGCTCCCCCCCCCCCCCCCCCCGCCGAATGTAAAGCGGGGATCCAGGCCGACGGCAGGAAGATGCCGCAGCCCTTAACCACCGTAATTATGAAGTCTTGGCTAAAAGAGATGCTCGTCGTTAGCGTTAAGTGAACAGAGCAGGAGACCAGACGCCCTGCCCGCGTGTGCGGCGTCTGCCTGGAGACGGGGCGCCCGGAGACCTGCCCTTCCCGGGGTGGGGGGGGTTGGGGGTAGGGGGGACCGTGCGGGGGCGGGGCTTTCCACGTCAGAGCCGCAATTAGTGATGTTGGCGAAACCGTCCTTTTACGAAAAATCTTATCTCTTTTTGTGTTGGTAAAAAGTCTCAGCTCCCTGTGGAATATAGGCGGGAAAATGGGGGGAAAGGGGAGAAAATGGCAATCCCTGAAAGTCTGCACCGGGAGGCAGATCCCCCCCACCCCCAGGGTGGGTGCTTTGCCGCAGGTTTTCTCCCACCGCGCGCGGTGCCTGTGGGTTTGCTTCGCGGTGTTGTTTTTACATGATGGGGATGATTTGTTGTATTTTTAATGTGTATTCTCCCCCCCCACACACACATGCCTCTTTTAATACGTATTCTTAAGTAAACAACCAGGTGTGGGCGGCACCGATCATGGAAATCTTGTCAGTTTGACCAGTAAGTCCGATTCACGAGGGGAAGAAAGGAGAATGTTCCGCAGGCTCAGAATCGTTGGACACCGCCCCCCACCAACTGCCAAGGTAGCGAATGGACCGTGTGCTCCTTCAACGCTTCTGGGTCAACGCTGGGGGCCTGCTGACCCGCCAGGACCCGGCTCCCGGGGTCCCAAGGTGAACAGCCACCACCAGCAGCCTCTCTGAAAACACGGAGGGTCCCTGGGGCTTCCGTGGGGGCAGGTGGGGACGCGGGGAGGGGAGGAAGGTCCCTTCCGGCTGCGGTTCTCTACGGCTGAGAAAGGCAGAGACAGACCTAAGGCCTGTGAAGTTTCCGTGCTGGAAAGGCGTTCTGGGTGGGGGAACAGCCACCACAGAAGGCAGGACTGCAGAGGAGAGGGACAAGCGGCCCTCGGTTCTGCTTTATCCGGAGCGCTTTTAGCCTGTCGTGCCCCACGTGCTCTTCGAAGGAGGACCTCTCCACGGTTGCCGCCCATTGGACCTCCACGCTCCGGACTGCTTCCTTCGGGAAGCCTTCCCTGGTTTCTGTGACGGAGACAGGTCTCCTTCTCCGGGCCTGCAACACGTACCACTAGTGAGATGCCAAATCCGTGTGCCTCTCTGCTCCCCAGGGTATGAGTCCCGTGGGGCGGGGGCTGCTCTGCTCACGGACCCCCGTGCCAAGCCCCGTGCCTGCCCACAGTGGTGGCGCTCTCTGGAAGAAGGAAGGCTTTCAGAGACTCCAGACCTGTCAACCCACCTGACAAGTAGCGAGTAGGAGGCACGGGCCCCCACGCCCCCTGCCTGGCCAGACCCCGGCCTCTGCCGTCCCCTTGGCTCTCCGTTACTTTGCTGCCGAGTTCTAGGCACGGAGAGGAAGTTTCTAGCCACCCTGGCTTTTCGCTTCTTTCTCTTTTTTTTCTGGTGACCTTTCCGTGTAATTAAAAGGCAGCTATTCCGGGAGACGAGGCAGCCGGAAGCGGAGACGCTGATCTCTGTGTACGTGTGTGGAAATTTATTGTCTGGAGCGCAGGATTCTGCTCGAAGCTCCTGTGCTAACATCATCTGCTGCTTCCCTCGGGGGGAGGGGCCCCCAGCCGGGAAACTGTCCCCTCTGCGGGCCGCAGGCCCACTGTGTGCCCAGCGCATCCGAGGTACCCTCTCAGGACCACCCTGGGCAGGGTGACGACTTCTTCTTTTTTCGGGGGATGAACTCTCCCGAGTCACCCGGCAGCCAGGGGACACGCAAGGGGTCTGTCTGCCTCAGGCCAGGGGGCGGCCCGGGTCGATGATGGAGCCGTGGCGCCACTGCCTGGAATTTGAGTCTGTGGGCCTTTGAGGCGGCGGATCCCGAGTCCCTCCCTCCGGCAGGGGCACGGAGCCCTGTGCTGGGGTGCCGCGGGAGAACGCGGCGCAGGCCTGCCCTCTCGGAGCTGGATCCCACATCCAGGCCCCTGGCTGGCCTGCCTGCTGTCTGTGGGGGGCCCTCCCTCACCCTAGAACTACACCCACGAGGCGATATCAAGACGGTGCGTGTCCACCAGCTCGGAGCGGCCCGGCCCAGGACACGGGAGGTACAGCTCTCACCTCGGGGAGCTGGGTTCAAATCCCGGCACCCCACTCCTTCATCTCCCGACTCCGGACGAGAACGCCCCCCGCGCCCCCACGCTCCTCGGGGCCGCGCTTGCTCCCCTCAGAGGCTGTGTGCTCAATGCTTCTCACCCACCCCGGACTACAGAATCCTGGGAAAGTTAATTTTCTGGATGGAAATCCTTCCTTGGCTGTACCTTCCCGGGGCTGGTCTGCGGGCCCCTCCGCCCCCGCGCCTCTGGCCAGCACAGGGGAAATAGCATCCCCCCTCCCCCGCAGTCCCCGGGCCTCAGGGTGGAGGGTCTCCGGTCCAGCGGCCCCTGCGCCCCCTGCCCCGCCAGGCCTCCGCCCCTTGGCTCTCCGCAGCCCGCAGCTGCTGAGGATAATTCACACGCTGGCCAGGGGCCAGCTCCCCTAAGCCACGGAGAATTGCAATTTAGCGAGTCCCTCAAATCCGAGGAGGCAGGAGCCTAGAAGCGCATCTGCAGCACGAAGCCGTCCCCAGCAGCATCAGGGACCTTCCTCGTCCCCGACCACCTCCGCGCCCCATCCGTTTCCCACAAGCCTGGATTAGGCACCGGCAGCTGGGCGGGGGCGGGGGCCAGGGGAGCGGGGGGGGTGGGGGGCAGGGCTGGGGGCCCAGACCAGGGGGCTCTGGTCCTCTTGGCCCCAGCCTTGCCACGTGGCCCCCGGTAGGGTGCAACGCCCCTCTGGGCCGTGGGTGTCCCAGCTGTAAAGGGGGATGGGGTCCTTCGCCGGTCCGTGCCTCGGCCAGGCAAAGGCACACCCCGGGCCCGGAAACAGGAGCTGTGGGGAGGTGCCTTTCTGACAGACCCCGGAGTGGATCTGAGGTTGGCAGAAGAGCTCCGGCCCCGTGGGAAGGGGTGAGTGGAGAGGGCCCTGCAAATGGGGCTCGTGTGAGCAGAAACTCAGGGACGGCCGGGGGAGCATTGTGGGTAAGGCCTGACGCGCAAGGTCTCCAGGATCCGGAGGCTAGCGATGTGGCATCTGGAGTCACCTCAAGAGCCCATCACAGCATCTGTGAGGTGCGCCAGGCACGGCCACGGCCAGGAACACGAACGGCCCCTTCTCCAAGAGGAACAGCATAGGCCTCAGGCACCACGGGGCTGAAGGCCCAATCGCTCCTTCCAGCCTCCCTGGGGAGAGCCCAGGCTGCAGGGGCATGCACGGAATCTCAGAATCCCACACAGAGACTTGCTTGCCTCCAGGGCCGGAGAGCTCACTACCTTACCAGGAGCCCATTCCTCCGTGGAGGAGTGCTCATCGCTAGGAAAGGGCTTTCTAGAAACTGCTCTTGGGCCTCGGTGCCTCTGGAGGTGGTAACCTGACCTTCTTGACCTCTTTCTTCCAGACCAAGCCTCAGGGCTGCTTTTACCTGTTCCTTGCGAGAGGCACCTCGGTGCCTTCTTCTGAATAGGAGTCAGTTGTTAGCTTCTCCCTGAACTTGGCGTCTGTACCCCAGCGGCAGTTTGCAGCCGACTTTCACCTCCCCAGCTATGAACACTATGCTCCTGTTAATGAACCCCCCCGGCCACTGTTTTTCTGATTTTTCATCACAGTGTTGCGTCCCGTACAGAATGGGGCTGGTCGTCCCGGGGGTAGAAATGAATGAAGCACATTCAGCTTAGGGAAACGGAGGCCCAGAGGGGAAAGGCCCCGCTCAAAGTTACAGAGGGCATCCAAGGCAGAGCCGGGAAGAGCACCAGGGCTCCTAACTTCTGCCTGTCCACTTAGTACACAGTTCCTCCAACTAGACAGAAAGGCGGGCCTCCCTCCCTCCCTCCCTCCCTCCCTCCCTTCCTGAGAACCTCTCAGCTAAGCCAGGGAAGGTGAAGCCCACGGCCTTCAGATGGTCATGATTATCGGTGGAGGGGTGAGTGCAGAGGGGAGGGACCCCGGCCCCTTGTCCCGCTAGCTGTTCCAGGGAATCAGCTGCGTCCAGGGGCCTGGGGGCCAAGGTCCTGCACAGCCGACCTCGTCCAACTCATTCTGCAAGCTCTGGGTGTTTCCAGGGATGGCTGGGGCCTGCACATTCCTTTCTGCTGAGGGAGCTCCCCGGCAAGCGGGGAGAGGAACCAGCCAGCTCCAGGAGGCTTTGTGGTGGGAAAGGAAGGACAGCTTACGTTCACGGGGAGGTCAATGTGTGCCAGCTGCCGGGAGGGCACGTCTCCTGCGCCGCTTGAGGGAGTGGGAACCACATTCTTCTGTCGCCAAGGAGGGCAGTGACTTGATGCAGGAGGTGACAGGGGTGCTTCCCTTCCAGGACTGTTGACAAATGACGTCGTTCTGGAAGGGCCGGCGGGTGCCCACCCCGCGTCCAAGCCACGTGGCCACGTACCGGCAGACCTGGGATTCGGACCTGGGCCCACCAGCCACGGCGGCTCCTTCAGGGTAAGGAGCCTTTCGGAGCGATGGCTTTTCCTGCATTGCCACCAGCCTGCTCCCCAACCTAGAGGCTCCCCGTGGTCCTGGGGACTCGGGGGATGTGGGGCTGCAGCCCCTGCCCACGTCCCAGTGGGGAAGGTCCCACGGTGGAAAGCCGGAGCCGGCTGCCCCTGAACCCGAGGCTCCCCTCCCCTTCCCTATCCCCCCCTGCTGCCAGGGCCACACGGGTGTCCTGTGGGCAGGCCGCCGCCACCGCCGTGGAGGGCTGGCCCGCAGCCCTCGACTTTCCACCAACTAATAATTTTTACAAACCTCCAGCCTCGTAAAAAAGTGCACAGTGGCCTGAACAACCTTGGCCAGGAGCCTTGTGGGAAAGCGGAAGGCACTGAGGCCAGGCACAGGCGATCTCGGCCAAAGGCCACTTCCTGCCTCTACTCGAGATCTTGCCTCAGGCTTCGGACCTGACCACGTCCCCTGGGGCCCTCAGGGGAAAGGCTGCCCTCTGCCAACGAGACTCAGAGAGGCCCTCCGCCCTGGCCACCCTGGCCACCCTGCCCCCCGCCAGCCCCGACTCCCTTCTGCCGAGAGGTCCGCTGCCTCCGACCCACCCTGTGTTTCCTGCTGAGTGCAGGCCTCTGCCCTTCCCGTCGCTCCATCAGGGGTGCAGAGATAATGACACATCCTTATCCCAGAGGGGCTCTGAGAGCCACAGACACACAGCTGGGCTGAGACCCCAGGACAGCGGTCGTGGGGGAGCGTGGCAGAAAGAGAAGGGCCAGGCCTCCAGGCAGACCCTCCCCCAGGAGGCGAGGCCAAGGGCAAGAGCCAGGCCAGTGAACAGTCTGGGAGAAGTTCCCAAAGAGGCAGAAAGAGAAGAAACAGGTGGGGCCCAAAGCCGGAGGAAGGGTGTTCTAACTGGAGGGAATGATCAGCTGTCTGGGGGTGGGCAATGGCAGGGGTGAGGAGGGGTGATCGTCACATTTCACGCCCCGGGGGGGGGGGGCAGGGGGCTTGAGCACTCTGGGAAGAGGGAGTGGGGAGCAGTTAATGCGCGGGCCCATAACCCTGGCGCTCAGATGAGCGCCCGAGGGTGGAGGGGTCTCTCCAGCTCCTTCTCACCCTCCATCCCCCTGCCGGGGGTGTCCTCGAGGGGCTCCACGTCCGTCCGCTGGACCTCCATTTGCTCCAGGGAGGCCAGCTGGGGCGGCGGGGCGGGGAGGCCAGTGCCCCCTGCAAAATGGGGGCGTGACCACAGGCTCCCTGGGGCGTGGGAAGATTTTCCCGCACCTGCAGGAGGTGCTCAGGGCCCCTTGGAGGCCACCTCGTAGCTGCAGGTGGAGATCCAGGGCTCCCTTGCCGGGAGCCCTCTCTGGAAGCCTGATTTATGGGCCCGCCCCTTGGCGCACACAGATCTGGCCCTTCTCTAAGTGCGTGTTCAATCAAATTAAAAGTGCCTGAGGTCAGAGGAATCATCAATTACCTAAGTCTCTTGGCAGCTGTCCCCGGCTCCATGCGCCAGAGAGGCTGGGAGGGCATCGTTCCCCTCCCGCCCACAGACCGGCCGGTGTGGGGACAGCCCGGCCTCCAGGAGGGCCCGCTGGCCTCAGTGAACCCATCTATAAGTGGGGGGGGGAGCTGCGTAGGTGAAAGTACAACCGGAGGCCTGTGTCCTCCGAATGTTGGTTCTGGGGCCTTCTGGGGCTTGGCTGTGGAGAGGAGGGGCCTGTGTGGGTCTATAGTGCGTGGAAGGCCCCTAGGACTTGCCGTGAGCATTGCCCTGGCCGGGGTCTTCCTCCAGCTGGCCTCAAAGCCAGGCCCCGGGCCTGGACACAGCAGGCCCAGGGGGAGAGTGTGGGAGTGCAAACCTACCTCCTCCCCTTCTGCACGGCACTGCCCTCTGGGTCTCGGAGTTTCTTCTGCAAACCTCTCTCAGGCTCACAGAGAGAGGTCAGCGTGCGAAGGAGGCAAACAGCGCTCCCGGCCTCATCCGCATTTTTAAAACGCGCTCTGGGGGCGCGTGGGTGGCTCGGTCAGTTAAGCGCCCGGCTTCGGCTCGGGTCATGATCTCACGGTTCACGGGTTCGAGCCCCGCGTCGGGCTCCGTGCTGACAGCTCGGGGCCCGGAGCCTGGCTTCGGATTCCGTGTCTCCCTCTCTCTCTGCCCCTCCCCGGCTCGCGCTCTGTGTCTCAAAAATAAACGAATGTTAAAAAAGTTGAAAACGTGCTCTGTATTTGGTATTTGCTCTGCCGCAGCGGCGTGATCCACAACGGCCAAAAGGTGGAAGCTACGCCCCTTTCGGAGGAACGGCCAGACAAGAGGTGGTCCCAGCCGGACCGCGGAGCCCGCGCAGCCCTCGTGAGGAAGGAGATTCTGACCCCTGCCGCAACGTGGGGGAACCTTGAGGACGTCATGCTGAGTAAAGGAAGCCAGACACAGACTGACAAATACTGTGTGATTCCCCTTCGGTGAGGTCCCTAGCGTGTTCGGGTCGGCAGAGACAGAAAGTGGGTGGGGGGCAGGGGCAGGGGGATGGGGGATGGGGGTTGCCGTCTCACGGGGACAGAGTCTCAGTTTGGGGAGACGAAAGTCTGGGGGTGGACGGCGGGAACGTGCTTGGTGGCACTGAGGCCGCGTGCTTTACGGCAGTTAAGACGGTAAATTTTACGAGCTGCGTGCGTGTGTGTTTTTACCACAATATAGAAGAAAGCCACGATTTGTATCTCGTTAAGAGTTCATTCAATCCACGCGGTTCGAAAGAGAAACGTGCTTCCCAGTCCACACAGCCGGATGGCGTGCGCCCACAGCCCGAACACCCTTTTTCTTTGCTTCTCTTCTCCCTTCCCTCTGTGCATGCCAGTCACAGCCCCCTCCTTAGGGAAAGGTCTCCCAGTGAAGCCCGGGTCTCCTGGCGTCCTGCCCAGAGCTCCCGGGAAGGGGCTGGCCTGGGAAGAGACCGCGGAAGGTAAGGGTCTCGGCGACACCCTTCCAGCTGGAAAACCAGGCCATCGAAGCTGTCAGCTGCCCACCGGGCCGGGCCCGGAGAAGGACAGACAATCATCAGATGCACCAGGGTTGTGCGCCCCCTCGGCCCCTGTAACATCAGACACTTTCCGAGACCTCCACTGTCTCCCCGCTCGGCTGACGCCAGCCTTTAAAGAACAAGCAGGTCGGGGAACGGAATTAATTTCCTAAAATTGAACGTCGTGTCGAGGAGTCACCTCCCGACCTCTTGCCAGGGAGGAAGGAGAAATGGCCCTTTGGTCTGGGCGCTCCCGACAGCCTGTGACAGCCCTTCACTCCAGTCGTTAGTTCTGGCTCGAACCATTCGGAATTGCCATCACCGTAGGGCGCCTGACCACCAAGGGCGCTAAGCAACGTCCGCGCTTGTAACGACGGCCCCCAGGTCAGGGAAGATGTGATGGGATCCTCACCACAAGTGCACTGGGAGGCTTGACGAGGCCAGGGGGCGCCTGGGACTTCGGCTCGGGTCACGATCTCGCGGTCTGTGAGTTCGAGCCCCGTGTCGGGCTCTGTGCTGACAGCACGGAGCCTGCTTGGTATGCTCTGTCCCCCTCTCTCTCGGCCTCTCCCCTCTCATGCTCTCTCTCTCTCTCTCTCTCTCTCTCAAAATAAATAAATAAGTAAATAAACTTAAAAAAAATCTTGGGGCGCCTGAGTGGCTCAGTCAGTAAAGTGTCTGACTTTGGCTCAGGTCACGATCTCACAGTTCACGGGTTCAAGCCCCGCGTCAGGCTCTGTGCTGACAGGTCAGAACCCGGAGCCTGTTTCGGATTCTGTGTCTCCCTCTCTCTCTGACCCTCCCCAGTTGATGCTCTGTCTCTCTCTGTCTCAAAAATAAACATTAAAAAAAATTTTTTTAAATAAAAAATAAAAATAAAAATCAAATCAGGGGTGCCTGGGTGGCTCAGTCGGTTAAGCGTCCAACTTCAGCTCAGGTCGTGATCTCACAGTTTGTGGGTTCGAGCCCCGCGTCAGGCTCTGTGCTGACAGCTCGGAGCCCGGAGCCTGCTTCCGATTCTGTGTCTGTGTCTCTCTCTGCCCCTCCCCAGCTTGTGCTCTCCTCTCTCTCTGGGTCTCAATAGTAAATAAACAAACTTAAAAAAATTATTACAAGAAAAGAAAATGGCGCGGCCCCTTTGGAAACGAACACGAAAACGCAAAGAAAGAGGTGCCCAAGTGCCGAGGCCGTCCAGTCCAGCCGTCCCGCTTCCGGAAGCGTGCTCCTAAGAAAACCACCCGGGAGAAGCAAAAAGGCGTTTGCCTGGAGTCGCTCACTGCACAGGGCGTCAGAGTCTGAAAAACCAGAATCGACCCACCCCCGTAATGATGGGGACTCAACTAAGCCGGTGAGGAGCCAGAGGGAGGCAGAGCTCCTGGCCGTCCCAAGCGGTCCCCCAGAGAAGGGAAAATCAGACGGGCGGTGCCCAAGCCCCCGGCGACAACGCCACCCACGTGGACCCGGCCACGGGAGATGTTCACTGGAGAGTGTTACTGGGTTAGTCACACTGTAGTTAAAATATGTCAGGTGCTCTGCTCCAGAGTGAAAACTTCAGGGGTTAGGCGTGTGTGTGTGCATGTGTGTGTGTGTGTGTGTTCATGCTTTTCTTAAAACTGGAGAACAGAGCTGGCTAATGGAACTCGACAAGGTAAAACACAGAAAGCAGACGCGATGTGCTTTGACTGCGCAGGCAGAAAGCAGACAGGACGGGCGGAGCTCAGAAAAGTGGAGGTGGCTGGATGGGGTGTGGGGTCACGACGTGCTTCCCCCTCTTGTCAAAATTGCCTCTCATGCTGAATGCTCTTCTTTTTAGGTGAGAAAAACAAGAAAGCTGCACCCACTATGTGTTCAGACTTGTGGGTTTGACTCACGCTTTCCACCCCCTCCCCTGCCCCAGGGCCTGGAGGGGAGCAAACCCTCCTGCTCACCCCCTGACATCTCGGACCCCTGTCCGGCTGCCCTGGCCCTAGCCGGCACCGGCGGGGAGGGAGGGTAGCGACATCCTTGCAGGGGGGAGTTGGGGGCTGCTCTGGGGCACAGGGCCCGCCCCCAGCTGACGATGCCCGCTGTCTCCATCCCCCTCCCCCCCAGGGGCCCTCCCCAGGCCTGCAACCTTCCCCCCAGGGGGGCCTCCCCAGGCCTGCTAACGCTATCTGCTTCCCCCACAGGGGCCCTCCCCAGGCCTGCAAACTCCTTGCCAGGAAGGTGGGTCGGGTGCCTCCTTCTGGGTCTGACGGGCCCCCAGCGGACAGCCCCTTCTCCTGGTCCTCCTTTTTCCCAGAATGCCTTGGACTGTTCATCACCCTGGGGGCCCCAGAGGACAGAGAGGCTCAAGTAGGTGCTGCCTCTCAGGACCGCCCTCCCGGATCTGACACTCGAGACCTTTTTTAAATAGATATTTAAACAAAATTCTTTTAGGGGCGCCTGGGCGGCTCAGTCGCCTGAGCGTCCGACTCAGGCTCAGGTCGTGATCTCACGGTTTGTGCGTTCGAGCCCCGCATCAGGCTGTGCTCTGTCTCTCTCTCTCTCTCTCTCTCTCTCAAAAATAAATAAAATTTTAACAAATTAAAAAAATTTTTTAAATATTTAATTTATTTTTGAGAGAGAGAGAGACAGACAGAGCATGAGCAGGAAAGGGGCAGAGAGAGAGGGAGACACAGAATCTGAAGCGGGATCCAAGCTCTGAGCTGTCAGCACAGAGCCCGACGCGGGGCTCGAACCCACGAACCGTGAGATCACGACCTGAGCCGAAGCAGGACGCTCAAGCGACTGAGCCAGCCAGGCTCCCCACGACCTTTTTAATTCGCGAAGAGACGGATTAGCCACGAGGACCTCTGTGCAGGCCGCTCCCGACAGGCCGCCAAGGAAGGCGCAGGGAGGGACTGAGAGGGAGAGGCGATCCTGTGTCCTCAGGGGAAGAAACCTCAGGGTTGAGTCCCCCAGGGCAGCCCTCCCCGCTCGCTGCGAATGTGGTCTCGGGGGGACTCGTGTCACACACACATGCCCCGCCACAGGGAGACCCAGGGTGGGGGCCCTGGGAGGTGGCCTGTGCAGCTGTGTGGGCGGGTTGCAAAGCCGGGCGCTGAGGTTGGGACGCGGCATCGTTCAGGACCCGTCGGTTGCAGATACGCCTCAGCTTCTTGTCGACGGTGGGTCTCTCTCAGGCAGGCGCCGGTGGGGGGAGGGAGGTTTCCCAGGGGCCCTCCTGTGACCTCAGGGTGGCCAGTCCCGGGGAATCCCCCCCAACCCCGGGAGCCACAGCCTTGGCTCCGTCGGTCCCTCTGCGGGCCCGGAGCGCCGAGGACACGTGGAGATAGACGTCCCAGCCTCCCCGCTGCCCTGCACCCCGGAATCACACGGCACTGTCACCTGGGCCCCCAGCGCGCCCTCTGCCCCTTTCCACCCTCACAGCCGTGGCTCCAGCGAGGCCACGTGGTCTCCCGCCTGGACTGTGCTCTACCACCCAGGTCGCAACTCAAGTCCACCGTGAGCTGGGACGGGCTGTGTAGAGCCTCACTCTGACCGGGCCGCCTTACGCCCAGCCCCTCCAGCCGGGCCCCAGCAGCCTCAGGCGACAGCCTCTCCACCCGGCCTTGCCTCCCCCCACCCCCGGGCTGCACCTCGGCTTGTCCTCACGCCCAGGCCTTCATGTCCCCACCCTCGCCGCCCCCCCACCCCACCATCGCCTGGCTACCTCTATCCCTCCTGAGGCTCAGCCCACCCGTCCCCTCCTGCGGGAAGCCCCCCCTGACCACCTCCCTCGTAGAACTTGGCATCCACATTGGGGCGAGCTCTCTCCTTGTGACTCCCATCCCCACCCCGGCCTAAGTGGGTTCCACTCAGAGCAGCGGTGAGCCAAGGACGGACGAATAAAGGGCTGTGAAGAAATGAGCGAGAGGATGAGCACATGTATCGCTGTGGGGACGAGAGGGGCCTCCGCAGGCCCGGGGGCCAGCAGAGGGTAGAGCCCAGCAGGCCTTCCTCCCCACTCCTCATCACGATCACAGGGCCTCTGATTCATTCCCCAGCGCCAGGCTTCCCAGTACAAAGCAGACTTTCGGTCTCCGGCCCCACTCCCTCCCTGCTGTCAGTGTGGGCATGACTTAGGAGCCTCTCAGCCCCTGTCTCCCGGGCCCGGGGGGGGATTCATCACCCTGTCGCCAGGGGTGGTGGGGGAAGGCCAAGGCCAGCAGGCTGGTGGGCACCAGCAGGGAGGGAAAGACCCCGGCATTTGCTTCCCCGAGGCCCTGAGGGCATGCGGGGTGGGGGGGGCTGGTGCCGCGTCCCTGGGGGTGTTAACGGTACCCCCTGCCCCGTGCCTGCGGAACCGTGAGCGCCTGCGCGGGGCCTCGCATTAGTATTCCCTGTACAGACGCTTGCAAAGAAATGACTCACACACCGGTTGACTAATTTGAAAGTAAGCTGTTTTTGCTGCAAGTGGAAAGGTTCAGTGAATCTTAAAAACTAAGCGATGGGGATTTTATTCCTTGTTCTAGAGCTTTCCTTCTGCAGGGAGGGCGACCCTGCCACCAAATGTCTCTGGTTGGCTTCAGCTGCAGCAGCCGTGGTTGGGGGACCGGGGCCAGTTAACCTCCTCTCCTGGGGACAGCGGCGACGCATTCCACCAGGACGGACCCCACAGGCCACACCCACTGCACAGGACACACATCGGTGGCATGGGGTGGGGGCCCAGGCCGCAGCTCTGCAGAGTCCACCTGTCCAACACCGTTCCTCTTGGGAGGGGGCAGATTGCCCCGGGGGGCGCGTCTTACGGCCTGAAGGGCTGCTCTCCCCCTATTTTACAGACAGGCAGTCGAGAGGCACAGAGAGGTAAATAATTCATCTGAGGTCACACAGCCGCTAGGGACAGAAGGCGGGAGTATAACCAGGGCCACTGGCTGCAGCTGGCTTTCCCAACTTAGGTCACCACCGGGGGTTAGAGAGATGAACGGGGCGGGGTGAGGGCATGGACATGTTTTGCCTCTGCCGGGGCGGGAGGGGGGATGAGATTTGCATTTGTCCTGTGGGCAGTGGGGCCTGATGGAACAGACCCGAACAGACTACAGAAGGGGGAAGGCCCTGGGGGGTGCGGGGAGCAGGGTTGAGAGCAGAAGGTGGCCCAGGTTGGGCAGCAGCAGAGAAGGGAGCGATGAGGTCAAATTCAGGATATGCCTCCAAGGCAGACCCGGCAGGACCCTGGCATTAACCAGGAGGACGTGACGGAAAGAGCCATAAAGGAGACTCCTGAGAACCTGCGTGGAATAACTCACCCCCTCCAGGACCTGCTGCCCCCCTAACCCACCCCTGCCCTAAGTGGTCCACACCCGTGGGCCACCCCCTTCCCTCCCTGGCCTTCTTTATCGGCCACGCTCCCCAGGACCGCTGTCCGTCCATAGCATGGACACAGGAAGCCCCAGGACGTGTCAGACGGTCAAGCATGGAGCCTCCCCTTGGGGGGCAGCTGCTCAGACTGATGGGTGCACTGGAGCCCCGGGGAGACTTGAGCTCAGGAAGAGAAGTCACAGACATGGTGGAGGCCAGAGGGCGAGCTCCCCGCACCCTCAGCGCTCCGGCCGCTGCCCGTGCCGCCCTCTGTAGGCTGCGTGACTTCGGGGGAGCGCGTCTAACACCCCGTGCCTCAGTTCCCCCCCTGCACTCATCGTGGGGCTTGTGGGAACAGCGGGTTATCTCGCGGCTCTTACTCTCCGCACGCAGTGGCTCCGTCAGGGGTCATCGTAACGCACTTTTTCCAAGGCTGGGAGCCAGGTGGCCGTGCTGGGCACTTGGGCCAGGCATGGGGCCAGTGCCCGGTAAAGGCTGCCTGAGAGGTTCCCTGTTTCCTGCTCGCCGTGTGCCTCGAGGCAGGCAGCACTCCCCCTCTGAGACGAGGCTGCTCTGTGCGCACCGTGGGTGAGAGCCGCGGTCCCCGTCTCCCGGGGACTTCGGGAGGCCACCTTCCCACAGAAGGTGCTGGGCACGGGGCCCGGCGTCTCTTAAGTGCCCCATTAGGGCTCGCTGTGATAATTACAAAGCGGCGGGGCCGTGACTGGCACCCGGCCCGGGCGGGCTCACCCGCCGGGCAGCCGCCAGCCTAAGTTGAAAAACTTAGTCAAACTCGCGTATCACCTTCCCAGAGCCCCGTCCTCCCCGGCGCCGAAACGCAAGCCAGAGATAACAGTCTCCCAAACGGATTTACCGAAGTCAACCCATCACAAGTGCGGACACGCTCGGAGATGACAGGAGCCCGTGAGTTCCTAATATCCCGCCCGGCACGCGGGACTGCAAACAGTCGGCCGCGTCTCCCGGCCATCCATCAGCCCGTGTGTCAGGCGGTGTCGCCTGGGCCCGGGGACTGTGGTCGCCATAGGGGTGGAGTCAAACGCATCCTTTCAAAAATAGATCTGCTTAAAATTCATTAACTGGGACAACTCCGCCGAAAGAAGCAATCAATTCCTTGAACTCTATAACCATGCCTCTCCCACGGATCTCTTCCTCGGTGTCGGTCAAGCTAACAAAGACTGTCTGGGTACCACGGAAGGAGGGGGACACGAGGACACAAGGGAAGAAGTCTAGTCTGGACGTTCCGCAGCCGGCTCGGACCCGACTGCTTCCCAATGCGTTTGTCTCCGGAGGGGGTCATTCGTCACGCCAGCCGGGGTCGGGGGCCTGCTCAGCCCCTGCCGGGCGCCGGGCTGGGCCAAGGGTCCGGGGGAACCGAGAGATGGTCTCGCGCACGAGGAGCCCCAGCTGAGCGGGGGGTTGCGGGGACGGACGTCTGGGCTCGCTCTTGGTGATCTCATCCTGCACGTGGCCGTAAATCCCACTCACTAGCTGATGGGTCCTGAATTTATGTCGGCAGCCAGGGCCTCCCCACTGCACCCCCCGGACCCCACCATCCGGATGCCCCCAGATGCCCGCTCTGTATCTCCACTGGGGTGTCTAATGGGGGTCCTAGATCCACCCTGTTCAGGCGCGGCCAGACACATCTCGGGTTCTTCCAGCCCCTCAGGCCAGAGGCAGGGAGCCCTCTAGGATTCCTCTCTTTACCTCAAACCCACACCCAGCCCCATCCGGGGGCCTGGGGGACCTGCCTTCCAAGACCAGCCAGATTCTAGCCACGTCTCTGGGCCTCCGTGGGTGCTGGGCTGGGCTGGCCCATTCTGTGCTGGTAGCACCTGGCTGACTGTGGAAACTCTTACCTGCTTCTACCCAGGTCCCTCCCCCTAATCTCACCGGCTAGAGGAAGTCTATTCACACGCAAGTCACAAGAGCCTCCCCTCTACCCAAACCATGCTGAAGGCACCTGCGTCCCCCCAGACCTTATGAAGCCCGCCAAAGTCCCTGTGCCCCCTGATCTGGCCTCCTATTACTCTCCACCACTTCTGCCCCAGGGCCTTTGCACTTGCTAGCTTCCTGCTGAGAGCTCTTCCCCTAGGTGGTCTATGGGGCTATACTTGGAAATAAGACTTCCCTCGTCACCTTATCTGGAAGTGTCCCTTTCCCTTGGCACTTTCCACGAATAACTGTTTGACTCATGCATCTTGCTTGCCATCCATTGGTTCGGCCAGCAGAATGTAAGAGCCACCCAGCTGGAGGGGGGCGGTTTTCTGTGTGGTCACTGCTGAGTGCTCCGGGGCTCCCCGGGAACATGACAGGCCTCAGGAAGTGTGCAGTCAGGGAATGGATGAGTGAAACGTGTCTCTCTTCCAGAAGGCTGCCCCCAGCCCCTTCTTTAGGCTCTCATCACAGGCTCCAGCACTCCGCTCCCTGTGGAAACTTCTGGTCGTGGCTTTTCTCCGGGTGGTGGGGGCTGGGGTGGGGGTGGGCAAATCCTCTCCCAGCTGACTAGCCAGATGCTGGCCCCTGTCCGACCTGTCCCCACCTGCTGCCTCTGCCCTTCATAATGGACGGTGTGGACACTGGCTCAGTCAACCTCCCGCTTGCCATACCCTGGGCACATCAGCCCCTGCCCCTATGCTTCCCTTCTGGAACCTTCCATTCAACTCTTCCTTTCCAACCACTTGTCCCCCTGGACACTCCCTGGTTGTCCCTGGGAAAGCTCGCCTCACAATTAAAACCTCCCTCTCTCTCCCCTAGAATTTTAGGCCACTGCTCCTTCTGTGCCCTTGTCTGTCCAGCCTGAGAACCCCACCACGGGGCTGGGTGCTGAGCTTGTGGGGTCCACGAGGGCGGGGGCTGCTAAAGCAATGAGGTGTCCCTTATGCATGTGATGAACCCCACTGAGATGAGCAGAAGTACAATGCAGACTCAAGGCAGGTGCGGTAAGCCTGGAAGCTTCCAGGCCGTGTGCCCTGTGCTCACTGTTGATACAATTCAGTTCGATCCACTTAACAAACATTTACCCAGCGCACGCCGCCAGCCGAGCACGGGGCCAGGCCCCACGGGAGGCACCCCTCTGCTGCTCCCTGCCTCGCCCTCCTCCCTGTCTCTCCTACTCGCTCTTCTGCCCCTGTCAGCCCCTGCCTGCTGCCCTGTCTACCTACACACCACACTGCAGACGTCCCTGATGGGGTCTGATGGGCAGCTGACCTCCTCAGCATCCACTCTGCCGGTGGCCTAGCCGCCGTGACCCGTGGAAGGGGCACTTCCCGGGGAAAACGCTTGCTCGGGGCCCGGGGCTGGGCGGTGGGGGGTGTCCCGGTGACCAGAACCCGTGGGCCCCAGAGGGCGGCAGCAGCCGCGGGAATCCCATAATCGGTGACTGCCTCCCACCCCATGCTGGGCTTTTGAACGAGCACATCCAGGGCTCCTACCGGAGACGGAGACGAGGCCCGGAGTGAACACGTGACTGACGGCCGCAGGCCTGGAACGCAGGGTCAGGGCTGGGGCATCATCTTGAACTTGGACTGCTTCTGGGAGCTCCTGGAGAGAGCCCAGCATTCACCTTTGCCCCCTCACCCCTGGAGCTAGCTCTGAGTCATAACAGTAATAATGCCGAGGCGCATGGAGGGCTTGGTCGGTTGAGCGTCCGTCTTCGGCTCGGGTCATGATCTCGCGGTTCGTGAGTTCGAGCCCCGGTTGGACTCCGTGCTGACAGCTCAGAGCCCGGAGCCTGCTTCGGATTCTGTGTCTCCCTCTCTCTCTCTCTCTCTCTCTCTCTGCTCCTCCCCCGCTTGTGCTCTTTCTCTCTCTCTCAAAGACAAACATTAAAAATAAATTTAAAAAAGTAGTAATAATGCTAATCAACCCCGATCTGCACGCCAGGCACCCACGCAGGCACGTGTGCAAGGGTGTGCACTCCAAAACCTCCCCAGAGCCCTCTGAGGAAGGCGCTGGTATTATCCCCATTTCACAGACGGGGAAATGAAGACAGAGAGGTTTAGCATCCTGGCAAGGCCATGCCGCTAGTGAGTGGCAGCGGGGGGGACTCAAACTCTGACAGAAGGTGACCTGCAGATGCTTGTGGTGTTCAGTGAACAAACGTGCACTGAAATTGCCCCTGCGGGCCTCCGACTGGGGGGGGAGTGGGTGGCAGGAGTGGAGCCCCGGGCCAGCTTCTTCCCAGCTCACCCCTTGGCCTGCCGCCGGGGGGAAATGGGTTCATAGCTACCTGCGTTCATTCATATGTTCCCCTGCTCATTCGTTGATCAAACACTAACCAGACACCCAAGCGCTGGGGATTCGGGGACAATTTAGACATGGGCCTGCCGCCCGCCCCCAGTGTTGATGTGGCCACCCAGCCGGAGGAAAGACATCTAGAGGCAGTACCTCGAGCAGCAGGTGGCAAGAGACTCTCCTGTGCCACCGCCCCACCCCGCCCCTGCAACGAGGAGGATGGGAGAGGACTAAGCTGGCTGCAGCAAACCCCGTGCATCTTTGGTTCCGTCTGGGAGACGGGGTGGGGGGCGGGGTGCAGACACCCCGAGGCCCAGACTCACCCGCCTCCGACTTTGTTTTCCCTCGTCTCATCTTTCTTGGCCACCTCTCATTTATCTGGCCGCTCTGGTGTCACCTCCTAAGCCCTCCTAAAGCCTCTGCAGAATGAAGTGAGGATAAATAACCTAACTGTCATCAGCCTCAGCGTGGTGGGACCGCCGCTCTGCCCACCACGCGAGGCACATGGGCCAGAAGGTGATCAGGAAAACTTTGGGACCTTAATGGGTCTGGGACCTGATGTTTTTATCCTGGCCCCGGGGGCTGAAACCGTGTCCCCATCCACACCTCCCTCTTCTGTCCTCCAGAGTTCTCTTAACCAAACGCAAAAAAAAAAAAAAAAAAAAAAAAAAAAAAAAAAAAAAAAAAAAAAAAAAAAAAAATTGTGTGTAACGGGGAAGAGGGTCCCTCTTAAATTGCTGAATGAGTACCCAGCCTTGAAAGCCTGGCCTGCACGTCAGCTGGCTGTGAGCGGCTCTTTGTCGCTCAGAGGAAAAGTGAATGTGTCCACCTTATCCACGTTTTTGTCCCCTGTACCACGGCCTTTCCCTCACATTCTTTCTGAATAAAAATAGCCACCTGACCCTGAGCTAGAAAGCCAGAGGGGCCCTGCGAAGCACCACCCCCCCCCCCACCCCGTTTCCATCTGGAGGGCAGAGCAGCTCTGGAGACTACTTCCCATTTCTTTCTGGGTTTTTCTACAAGTGGAGGATTGTAAACCCTGGCCGTGCACACGGCTGATCACCTGCCCACCCTTCCCAACAGAGATTGCAATAAGGATTCGAGGCAGCAAGGCCAGGATGAGGGGCCCATCTTTTGATGGTTCAGTACCGTCTACACCCCCTTAAAAAGCTCACGCTGTTGAAAATCCCAGCCCCGGTCCTTTTCCAGCCGAGATCCGTCGTATTGACATGTCTTCGTAAACACAGCCCGAAAGCCAACTCCCAAAGACCAGACGGAAGGGCCTAGATCCCCAGCATCCCTAAGCAGTCCAGGCGCGACCTCGCTCAGGTGCCTCACGTCGGGCAAAAGGGATGCTTGCCCGACACAAAGAACCTGAGCGAGGCCGCGCCTGGACTGCTTAGTTGAGTCGGTGAAATAACAGAGGGCACGTTTTTCAGGGCGGCCACCTCTTAGCGACACGTTGCGCAGCATCTGACCTTCGGGGCTGGTGGGCGAGTTCCCGTGTCGTCAAGATGGTGGAAACGCCTTGAAGGCAGCGTCTTTGACCTGTCTTGTGATGATGCTCACAGCGGCACGGGGGGGGGGGGGGCTCGTCGCTCTCTCTGTTCTTAGCAAAAGCCTCTTGTTCTGCTCCTTCCAGACGCGCATGACCGGCTTGCAGATGTCGCTGCCGGGGGTGGCTTTCCTGCAGCGTCTTGTTGGAGAAACCACCCAGGTTTTACCAAGCGCTGGGTTCACCTCACAAGGATGAAATCTGCCTTTGAGTTTACGTTTTAAAGAGATTTTATTTTTTAAGTAATTTCTACACCCAACATGAGGCTCAAACTCACAAACCCAAGATCAAGAGTCACATGCTCTACCAACAGAGCCAGAGGGGCGCCCCGAAGATTTTATTTGTATTCACTTTTTAAAAACATTTTTTAATGTTTATTTATTTTTGAGGGAGGGGGAAGGGCAGAGAGAGGGAGACACAGAATCCGAAGCAGGCTCCAGGCTCTGAGCTGTCAGCACAGAGCCTGACACGGGGCTCGAACTCACGGACCGTGAGATCATGACCCGAGCCGAAGTCAGGCGCTCAACCGACTGAGCCCCCCGGGCGCCCCCGTACCCTCTTTAAAAGGAACGGTTCGGTGGCACCTGGAATGTTCACCGTATCGCACAGAACCTCCTGTTCCTAGTTCCTAAACACTTTTCTCATGACCGACCGAGCCTCCCTCCCCATGAGGCAGTCCCTCCCCACCCCCTCCCCCCCAGCCCCTAACAACCAACCACTCGTCTACTCGCTGTCTCTACGGATTTGCCTCTTCTGGACACTTCATCCAACTGGGTTTTTTCCGTCTTCTGGCTGCTGTGAGCGCACGTGTACATGTGTAAGTTTAGGGGTGGCTTATCATCCCAATGCACAGATGAGAAAACCGAGGCCCCAGGCTTCAGTGACTTACCCTACCTGCCTGACGCTGCAGAGTGATGGCATTGGGGTCACCACGGAGAGGGGCTCACGGCCACACGAGTGACTCTTCTCAAAACATGCCTCATATGCCACGAAGGGGTCCTGAGGGGAACCCAAAATCTAAAAGACACTGGATTCCAAATGACAAACTTGTTTGGCAGAAGCCACGTGAGCTGTGAGGGCCCAGGCACATGACGGGCCGCCTGGCTCCTCGAGGAGCCGGCCGGCTGGCCAGAGCTGGGGCGCTGGGCGTCGTCTGACGCGGAAGGCCAGGCGCCCCCATCCCACAGAAGTGCCGGGTTGTCCGACCCCTCGGTTGCTGACATGCGTGACAGGTGTCGTGGAAAAGCCAGACGACATCGCTTTCGCTGTGCTCGTGACTCAGCCCGTTGGAAGGGCACATTTTCACAACCTCCCTCCCGACGAGTCCCGGCGTGAGCGACATTCCGGAAGGTTTGTCCGTCCGCCGGGTCCTGCCCACCGTCTGGCCGGCATCCACGGCTGCCTCTCTTCCCCGGGGGCTGCGGAAGTTTGGAGAAGCTAGGATCGGGCAGAGGGCCTTTCCTGTCTCTGCCGGCACACTTTGTTCTCTTAACAGCCTATTGAGGTTGAATTTATGTATATAACAATCACCCATCTTTAATGTGTAATTCAATCGTGTTTAGTAAATTTGCAGATTTGTGCCAACCTTCACCACAATCTAATTTTAGAGCGTTTCTCCCGCTGAAAAGCAACCTGGTGCCCTCCTAATCTGCTTTTTGTATCTTCACTGCTGGGGGCTCCTCTCCCCACTCTGTGAATAATGACGGGCCCTCACGGAGCACTTCGTCCCCCACCGGGTTCTGAGGGATTTCCAAGGACACGTTCACGGAGCTGTCACGGCAGCCAGTCGAGGCAGGCCTTGTTCTCATTCCCTACTGACAGCCATGGGAGCGGGGGTCAAGCATTGCAGAGTCACCTGTCGTTGCAGGGTCAATGGTGGCTCCCCAAAAGGTGTGTCCCCCACCTGTGACTGTGACCTTATTTGGGAAAAGGGTCTTTGCAGACATAATTAACTTAAGGATCCTGGGATGAGATCATCCTGGAGCTTTGGGGGGCAGAGGCCCCAAATCCAATGGCAAGTGTGGCAATAAAGGCAGACCAGCCAAATGAGCAAAGGCTATTTATCCAGAGCTTGCTGGAATGAGGGGGGGTGGGGAGGTCAGCCACCACAGCCAGGTCTGACGGCGCCCGACGGCTGGGCCGGGTGGGTGGGCTCAGGTGGGTCCCTACGGAGCTGCGGCGCGGGGAAGGTGGAGACAGCTCACGGGGAGTGGGGCGTCCTATGTGATTTGTCAGGGGGCAGATGTGGCTTTCTCTGGTCGGTTCCAAATTGGAGGTGGACACAAATTAGGGCAGCTGTGAGCTCCTGATCAAGTCCTGGCCTCTTGGAACTGAAGGCCGCAGAAGTCACTGTTTAGCTGCCTGGATTGTCACCAGGGGTGGCCTTCCGGCTGCCTGCACTCCCTGTAGCCTGGCTTTCCCGGGCCCGTTACTGTCGATAAAGGGTTGGTCTCCCGGGCAGGTTGCTGCGGGCCGTGGGGCGGAGGTCTGTTTCTCTATCTGGTCTGGCCACGGTCCCTTTGGAGATTGGGTCTCTCACAGGTGTCCTCATAAGGGACCCATAGAGGTGTCCCTCATAAAGCAAGAGGCCACGTGCGGAGGGAGGCAAAGACAGAGGCAGGCAGCCCCAGGCCGAGGATGCTGGGAGGCACCAGAAGTTGGGAGAGGCAGGAAGGGTCCTCCCCCACGGCCTTCGGATAGAGCACGGCCCCACGGACACTTTGATGTTTGACTTCCGGCCTCCAGAACTGTGAGAGGATAAACCTCTGCCCTTTTCAGCCATCAGATCTGTGATGATTTGCTTCGGCGGTCA
Source organism: Panthera tigris (assembly GCF_018350195.1). Classification (NCBI taxonomy): domain Eukaryota; kingdom Metazoa; phylum Chordata; class Mammalia; order Carnivora; family Felidae; genus Panthera; species Panthera tigris. Next base: position 141,998,438 of record NC_056665.1, read on the forward strand.
CAGAAGTGAACGCACTTGCCCCAGCGTTACACGGCAGGAACTCGGAGGCACTGGGATCGTCGAGGGGGGCGTCTTGACCCTCCTGCCACGGTGGAGGCGGGCAGGTGGGGGTGGGAAAAGCAAGAAGGACTCAGAGAGGACGGGCAACAGGATTCTGTGCAGGTTTGAAGCCTCATCCGTCCATCCGTCCATCCGTTCATCCGTCCATCCGTTACTTGCTCAGGCCCCAAGGTGGGTCAAAGGTCTGAGTGTCGCCTCAGACCAAGCTTGTCCTTCAGGCTCATTCTCGGCCCCGTCAGAGCCCCTCAACCCACCCCCTGAGGTTTTCGCGTTCAGTCTGTGCACCTGCACAACCCCCGTCCAGACTGGCTGCCCCGAAACTCCAGAGCTCCAGGCTTTCCTCTGTACTAATACCTTAAGAATTGAGGTGAAATCCGGGTGTCACCCCAGGGTCACTGTTGACGGTCTTGCCGTGTTCTTCCCCATCTCTGTTCCAGAATGGCCTTAAAGTGGCTTATGGAGGGACATCCAAAGAGCAAGTTTGCTTAGGAGGAGGCTGGGACTTGGGGAATCAGGACGGAGGGAAGGGAGGAGACACACGGAGGCCAGTGTGGGAAGGCCCGTGAGGACCCCCAGGGGCAGGCGCTAAGCTTCCTAGCAGCCAAAGGGAGGAGGGGTCGCGGGCAGTGCGAGGTACGACTGAGTGAGGGCTGGGCTGCGTCTTGGAGCAGTCTTCAAGTCAGACAACGGCACGTGGTCACAGCTCAGCCCTGGACAAGACCTGAGGCTGACCACGTCTCTCTCTCCTGGGCTGGTCACATCTTGTCCAGGGGTTGGGGGGGTGGGGGTATGGTCTGATTTTGTTTGTCATTGTCATTTCCTTGGGGAAGCTCTGCCTGCTCATCAGGGTGCCCCATCCCACCTGCAGGGGTAAGGATGTGACATAAGAGGGCCATCGGAGTCCGGGCTGGGAATTGCTATGACTGGGGGTGAGAGAGGAACTTTCACGCACTGGGCGAACATGAGCCACGGTGACCACCTGAGGAGGACGGGGCTGACCCCTCCCCCATCCTCCAGGACACCCAGAGGTGGCCATCTGCACAAGAAGGAAGAAGGCCAGGACCCCAGGGTGGGCGGGTTGAGCAGAAAGGAAAGGCAGGTAGGTAAAGAGAGATCCCCACCTGACGGCCCTCCTGCTCCTGGACCCAGCCGTGCCTGATATCCTGCCATCTTCTCCCAGGTGTCTCAGTTACGTGGGTCAACAAAGTCCTCGCAGGGTGTTTACAAAGTTGCTGTTGTGAGGAAAGACGTGGGCTCACACCAGTGTCTGCTAAGGGAAGGATGGGGTGGGGAAGGAGAATTCTTTGGTGACTGGTAATTCCTGTTTCTCTCATCTGTGGCTTTGATGGCCTTGGGGCTGTGGTAGGGCCCAGCTGTGCTCCCTGACCTTGGGATCCCGTGTCCCTTGATGACCTCACCCCGTGGACAACAGGGCTCACAATGGAGGTCTTATTTAGGCCATCGTTACTGCTGACTGCTGGTGGTGGGCCAGACCCTGTGTAGGTGTGTTTTGGGGATGTGTCTGTACTAAGGATCAGGAGGGACGGGTACTGATCCGTGGAGGCCACAGAGTACTGGGCAAGGGGCAGCAGAAGCCCCCACAGGAATGCAGAGCGCCCCACCCACCCCATGAGCGGTCATTGAGGTTAGCTGGTATAACAATGAGATTATGTGGGTTCTTTTCCCCTTAGAAAATATTTTGTTTGTTTAGCGGGCCACAAAGGAAGAGATCAGCAAGATGTGTTTCAAGCATCAATGTTTTGTTTTTAGCTCTCCTTGGTCCTTCCCCCACAACAGGGCTTCTCAACCTTGGTTCTGTTGACGTTTGGGGCTGGATCGTTCTTTGTCACAGGGGCCGCGCTGGGCCTCAGTGCGGGCGTCAGCAGCGTCCCTGGCCTCACCCACCGGACGCTGTCACCACTTCCGGTCGTGACAACCATAAGCGTCTCCAGGCATTGCCAAGTGTCCCCTGGAGGGAACAACGTCCCTTGGGTTGAGCACCACCACCCCAGGGACTTCTGCAGCCACGGTCCAGACATAGGAAGACACAGCAGGAAAGAGGGAGGAAAGAAGTGGACATTTTTTGGTGATTCTTTCATTGTAGTAAAATGTAACATAAAACGCACGGTCTTAATCCTTAAAAAGAGTACTGAAGCATCTCCACCATTTCTGGAACTGCCCACCCCCGGCACCCCCCGTCCTAGTCTCTGTGACTCTGACTACCCCGGGCACCTCCTCCAAGCGGGATCATGCGCGTGTGTCCTTCTGTGACGGGCGTACTTCGCTCTGTGACGTCCTCGAGGTCCATCCACGTGGCGGCGGGTGTCAGCGCCTCCCCCCTTTGTACGGCTGGATGATGTTCCGCTGCGTGACCGGACCGCGTGTCGTCCCGTCCATGCACGGGTGGACACGCTGGGCTGCCTCTGCCTCCGGGCTAGTGTGAATAAAGCCGCTGCAACGCGGGTGTGCAAGGATCTATCTTAAGTCCCTGCTTTCAGTTCCTTGGGGTGCACGCCCAGAAGTGGGATTGCTGGAACTTACGGTGTTTTAAGTTTCTGAGGAACTGTTGTACTGTTTAGAAGCAAATTCTTTGAGTGGGCGCGAGCAGGGGAGGGGCAGAGAGAGAGGGAGACACAGAATCCGAAGCAGGATCCAGGCTCTGAGCTGTCAGCACAGAGCCCGATGCAGGGCTCGAACTCACAGACCGCGAGATCGTGACCTGAGCCGAAGTTGGACGCTCAACCGACTGAGCCACACAGACGCCCCTAAAACATTTTTTTTAATGTTTATTTTTGAGAGAGAGAAGAGGGAGAGAGAGACAGAAACCCAACACGAGCGGGGGAGGGGCAGAGAGACAGGGAGACACAGAATCCAAAGCAGGTTCCAGGCTCCAAGCCGTCAGCACAGAGCCCGATGCGGGGCTCGAACCCACAGACCGAGAGATCATGACCTGAGCCGAGGTCAGATGCTTAACCGACAGAGCCGCCCGGGTGCCCCTAGAAGCAAATCCTTGACTTTAGACTTTCAGAATTGGCTTTTGAGGTTCGCAGGCGGAGGTAAGAGGGGGGCCGGGGGGCGGGTGGGCACCACGCCCGGGTCTCTGAGTTATCACCAAGTCCCCAACCTCAGGGATTGGGTGTGACGGCAGACAGCGAGCTGAGGGTTGGGTTTTACCACTAACACGATGGGTCCTTGGTCGAGCTGCATTACAGACGAACAAAGTCATACCTCCCGCTTGCACGGCTGAGTGTGTGGCTTGAGGCCCGTCCCGTTACACTGGGCCCCAAAGTGCTCCGCTGTGGAGCGTGACCGCGGTATTTTTAGCCTGGAAATATTTGCAGGATGGGAGTTGCCCAACACCTACATGGACCATACGAGAATTTCTACCAGGCAGCTGTGGAACACCTCGACTGGAGCCCTGTGAGTCCTCCAAGATCAACACGGCCCCCAAGGCCCGCCGAGGCCCCGAACAAGGAGGGCTTGCTGTCCGGGGCCGGGCGGGCGGCCGTCGGAGGCCGCGCACCATCGCCCTGGAACAAGGCCTTCAGTCAGGTCCGTCCACCTGCAGGCTTCCTTCTGGGCGGTGGTCAGTGGCAGGACCAGGTGAGCGGGAGGGACTGATAAAGGCCGTCTGTCTGTCCGACTGGGCCCATGTCGGCTGTGGCGGGACCTCGGTGGCCCTGCGTAAGGGATCTGGTGTCTGACAGTCACGGGTCGCCCCCGAAGGTGGGGCCCCCGCGGTCTACACGGCTTTCTCAGGACCCTCAGGGGCCTCGCAGAAGAGGAGCCTGGGCTCAGCGGGAGCAAGACCCCGTCAGCGGGGTCCTGAACACCGGCGCCCGGGCTTGGCGTCCAGTCTACTCATTTCTGGCTCGATTTGTATTGGTGTCACCGTGGCACAGAGAGGCCGGGGCGTGGGCGCCAGCCGGGGGGCTGGGGAGGGCTGAGCAGCAGCTCCTGAAGACCCCGGGCGTCGGGGGAGGCCCGGCTGTCTCCCTCCGGCCACCCAACCCCAGGGCGACTTTGAAGGGGGCGGCTGATGACGGGCTGGCTGCCCCACAGCCGCGGCTTTCAGCTCCGTGTGCCCCAGAACAAGGCCCTTACGCTCTCTGAGCCTAAGTGTCCCCCCGGGGTGGTGCCGGGGCGCCACGGGGACCCTGCTGTCGGAGGGAGGCGTCTGCTTGGGTCTCCTTCCAGAGAAGAGGGCTTCGGATTTCCCACAGCCAGACTCCACCAGGGAGAGGGGCCGAGGCTCAGGGGTGGACGCAGGATTCCCACGCAGACCGGAGGCCAGCGCTGTGGCTCCTGTCCCGCTGGACGCCCCCTTTGGCGACCCTCTTCCGGTGCCAGCCGCCGCGCAGTTCCGAGGGACAAAGGGAGCTCGGGTGCTGAGCGAACGCGTGGCCTGGAGCCCAGGTGCCAGCCGGGGGCAGCGTCAGGCTCCAGCTGACAGATTCGACCCACACGGGCCCCGAACCCGGCCGAGGTGCCACGAACCCGGAAGTGGACTCGAGATGCGGAGGGCCGGCTGGGCGGTGAGGTAGACGTGGTGGTTCCGGATGGATTTCGGGGGTCCGGGCCTATGCCAGCGGCACAGTGCGAACCCACATGGTGGGTCGAGTGTGTTTAAAGGGGCCTGGCGGGGACCCCAGGGCACCGGAGGGCCCCGCCAGCTTTCTGTCAGGTGCTGGCACTCAGGTGCCCACACGGTCTCTGACACCGACCCTGAGAGGTGGGGAGGAGGCTCGGAAATATTGTCCGCAGGGGTGCGGCTGCTCTGACCTTCCAGAATTCCCCACAGTCCTGGGAGAACAGGCAGCGGAGGAAGGGATGTGAATCTCTTTCCTCTCACAAAGTGGGGACCGAGGGAGCCATGGATGTGGTGCCTGTTGGGTGCCCAGGCAAATTAGGTCCCTCCCTCCTTCCGAGGCAGTGGAAAGAAAGCCCTGCCCTGCCCTGCTCACTGGTGGGATGGTCGTGGGCATCCGAGGATCTTCGTACGAGGCTTCGTTGGCAGTGAAGGGCTAAACAAAGCACGGAAGGTGTTGGGTCACCAAGAAGGTGCCTTTGAGAGGGACCTGGAATAGGCGAAGGAGAGAGGTGTTTGGGGATCTGGCAGAGGATCCTCATCAGAAGGAGCAGCATGTGCAAAGGCCCGGGGGCAGGAGTCTTCCTGGTGTCTGAGCTGCAGTAAGAGCCTGGTGTGGCCGGAGGGCAGAGAGGAAGGAGAGAAGCTGTCAGACAACAGTTGGGGGAAGAGCCAGACGACGCAGGGGGGCCCTACTTAGGTGCCCTGCAGGGGAGAAGCAGGGAGGCCAGCAAGAGGTCATCGCCTTGACGCAGACCAGATGCTGGCGGCCACCGGTGGTGGCGTGGAGAAGGCAAGACACAATTGGATTCCGAACACATTTTGAAAACCAAAGCCACGCGATCTGCCGATAGCTCGCATGTGGGGCGTGAGAGGACAGTGGTGAGGACGCCTCTGAGTTTTCCGGCAGGAGCACAGAGGTGAGTGCTCGCCTCGTGGGTCCGTGAAAGTGACGGAGACGGGGTGGCCGGGCTGCGGAGCCGACCACCAGCTTCCCAGGTGACGGTGGCTCCCGCGGCTGCCCCGCCCCCCACCCCAAACCAAGAGGAACTGTGGCTGGTGGGGGTGGGGGGGGGTGGGAGGACGGGATCCACCTGTGGGCAGACCCTGGGCAGCCAGGAGCCTGTGCCCCCCAACGGCGTCGCCTTCCAGCAGCAGTCAAGCCCTGGGACGCGGCACCACGAGACGTTGGTAACAAAGCTTGAAATGTCTCCTCTCGTGCGTACACACACTCACGTTCACACTCGGGTCCTGAATATGGTAATATTCACGAGGTTTTGGTGACTTGTGGTTTCCTCTTTATTCTTGTCTCTCTTTTCTAAATTAAAAAAAAATTTAAACACTTATTCATTTTTGAGAGATAGAGACAGAGCATGAGTGGGGTGGGGGTGGGGGGGGGGAGAGATAGAGAGACCCAGAACCCGAAGCAGGTTCCAGGCTCTGAGCTGACAGGCTGACAGCAGTGAGCCCGACGTGGGGCTCGAGCCCACAAAGCGCGAGATCGTGACCTGAGCTGAAGTCGGTCGCTCACCCGACTGAGCCACCCAGGCAGGCGCCCCTCTATTTTATAATTTTTCTAAAACAAATAGGTGGCACCCCACTCCCTCCCCCCTCCCCCACCATCCCCTGTCGAGGCAGCCCTAGTTTGTTTCCCTTAAAAGATGCCCATCGTCTTAGACACAGAGATTCTACTTCTGAAACACTGTTGCGAGGAATGTAGCTTAAATAGAACACCGTCAAACAGGATGACGCCACCACAATCCCGCGACTGCGAATCAGCAGTAAGCCTCCCACCCTGGGTGTCCTCGGTAGGAATTATCCCTGACTGTCACCGAGTACCAACACTGCGTGTGCTATTATATAGCCATGGATACTTTGTCTCAGTTGAATTTGTATAAACAGAGGGAACTATTTCTGCCTGAGAACTGACAAGAAACCAGATCACAGATGAAGTCAGGTCCCTGGCATGCAAAACGCAACCCAAGGAAAATGAACAGAAAAAAAAGACTGGAAGGAAATGCAGCGTCCATGTTGCCTGAGATGGTGGATGACTTTGCTTTCGTCTTCATTTTCCGCCTTTTTCAACATTTCTTCGGACGGCGTGTCTTACTTTGAGAAAGAAAAGCCAGTCCGGTGACTTTTGGTTCCAAACAGCCTGCCCGGTCCTCAGAGTCCGTTAAACACGAGCTTCCGTGCACGATGCCTCCTTCCTCCCGCTCAAGGTCTCGTCCGTGTTGATGTACAACAGGGAGTCGGGAAGTGCACGGACTCATCCTCCCTGCCCTGCGGGACCCCTCGGTCCAGAGGGTCATTGGGCAGAACCAGAGAGGTGACCACCACCATCCACGCTGCCTCCGATGCTCCGTGGACCCGCCCCGCGAGCCCTGGGACACGGCGGAGGGTGCCGGAGCCGGCAGGGCCCGGGCTGGTCCCTCTTCTTTGCCCTCGCCTGGTCACCTGGTCCAGAGCGTCCCCGAGGTGAGAGCGGGCGTCAGTTGCTGGCCGAGGCCTCTGGGTGGCTCCACTTGCCCTAGGCTTGGCCACTGTCCCTGTCCTGCCTCTTACCCCTCCCAGCCGGCTCCTTCCGGGAATGTCTGTCCTCCCTGCCAGCGGCAGCTGAGGTCCTGAGAGCCACCGGGCTAGGGAGGCCTGGAAATGTTTCTGTCCTCGTTCTAGTCACGGCGGCTCTGGAGGGGCATAAAATGACCTCCGTGCACCCCCAAATCTTTGCATGTTGGGAACAGAAATACGTGAGAAAGGCGCTCACTTCGGTGCAGAGAAGGTCGAAGATCTGTGATGTGTGTCACCTGGGGAGGGGGGGCTGGACGAAGGTGGAGAAACCCTGCATACTTCAGGGGCGGCCCGAGTGGGGGCACCAGGGGGCAGCGGCTTCTCCTTGCGTCCCTTCCCCTCCCTCCCTGTCCCATGGCATAGGGTCGCCACGGACTTCTTTTCTGCCCCTCTCCACCCGCCCACACATCCGGGCGCGTCTGGGACCGGCCCGGGCGCCCCTCCTGCGCGCCCCTCCAGCCAGGGTGGCCAGACCGTAGGCCGTCATACCGCCAAGGGAGCCGTTTGGCCGGGCTCTGCAGCGGCGTGATGGGGAGTTTTATTGACCAGGCCCCGCAGTCTGGATCGTGTCTACGGCAGCTGTCTGTGCTCGCTCCCAGGAGGGGTGAAAGCATGGAGCCACCTGGCCGAGCTCGCTGGGAACGGACGTCAGGAGCCGTAACTGGAAGGCCGCGGGCCGCCGTGGGGGCCTGGCAGGGGGAGAGCGGCCTCGGGGGGCCCTGGGGTGCTTTCCCGCTGCACGCGGTCCCGGACCCCGTGATCGTGAGACAAAGGGCTCTCTTGTCACCGTCCCCCCCCCACACCCCCCGCCCTCCGTAGCCGGGGCACCGCCGCCCAGGCCTGACAAGCCCCGGGCCTCACCCTGGAGGTCTGCCGGGCCCACAGGAGGTGCCCCTTGCCGCCCCGGGGGGCCTGGGCCCCACAGCCACCACCACGGAGGAGATGGGTGTGGGCAATTGGGAGGAAAGAATCCAATGTATTGTCACCTTAATGCTCGCGCAACGAGGTGTGAAATTCTGTGTTTCCAAAATTTGTTATCAGCCGCGCTCCCTGTCCTCCCGCGCGGGCTGCATTGAGGAAATTCGGGAGAAGCGGTGTGATTGCCGTGACATTAGTTATGACAAGCTCGAGGCTCCATGGCTGGGAGAGCCGGATGGAGGGGGGGTTTATCACTCCGGAGAGAGCCTTCAACAGGCTTCATTAGGCTGGAAACGATAATGAATATGTTCCCTTCACCTGTTTTCATTAATAACGGCTCCCCTCTTATCTTTTTGCCACACGTACCCTTCTTTTATGAACCGTGCATACACCGCAGGGGGGAAAGCGGGGTGGCCGCTGAGCGCCCACCTGCCTCCCGCCCCCCCTCCTCCTCCACGTCTGGCCGGCAGGGGGCGCCGCGGGCTCGCCGAGAGCCGGGCCGGCCCGGGGAAGGGCAGTTGTCCTGCCCTTCAGGGGCCGGGCGGGGCTGGGGCAGTGGCCAGCTAGACGTGGAGGGAGGAGAGTCAAGGCTTCTGGAAACTTCCAGGCCCTTACCTCCGCCTGGCTTCCCCCAGCCAGTCTTGAACTTTAGCCAAACGCAGACCTTCCCCGGCCCGTGTTTCTCACACTTTCTTAGAGGGAAGGCAGGGCTGTGGGAGTGAGCGCCTGCAGGGGCGTGAGCTTGGGGGGCCCGGGGCAGAAGTCATCTCCACTGCTGCTCTGGGCCCCCAGCCCCTCCTCCAGGCCCTACTTGGGTTCTCCTTGCCTCCCCACGGCGCCCAGCGGCGGCCTCTTGGCTGTCCCCGCTCCCACAGCGGTCGCTGCAGCTTTTTAAGGCTCCGACCTTGCCTTTCCCCTTCTCAGAGCCTGTCTGAGGCGACCCCTGACTCTGCCCAGCGGCCTGGCATTCGGGACCCTGGCTGGGCAGCCCCTCCAACCTTCAGGGACAGCTGCTCCCTCACTCCAGCGGGTCTCTGACAAGGCTCCCAAAATAGCCAGGCACGTTGGCGCCCTGGCCTTGCCTGGCTCAAGCTTGTCTCGCTGCTGGGAAGGCCTCCCCCTCCCCTGCATTTGGCAAACTCATCTGTACCCTTCAAGGCCCATCCCCAAGGTCACCTCCAATGGGAAGCCTTCCAAAGAAAGGCTCTCGGGCCCGGCCCGGGCCACCTTGGCACTCTGGCTGCTAGGCCAGTGGGGGAGGGTTTCTCGTCCAGCTCGGGGACGTGCCGTGCTGGGGGTCTTTGGTCAGACGTGCCCTCCTGTTCTTCCTCCTCTGGGCACTGCTGGCCGCCAGCTACCTCCGGGCACTTGGGGCAGAGTGGACTTCTATGTTAGTCCCGAGGTCATTTCTGCCTTGCAGGTCGGGACTGTGAGGCCCAGAGAGGCCTTAGCAGCTTCCCCACAGTCTGTCAGTCTGTCTATCTGTGCTCTCCTGTACAGCGATACCCTCCCTTTACTGAGTCCCACCTTCCTCCAGCAACGGGGAGGGCACTCCCCCAGGCCACGCTGAATCCGTGCACCTAGCTGGAATCTGCACAAGGGGTCCCAGTTTGGCCACCCTAGACCCCTGGGAGAAGGTCCAGACTCAGCAGCTGTGCTCCTGGGTTCTGATTCTGCATGGCTGGTGAGCCTGCTGGGCACCCGGCCTTGGCGGCCCGTGGGTAAAGGGACAGCCTGGCCTTTCTGTTTCATCTTGCTCAGACCTAGCCTTGCAGGATGAGCTCGTGCTTTGACAAGTGACAGGCTTGAGGAGGGGTCCTCAGGTGGAGGGAACAGCGGTGCCAGGTAGAAAGGAAGCAGGCACCGCGTGGGTATGCGGGAAGCCGAGAGCAGCGGTGGCCTCCAGACGGAAGGCTGGCTGGTGCTGGGGGGAGGGGAGGGGAGGGTGGAACGTGGGAGGGGAGGGGGTCCTCACCGCCAGCACCAGGATGCAGAGGGGAGAGGGCCCCAGGGTCCCGACTGATGGTCTTGGGATTTTGTCATAACCACCTCTAGGCACAGAGTGGGGAATCCAGCCCGGGCGGCCGGTACGGTAACGGGCCAGCACTGCTCTGGCTCAGGACACGGGTATCTGCACGGGCCCCCCACCCCCACCCCCAGCCGAGGGCTCCTGGTGGCCCGTCCCCAGCCTGTGGCCCCCGCCCCCTGGGCCACAGGGCAACGTGAAGGAACACAGCAGCATCTGGCTGCCTTGCTGGGCCCTCTCCTCCCTTGTTCTGCAGTCATGGTCCTCAGACTTGCTAATTAGTCGGTAACTACACACCCCGAGAAATGAGCCCGTCTTGATGACACGGTATGCTTTCCAGTGCTGGGTTCCGCTGTTTTCCCGGCAACGCTCGCAGAAAGAGACCAGCACTTTCCCTTCTCTCGAGGAAGAGTCACCACAGATGTTTTTACAAAGTCAGGGCCAGGGAACATATGAATAAATGCCACGATTCATGTTTGCAAACCCCTCCCTGCCAGCTTCTGTCTTGACAAGCAAGGGGGGCTGGGGAGGAGGCAGGCAGATATGCGACCTGGGAACGGGGCCAGGCGCTTTGTTGGAGACAGCGTTCCTCTCACAGGCAGAACTAAGTGGCAGGCAGAACTGGGGAAGCCCCGTGACAATCGGGGGCTCCGGGGTGCCCACAGGCCAGCCCATTGGCCAGTCATCGCCTGCCCCCCCAAAAGCAGGTGGCCCGGCTCTGAGGAGCTGGGGTACCCACAGGGAGGCCCCTTCACCCTTGGGAGAGGCTCGATTACCCCAAAGGCCAGGGGGCACATTCCTAATTATTGTAATAACAACAATTAGTGGGAGTGGTGATAACCGAGTCCTGGCTCCCAGACTCTCCCTCCAAACTCAGCCCCACAGCTTCGTCAGAGCCCGAGGGGGTGTGCAGAGCGGGGGTCCTTAGCCCCATCTTATGGATGTGGACACTGAGGTCCAGTGGGGTTCGAGACACCCATTCAAAAGGCTCCAGCTGGGAAGGGGAGGGTGGGACCGGGTGCCAGGTTCCTTTCTGCTAATGGAAGTGAAGATTGCTGTGGACAGCAGTCCAGTGGGGGGACAGGCATTTTCAGGGTTTAGTGGCTCCCTGAGGTCACCTATAGACGGTGATCACCTCCTCTGTATTCCTGCAAAACCAGTGCTGAGAACGAACTGCTACACCTCCTCTGTGTGTGTGTGGCAGGGGGAGGCATCTCCCTGATATTTATTGAGCACCTACTTTGCTGCCTCTGGACAGTCTACAGCTTACGGGGGGCTCCTTCCCCACAAACTCCCACAGAGGGGAGGAGGACTCTTGTCTTCAGGGAGCACCCCCAGCAACCGGGGAGCCGCCTGTCTCTGAGCGTCCATCCCTCCGGCAGGACGAGGAGTGAGAAGGGGCCCAGGGCTCTGTGACCAGGAGGTCCAGGGCAGATGGTATGGAGCCTGGGCATTTGGGCTGAGGCTTGAAACCATGAGAGGGGAGGAAGGAAGGACTCCTCCCTGAGGGACTGGTCCACTATGGTCTGCAGGGGGGCCACTGAGACAGGCCACATTCCTGGAGGAAAGAGTGGACTGCAGGGTGGAGACAGAACTTGCTGGCGGCCCCCAGGGCTTGTGATAACTGGCTACAGTTCACCCTCCAGCCAAGGAGTAGGAGAGAGGAGCGAGGGGTCTCATGGGACCAGGAGAGAGAAGACGGGAACCAGGGACACGCGGAGGCTGGGAGCTGAGCACCTGGCCGGCAGCAGAGTGCCCAGAAAAGAGACCCACGAACAGCAGCCGCTGTGCAAGACCCACCTCCCTGCCTGACCCTCGCAGAGGGACGCACATCCGTGGGGGACTGCCTGGAGGAGGCGGCAGGTTCTGAGATGGGGCCAGGCTACAGGGAGGTGTTTGTGGGACGGCCCCCCCCTTCCCCGCCGCAGCCCCCCAGGCACCGCTGACTTTCGGACAGGTGCCGGGACCCAGATGCAGTGCCGTCCTGCATCTGCAGAGGCGGCCCGGGAGGGAAGGGCCTTCCTCGGGATGGAGCCAGTGACAGAGGCTTCTCTCCACAGCCTCAGAGCCATGTTTTCATTAGTCAAGTTCTCAGATCGTTGTTTACTGCTCCCCACACACGGAGGACTTACTGAAAGCTGGGCCAGGTTCAAAATACCAGCGACAGGGATGTGCAGGGCCCGAGGCAGCCGCAGAGACAGGCCCCCCAGCAGCGGGGAGGCAGGAACGGCTCCCCTGGAGGGAATCCCTGCCCACATCCTGCCCACCGTCCAGCTGGAGGGACAGAGGGCGGCCACCTGCTGCCACACCAGCCCCACTCCACCCGTACCCAGTGCAAGTGCGGGACCAGACCTCATGACCCTGGCTGCCAAAAAGGTGGGGGCAGGGGGCGAGGTGCAGCCCCTCCCCCCCATTCCTCCGGGAGTTTCCAGTCTGTGGGGAGCTCCCGTGCTCTTAGACATAGCAATGAACCGGCCAGCAGCCCTGGCAGACAGCCTCAGGGTGAGTACAGGGACAAGGAGCCTGGCAGGCATTCCAGGAGGTGCTCCTGGAGGAGGTGGCCTTCAGCATGGGATGCGTGTGAGCGGTGGACATTCTAAATGACACCCAGCATCAGCCGGGGCAAGGAGGTTAGAGAGCACGGGAGTTCAGGTTTGTCCTCCTCACGGACAGATGCTGGAGGTCAGGATGAAGCAGCTGCCTTCATGGGACACGCATGGGGGCAGTGACAATTCGGGGGAGGCACCCCATGAAACTCTGAGTGTCCCCCCCCGCCCAGCCATGGGCTGTGTCTTGTCCGGGCCTCCCAGAGAGTTCCAGAGTCAACAGGTCCACGGACGGGGAGACACAGAGCCCGAACCCAGCTCCACCCCCTGTCCCAGAGGGAGTGAAGAGAAGGAAGGGGGCCGTGACTCATTCTGGGGACACTAGATGGCTGCCTCCTGGCTGAAACCGAACTGTCATCACAGTCATGGGACAAGCGTTAATGCCTCCAAATATTGGCTGCATGCCACACAAGGTCCTGGTTGCCAGGCCTCAGTTTACCCATCTGATGAGCGAGCGAGCGAGAGAGAGAGTGAGCTCTCCTATCAAACATGGTTCCATCCATCCACCCACCTACCACACATCCATCCATCCATCGTGTATTCACTCAGCAAACATTCTCTGGGCCCTTACTCCATGGCTACGGCACAGGGGAGGGTCAGACGTGTGCTGTGGCCTCCAGACCTTCCCCCCCTACCTCCCACTGCATGCGGCGGCTCACGGGTGTCTAAAGCAGAGCGTGACAAATGCTGGGTCCGGAGGAATAAATAAAATCAATATAAAAGCCCTTTGAAAGTTAAAAGCACAATTAACACACGTGCTCCGCCTACGGGGACAGTGCTTCCCGGGGCCCTGGGCCGCGAGGGGGCTTTCTCTTTGGTCAGGTGTGTGGGCACGGGAAGGGGGATCACACAGCGCCCCAGACGGCCACTGGATGCAGTAATTCAATTACAGCACGTGTCCCTTTAGTGGAGGTGTCATTCGGACCCTCACGGCCCTCCCACACCAGGAACTCACAGAGGAGAGAGGCCGTGTTCTCCTTATTCAATTAATCAATTATGTCCTCGCTCGGTGTCTGCCTGTAAACACCCTCCAGTCTCTATCTTCTTAACTGCAGACACACACGTGTGCACACGCGCGCACACACACACACACACACACACACACACAGCTTTTTGCAAAATGTAGACCCTTCCTCTCTCCCCCTTCCCGTTTGCAACCACAGTGTATCGCCCTCGAGGCTCACGCCCTGTGCTCCCGCAGCCTTGCAGCCCTCCTCGTCTGCCCCCGGTGGTGTCCCCTTGACCCGCCCCCGGGGCTGACTTCTCAACCTCCGTCTTCGCTGATGTCCCTGTGGCACTGGGACCAAGGGCCACTTTCCTTCCTCTGTTCTTTTCCTCTCTTGGTGTCCGAGATGCCTCTCGATTTTTGTGAAGCTGGGAGACGCGAGGGTGTTTCTGGGAGTCGGGGAAGGGGCCCTGCGCTGACGGGTGCTGGACATTTGGAGCTGGGAGGGGTGACGGGTAACCAGGTGAGAGGAAGCTCGGGTCTCTGGGCCCCACCTGTCTTCTGGCAGCTTCCATGGCCTTTGTGAACACCTCTCCTCTCTGGTTCCTTAAACGCCGTGAGGTTTTCTTTCCCCTGATTCTCTGGATTCTTCCTGTCCGTGGCTCGACCGCCGCTCTCCGCCACCCCATCGCCCTCGGCAGTTTCAGCCCCGCCCTGGCCCCTGCCACGGCCCCCCCACCCATCCAGGCCATTGGGACCACAAGCCCTGACCCAGGCAGTGGGCTGTGTGCGCAGGCGGGAAGTCACCGCCGAGGAGAGTCAAGTGGGGAAACTGAGGCGTGGGAGAGGAACACCCAGGGTCCCACCCAGATCCTGACGCCTGTTACCCCGCCCACAGCAGGAACTCTGCCAACACGGAGCTCCCGCAGACAAGGGGATGTGGCTCAGCTCGTGTGGCGGCCAGGGGCGCTCCCTGCAATCGTGGCTCAGGAGAGCCCTTCGGCTGGGCACTGCTCCCGGGTCGGTGAGGGCTAGGGGCACGAGAGCCCCGGCCAGGACACCCAGGCTCAGAGAGCTCTGCCCTGAAGCAGCTTTTCAGCCTCAGTTTCCCTGGCCAAGACGGAGGCGGCTGGGTTCAACGATGCTCTGAGTTGTGTGGGCTCTTTTTCTGTCCTTCCGGCCCTGCCCTGTGCCCTCTGTTCCCAGCACAGGAGAGGACAGGAGTGGTCGCCGTGGACTGGGGCCTCTCCCACCCCCCCCCCACCCCCCGTCGGCACCAGGAATCCCGGCTTCCAGTTCAGGTGACGCTGCGCCCTCGCCCCGTAGCCCCCAGAGTGACCGTATGCTGCTACCCCTCCAGCTTCCTCACACACCCCGCCCGCATCTCTGTAAATAGCGCTTTATTAAACCCTCCCCAAATCACCCGCCTTGTGTGTGCCATCTGTTTCCTGCTGGGACCCTGCCTGGATCCTCCGGGGGCCTCCCCGTCCCTGCGGCCGGTTCGCGGTCTCCTTGCTTACGCAAGCTGTCAAGCAGGGCAGAGGCTGGGCACGGATCCCCAGGTACGGACCACTGCGGGTGCTGGGTCAGGAGGCGGCCAGGCCGCGGGGCCGGGGGCCTCGAGGGCCGCGTTTAAGGGCCTCGGGTGGCGATCGACCCCGCGTGGCCCTTTGCAGTTCGCACCGCGGCTGAGTCCTGCGGCGTCACCGGCATGGGGCTTTCAGAGGTGCGGCAGCTCCAGACCCAGAGCTCCCATTAAGGGCCGGTGTCGGGCAGAGTCTCACTTCCACGTGGGGGTTACAGCCCCGAAGGGAACGGACGGACAGTGGCCGAGGGAGCCTGAACCTGTTCCCCAGCCTCCCCTCACCTGTTCACCCCCGTGCACCTCCCCCTCCCCTGCTACCCTGCCTTGTGCGGAGGAAGTCCCGAGAAAGCCCACGCGGGATGGTTCCCCACCTTCTCTAGTTAGCAGGGCGGGGAACAACCCGGCTGAGAATGTGCGGGGGTGGGGGGCCCTGCACGGCACGCGTGGATCAATCGGGGCCCCGTTGCCGGCCGCAGACAGTGAAGGCTGCTGCCCGCTGCTCGTGATGGAAAGGCAGAGTGAAGGAAAATACAATCAGAAATAATTGGCCCATCGGAGAGAGGCAGGGGAAAGGTGCCGAAAAGAAACTCATCTGCAGGCCGGAGGAAATTTTTGCCGGGAAGAGGGGCTGCCCAGGCGTTAAAAGGCCGTTTCCGATTCCCAAGGTGCCCCCGTGCCTGCCAAATGCTTCCTCATCGATTCCTGGATAAGACGGTGCATTTCGGTTTCACGAATATTTAATGAGAGCCTACCCTGTGCCTCATTCTGCGCGTGCAGCCCTGGGAGAGCCGAAAGGGGGTTTGAAAAGGCAAGACTTCCGGCCCCCCTCCCGCCTTCCCTCCCTCCTTCCTTCCTTCCCTCCCTCCCTCCTTCCTTCCTCCCTTCCTTCCTTCTTTCCCTCCTCCTTCCTTCCTTCCTTCCGCCCTCCTCCTTCCTTCCTCCCTTCCTTCCTCCCTCCTTCTGTCCTTCCTTCCCTCCTTCTTTCCTTCCCTCCTTCCTTCCACCCTCCCTCCCTCCTTCCTTCCACCTTCCTTCCTTCCTTCCTTCCTTCCCTCCTTCCCTCCTTCCTTCCTCCCTCTCTCCTTCCCTCCTTCCTTCCCTCCTTCCCTTCTCCCTCCCCCTTCCTTCCTTCCTTCCTTCCTTCCTTCCTTCCTTCCTTCCTTCCCTTCTCCCTCCTTCCCTCCTTCCTTCCTTCCTTCCTTCCTTCCTTCCTTCCTTCCTTCCCTTCTCCCTCCTTCCCTCCTTCCCTCCTCCCTCCCTCCTTCCCTCCTTCCTTCCACCCTCCCTCCTTCCTTCCACCCTCCCTCCTTCCTCTCTCCTTCCTTCCTTCCTTCCTTCCTTCCTTCCTTCCTTCTTTCCTTCCCTCCTTCCTTCCACCTCCCTCCCTCCTTCCTTCCACCTTCCTTCCTTCCTTCCTTCCTTCCTTCCTTCCTTCCTTCCCTCCTTCCTTCCTCCCTCTCTCCTTCCCTCCTTCCTTCCCTCCTTCCCTTCTCCCTCCCCCTTCCTTCCTTCCTTCCTTCCTTCCTTCCCTCCTTCCTTCCCTCCTTCCTTCCACCTCCCTCCCTCCTTCCTTCCACCTTCCTTCCTTCCTTCCTTCCTTCCTTCCTTCCTTCCTTCCCTCCTTCCCTCCTTCCTTCCTCCCTCTCTCCTTCCCTCCTTCCTTCCCTCCTTCCCTTCTCCCTCCCCCTTCCTTCCTTCCTTCCTTCCCTCTTTCCCTCCTTCCCTCCTCCCTCCCTCCTTCCCTCCTTCCTTCCACCCTCCCTCCTTCCTTCCACCTTCCCTCCTTCCTCTCTCCTTCCTTCCTTCCTTCCTTCCTTCCTTCCTTCCTTCTTTCCTTCCCTCCTTCCTTCCACCTCCCTCCCTCCTTCCTTCCACCTTCCTTCCTTCCTTCCTTCCTTCCCTCCTTCCCTCCTTCCTTCCTCCCTCTCTCCTTCCCTCCTTCCTTCCCTCCTTCCTTTCTCCCTCCTCCTTCCTTCCTTCCTTCCTTCCCTCCTTCCCTCCTTCCTTCCTCCCTCTCTCCTTCCCTCCTTCCTTCCCTCCTTCCCTTCTCCCTCCCCCTTCCTTCCTTCCTTCCTTCCCTCTTTCCCTCCTTCCCTCCTCCCTCCCTCCTTCCCTCCTTCCTTCCACCCTCCCTCCTTCCTTCCACCTTCCCTCCTTCCTCTCTCCTTCCTTCCTTCCTTCCTTCCTTCCTTCCTTCCTTCCTTCTTTCCTTCCCTCCTTCCTTCCACCTCCCTCCCTCCTTCCTTCCACCTTCCTTCCTTCCTTCCTTCCTTCCCTCCTTCCCTCCTTCCTTCCTCCCTCTCTCCTTCCCTCCTTCCTTCCCTCCTTCCTTCCTTCCTTTTTTCATCCCTCCCTCCCTTTCTCCTTCTCTCTACCTTCCTTCTATGAAAAGTTAAAACAAGACTCTAGCAAACGAATCTAGAAAGCCTCTGACTGACTCCTGCCCTCCAGGGGCCTGGAAGGCCCGGATGTGGCCTTTGGTGACAGAGTCTGGTGGCTTGGACCAGGGTGGTGGTGGTTAGGGTGGAGGTGCGGGAGAGCCATTGTTCGGGGGTACGACCCCTCAGGACTTGGCGCCTGTGTGCGCATGGTCGGGGCAGGGCTGAGGGAAGAGAGGCTAGGCCTTGGCTTGGGCAATTGCAGGGCTGTGGCAGCCCGCGAGGAGGCCTGGGGATGACCCATGAAGATGAGACTACAGGGCGAGCAGGGAGAGGCCAGGGCGAGGAGGAAGAGGGAGAGAGAGGGAAGGTGTCCAGCCCCAGGAAACTGTCTCGTGCCCCAAATTCCACCGTTGCTGACACAGGAAACAGAGGGCCACTCCCTCGGTCCCAGCCAGAATCTTATTCTAGTGACACGAATTTCTTGTCTGTTTTGAGTCTGTGGGCTTTCTGGTCAGACCTCAAAGGCACCGTTGAAAGGAGGGAACCTGGGGCTCCTCAAAGCACCACTCACTGTCAGCTCTCCGGGTCATTCTGGCAGGGTGCCAGGCCTCAACAATCCGGTCCCACTTTGCCAGCACCTTGCTGTGTGACCTCGGGGACATCGCTCAGCCTCTCTGGACCCCGGCATCAAGTTCTGTGGCCAACGGGGGTGGGGGGGAGCCCTACAGATGGAGGGAGAGGAAGAACAAACATTTTTGTGCCGGGATCCAATTAAGGCTCAACCAGACTTGAGTTTGGGCACCAAGAAACCCCATGTGCGTTGGGCGGGGGGAGCCAAGGTCAGCCGGGGCTGGGTGTCCCCTGCCCCCCATCCCTAGCTGAAGCTTGGCTGTAAACAGCTAGGTAAGGCCTCTGGAGGCGAGGAGCGTCACCATAGGAACAGGCTCTTGGAGTGTATACACAGAGAAGCCAGGCGCTGGGGGGGGGCGGTGGGCAGGGGGGCGGGTAACAGCGGGGGTGCTGGCTGCGGTCTCCCTGCGTGCGCCTGCTCCCCACATTCACCACACCCAGTCACAGAACGCTGAGGCCCTGGTGAGGAGACAACAAGGTGGGGACATCGCCACAACCCCACCTAGGACACAGGGTCGTTCCGAAGGGCCCGCGGTAACCCTCGGAGAACACTTGGTACCTCGTTCATTTATTCATTAATTCACTTAATCCACAAACACCTCGTGGGCAGCCCTGTAGGCCCCCGGCTGCCGGGCATAGGGCTGAGAAAGGCGCTTCTGGCCCCGCCGAGGTCAGACACACATGCAAAGTCCGTTAACGCCAGGCGGGAGGATGTGTCCAAGGTGGGTGGTGCTGCTGGGAGCGTCTGGGACGAGAGGCCAGAGGCTCGCTGGTCTCCAATCCCGGGCCAGGACGCACGGCAGGTGGACCGGAGGCTGTGGCCGGTGGCAGGGGAGGCCTGGGGGGAGGAGGGCAGAGAGGAGCCAACGCAGGGCCCTCTGACCTCCCACCTGCCTGTCCCGGGGCCCTGCTTGGGCACCGGGCAGGGCCTTCCCTCGCAAGCCATCCCTAACGCTTAGAACGGAGTAGCACGGCGAAAACATTTCTGAATATAATTGAATGAAGACACTAATGCCTTCTTACAAATAAGAGAATAAATATAGTACGGGAACATCTTAAATTCCTCGAGAGCCATGTGTTTTCACATCCCTAAACTTGACAGGTACATCAGGCCCAGCCAGGAGACACAGCTCTTTTCATAAGCCCCAGACATGGGGATGGGGAAGGTCACGGTCCTGTCATAGTCCCGCCATGGTCACCCTAAAAACCCCTAAGCTGGAGCTAGGATGGGGTCCTCCTTCCAGAGGCTCAGGGCTTGAGAAAAGGATTTCACCTGTTTCCTCTCCATCACGGGGCACTTTGTTGGTGCCTCTGAAGGGTTCGGCCGGCCGGGCCCTCCGGTGGAAGGCGGTAGGCAGGTGCTGCAGGGGTCGGGTGGGGGAGGGCTGGTCCAGTTCCCAAGCCTCGCCTCAAGTCTGGGCAAGATGTGTTCGTGGGTCGACCCTGGTCCGAGAAAAGGGAGACAGACTCCTGTCCCTCAGGTTGTTTGCCAGGGTAAGGGAGGCCGTCGAATATTTAAGAATAGTTAAGAGGGCTTTCTCTCCAAAACGCTGAAGGTTTTGTAACCCTTTCTCCAGCCTAACTCGGCCCCAGTCTCAACGAACAGCAGCACACTGTGGCCGTCTCGTGTGTGTGCCTACAGAGGTCCCGCCTTGACGACCCTGGCGAACGAACTCCTACACACCCCGGAACACCCAGTCCCGGGACCCCCACCCTCCAGGAGGCGCTCAATCTCCCTTCCCGCAGGCCTGCTCCCCTTTTCTTACCGCCCTCCCTTGACAGGCCTCCACCTCAGAGGCCTCTAAACGTGAAGGGTCCTCAAGCCCCCGGCCCTCGGAGGTGAGGGAGCACGCCACTCCATCGCTGAACATCCGGTCCTGCCCCACCCCCAAGCAGAGCCCCGGGCACACAGTAGGAGCTCAGCCCATTCTGAGTGGATGAAAGACAGCATTTAAAAGAAGTGAGCCTCCGTTGTGTGGAAAATTAACTTCTGGGAATTTCTGACAGGCTAAGTGATGAAAAGACTCCTTTCTCCTCTAGTTGTGATCCCCTCCCACCTAGGTGGGGCGAGTTTACCTACGAGGTGTGGGGGCGGGGCGGGGAGCTGTTATTAACCCTTCTGGAGACCCCCAGAGCTCTCCACCCACACAGCATGACTCAGTGGCGCCCTTTAAGAGGATAATTTGATTGAGGAGGGGACAATTAGACCCGCGAACGTGACATCCATGTCGATTCCAACGAGGAGGGAGGCGAGAAAGATCTATTTTTGAATGCTCCCATCCGATGGGTGGCGAGAAACGGGCTGCGGTCTGGGGGGGAGGCGCGACCCCTCGGAAGTCACGTGGCCAGGCCACCGCCTCCCCCGGGGGGGACACGTGCACCCCCAGCTCCCTCGCGCGCCCCGACGCCGCGGAGCCCGTCACGCGCCTCCCCGGGCCCCGCCACGAGGCTTGAGCAGCAGGTGCGCCTCCACCTCCACGGCCACGGTCCCCGTTCTCCGCTCGGCCGAGCGCGCAGCCACTTCAGACTGAAGAGGCTTCTCTCTGATTGAACTCGAAACCAAGCCGTCGTGCTCGTGTTCTCGAGCCTAAATGTACCCGGGTGCGCCTCTCACTTCCCTCCACCCTCCGCCCCCGGGGCCCCCTCCCCTCCGCGGGAGAGAAAAGAGACTGTCTCTCTTCAAAGCTGAACTCGCTTGCTTGGGGAAAGAATGCGGATCCGATCGTGGCTGCCGGGCGGCTCCTTGGCGTTTGCACCAAGCCCTCGCGAACCCCCCCCCCGCCCCCACCCAAGGTGGCTGCTCGGCGCCCCCACCCCCTCCAGGGGAGGTGCCCTCGGGTGTTCCCAGGGTCCTCCCTGCCCTGCCGCTGAGCAGAGAGCGGGGCGTGGATTCCCTGCTACACGCTGGCTGCACACCTCTCTCAGAACCCGGCAGCCTCAGTGTGCTCATCTCTGAACCCGGGCCTTGCAGGGCCCAGCCAGCCCGGCTTCAAGGAGGCCCCCGTAAGAATCCAGATCCAAGGGGACAATCGGGGAGAGGAGGAAAAGGCAGGCCCCGCCTTCTTGCCTGCAGCCCTCCCTAATTCAGGGGCTGTGGCCCGGTGGTGGGGAGATCCCTACCCCCACTGTGTCCAAATTCCAGTTCCAGGACTCTAATCAGAAGAGCTAAAGCTCTGGACGCTGGCCCTGCCTTGTCAAATGGGCAGGCTCTTTGGGCAGGGCTACGTGTCTCAGACAGGGCGAGGGGGAAGCTGTGTCCTCTTCGGGAGGCAGGGTGGAGAACACATGGTATTTGGGAGAGGGAGAGAGAAGAGGGAACAGAGGCACCTGGGGGTCTTTGCTGGGCCTCAGTTTCTCTGACTGCATCACGTCCCATTAGGCCCGGACCGGTGGGAATGCAGAGACCTCCAAAAACCACAACCCAGTCTGGGCAGAAACAAAGCCTCAGGCTTTGGAGATTCTCAGCTGTAGGGGGGTGCACAGCAGATGTCAAGACGGGGTGGAGGCAGAGTCCCCCCCCCCCCCCCCTCAGCTGCCTTGCCCCCACTGTGCACGCCCAGGACTAGCTGGTCTCCGAGGCCCCTCCAGCTGGACCCTGCTGGGCTTTCTTGATCAGCAATTCTGCCTTTAATCAAGTGGTCTGGTGCTGGCCGAGGGCAATGTCAGTGTTTGGAGAGGGGAGGAGGGGAGAATGGGCGGGGGACTGTCTGGAGACAACATTTCTTCGGTGGCCTCCGAAAACTTGCGCCCCTCACCAGCTCGCTTGCTGCCGGGTGGAGTAAGGCCCCAGGGAGCTGGCCTCTGGGCAGAAGGGGCAGAAGGTTCATGGGGCTGCAGGCAGAGCCAGCTTGGCAGAGGGAAGGAGCCCAGCTTGAAGTTCAGGAGTTGCGATCCAGCCCCACCGTGGGCAGGTTTGGTCCCTGATACCTGTGTACCCCGCGGGCCAAGCCACCCTCCGCAGCCAAGCATTTCCTGAGGGCGGGGGCTGCTTGCCTCTTTTGTGATCCCCTCTGTTCTTTGCGGGGGAGGGAATGACAGGGAGGGGAAGGGTGCACAGATAAAGGAGGGAGTCGTCCTGAGTCCTCCTGCCCTCTGGGTCCGCTTGCAAACAGCAGGTGCTGACTTCTCCCCGAGGGACCCGGTTGGCATTTTCACGCTCTCTGTGCACAGCCTTGAAGCTGGTGACTGTCACCAACCTCCCCTCTCCCCACTGCTCCTAAGCTACCCTTTCTCACTGTCTGCTTGCTGAAAAGAAATCTCCAGTCTCCAGAATTTACAAACACTTTAGTGAGACCCACAGAAAGCTCCAGGCTTACAGGTCTTGAAACGGCAGGAAAGACTCCTCCCAGCAGCGGCCCTGCAGGGGGCTCTAAAGAGAGCCAGATCAAGAACCAGTTCCAGAAAGAACTAGCCCACTGGGGTGGAGGCCCAGAGGCAGCTGGTGGAGGAAGGCAGGAAAGGGCCAGGCCTTGTAAGTACAGTGGTTTTCTACTTAGGAAAACCCAAGTTCCCTTTGGGGACAGGTGTGGTCTCCCTGCTTATAGACAAGGAAACGGGGCTCTGAGGGGCATAGTGACTGGCCCAGGGCCCTCAGCAGTCAGGGGATGGAACGGGGATTAGCAAGCAGGTGCCAGCCAGCCAGGGAAGTGCCCTTTCAGCCTAAGCCCCTGACATTTGGGCACGAATGCCCTTGGGTGAGACTGCCCTCCTCAAGCCTCCCTCCCTTTCCAGAACTGGGGAGGGCAGCGGTGGGAAGGGACCGAGGTTGGGAAGGGAGGGGTCTAGATGACGGTGTACGCGATGGCCCCGTGGGTCCCCCACACGGTCCACATGGCACCTCGGCACCTCATGACTTGGTCTGGGCGGAGGCCCTCACCCCGGGGCCGCTCAACCCAGAGATCCCCCGCCCCTCCTCAGTGTCTGGCTGAGAACCCAGCCCTTCCCAATCTGCCCGCTGTGTAGGATAATTTTGGAGGCTGAGGTCAGGGTCCTTGGAGGGAAGAAAGGAGGGGGGGTGGTCAGGGAAGCTGGGGCCATCTCCATGCAGTGGACAGTTGAACCTCCAGGCCTGGCCTGTCCGCCACTCTCGTTGGAACCCCCGGGGCCTTGGGCAAAGGACCTTCCCTCTCAGAACTCGTTTCTTCATTTGAGAAGAATCCCTGGGAGAGATGGGGTAATGGGAAGGAAGGGGCACGGGGTGGGTGCCTGGTCGGGGGCAGCCCCCCCCCTGCCCTGCCCAGCCTGTCGCTCAAGTGGTTCCCAACGGCACCCCCCACCCCTACTTGTGGGTCTTCCGCAGAGGAGAGGAGAAGAGAAGGAGGAGGCACCTCCCACAAGGGTGAAGGGGCGGGGGCTTCGCTTCAGCCTCTGTGGAGTCTCCACCCTGGTCAGGCGCCCTCCGGCAGCTGTTTCCTCTGGGAGCACAGACTCCGGGCCTTAGCGCCCCCCTGTGCCTGAGGACTCCCCGTGGCCTGTCTTCCCACACCCATCTTGAGGACAGAGAGTATGTCCTCAAACCTGCCACCACCCCAGGAGATGGTCTGAAGGCCAAGGCCCCCCACCCTAGGACCAAAGTGGCAGAGATCACCCTCCCTCCCCACTGCGGGAAAGGGGAGGCTGTGAAATGGGTGGGCACCCACCCCCTGCACCTGGGGTCTCTGTGCAGATTAATCTATGTAAATGAAGCATAAATAAATGAACCCTCTAAAGGCCATGACCTCCTGGTACCCACCCTTCCCCAAGAAGTTAAACACCTTTCATCTCCTTCTATCACCTGTCCCTCCCGCCCCCCCCCCCCCCACTTCTGTATTTCCACCTCCAGCGGCCTGATCAGAATAGGGGCCTGGAACATCCACCCAGGAGAGTCTCTAAGCCCAGGCTGGGGGCTTCCCCCGCCCAGCTCTTGGGAGGGGAGGATCTCTGGCAAGGTCGGCCTCCCCACCCCACAACCCCGTGACTCCTCTGGAGGCCTCCCAGTGGGTCTAGAATATGTGCCGAGTGCTCGCTGTGCAGCTGTGTGTGTGTGTGTGTGTGTGTGTGTGTGTCTGCATGTGAGCGTTCTTGTGAGCTTGTCCACCTGTGTCACTGTGGGCAAAGACGGATGGGACCCAGCCGGCCTGTGTGTGTTGGGCTGGACCGCATGTGTGTGTTTTGGTGAGCGTGCAACCACGAGCCTGTGATCTGTGGGTTTCGGGGGACTGGGCGTGCGTGCCTGTCACTCTCAGGTGTGTGGCTGTCCACACGTGTGGGAGGTGCCCAAGGCCCTGACTGTCGGCCGGGGGGTGGGGGGGAGGTGAGCGGGTGTCGTATGTTTGCAAGTGAATTCGCATGTTCAGGTGTGCACGTGGCTGGGCACGTGCCTCTGTGTGGCCAGGCTGGGGCACATGTTGAAGGATGCCCGGGGTTTCATAACCGTGTGTCCGCTGGCCTCTCCGCGTGCCTGTGACTGCGCATGTGGCGCCCAGGACTATTTCTACAACCTGGGTTTGCATCGCAGGGCGTGCCGGTGGTGCAGTGTGTGGGTCTGCGTCTTCCTGCGTCTTTAGGGCGAGGGGCAGGGGGCTACGAGGCTTTCCATCAGTGTTCTCCCGAGGGCGCGTGTGTCAGGAGCGTGTCCTGCGTCCCCGGAGCGCGCATTTGTGTCTTCCCGGCCGTGTGAGCCATGGCCTGCGTGCTCGGGACCTTGGCGATAAGTGTTTTGGTGTTTCTCTGCGTGTTTCTGTATTCCGAGCGCGTGCTGGCGTCTTCCTGGGGGCTGCGGCCCAGCCCCGGCTCCGTCCCCGCCGCTTGTCCTAAGCGGGCCCGCCTGTGCGCGCCCGCGGGCCGTCCCGTGTACAGGACGTGTGCCCCTCGCGCGCGGGGTACCTGTGCCCGTCTAGCCAAGAGCGCTCCGCGTGCGCGAGCGGCTTTCCGGGACGCCGCAGCGGTGGGGGGCGGCCCCGCGAGGGGCGGGGGTCACCGGGACTGGCCGGCGCCGGCCCCGTGCGCGCGGAGGCGGGGGCGGGGGGCGGGGGCCGCGGGGGGGCGGCGGTACGAAAAGGGCGGCGCGCGCGGCGGCGGCGGCAGCTCGGCGGCGGCAGCGGAGAGCGCAGCGCGCAGCCCGGTGCAGCCCTGGCTTTCCCCTCGCCGCGCGCCCGCGCCCCCTTCCGCGTCCGCAACCAGAAGCCCAGCGCGGCGCCCGGAGCCGGACCCGCGCCCGCGCCGCTCCCGGGACCGCGACCCCGGCCGCCCCGCGATGACCGCGACCGCAGCCCTCCTGCCCGTCCTCTTGCTCCTGCTGGCCTTCGGCCACAGTGTCCATGGTGAGCCCCCCACCCCCACCCCCCCACGCCGCGGCGGCCCGGCACGCGCCCCCTCCGGGGAAGCCTGCGACGCCACCTCTGCCCACCCCCCCCACCCCGGCCGCCCGGTGCCCCGCGCGCCCCGTCCCGTGCGCCCCGACTCCGGCCCGTCCCGCCTAACCCTAAGCCCCGCGCGGTGCCGCCTCGCCCTCCCCGCCAGCCTCGCATGCCAAGCCTCGCCCCGGGGTCCCGGGGGCAGGGGGAGGTGTGGGACCCCCGCCCCCCCCCTCCCCCGCCGCCGCCGCCGCAGCCCCTTCCCGCCCCGCAGAAGTGGCGCTCGCAGGGGTGTCGGTGCGCAGAGAGAGGAGGTATGGAGAAACGAGGTGATGATCGGGAGCCCTGTGTGGAAATGCTCTGGGGTGCAACTTTGGGGTGTCGCGTGCGCGTTCGGGACCAGGTCTGTGGGGACAGCGGGGGGGGGTGGCTTGGCCGTCGCAGCCCCAAATTCCCACCGAGGCGCCCGGCGCGAGCCCCTCCCGCGTGGCGTTTCTCTAGGTGAGGGGCTGCGACACTTCAGTCTGCGGCGGCCATCTGTCTCTGACAGGGAGAGAGTTGCCCCTTCCCGCAGTGCCCCCCGCCCCCACTGCACCAGTGCTCGTGGGGGGGGGGCTGTCTGGAAAGCTGGGGAGCTAGACGAAGGAAATGCACACAGTAGGCGCCTACGAAAGTGTCCGGATGTCTAAACAGTGTCAGAATTGCAGAAATCTGCTTTGCAAAAATCCTTGCGTCTTTTAAATATGACGAGTCTGGGGGAGGGAGATTGGGGGGATTTGACTTGCGTGCCTGGTTTAACGGGGATTAAACCTTTCACACGATCAGGATGCCTTACCTGCCGGGCTGCCAGGTGAACCTGTCTGGCCTTTTCCAAAGCCGGATGCCTCAGAATCTGCTCCCCATTTTAGCTCACTTTGCAAAAGTGAGGGTTTGGCTGAGTGCCCAGGGGTCGAATGTCTCTACTCACTGTCTCCCCAGCCCCGCGTTTAGCGTTTGAG
Organism: Panthera tigris; assembly: GCF_018350195.1. Taxonomy (NCBI): domain Eukaryota; kingdom Metazoa; phylum Chordata; class Mammalia; order Carnivora; family Felidae; genus Panthera; species Panthera tigris. The sequence goes on from NC_056665.1 coordinate 142,025,081, forward strand.
GTTTCATGATTTTGAGGCGGGGGAGGAATTTAGGTGTCTGACCTGCTCCTGAGAACTAGGCAGTGTCCTGTGATCACCCTGTCACCAGGAACGTGGCAGATTTTTTTTTTCTGAGTGGCCTGACGTGAAGCGCCTACTGTGTGCGAGGCTGGTGGGACCGCAGAGGGTCTCTGGCTCCCTCCAGGGAGGCCTTGGGCCCTTTGGGCGAACATGGGGCTTTGCCCTGGCCTCTGGGGCCTTGTGGGGTGAATGGTGTAACCTTTCTTGTGCCTCAGGAGCTGAGTGCTTCCCGGCCTGCCACCCCCAAAATGGGTTCTGCGAGGATGACAATGTTTGCAGGTAATGGGGTGGCTCCCCAGAGGCAGCCTGTAGGAGGTCAGGGCAGAATCCTGGGGAATCATGGTGTCAGGCAGAAAAGGGGGGGGGGGCTTGGCCGCTGGGCTGCAGCAAACAGCCTCCTCGCCCCCGCAGGAAACTGGTGGGAGGGTAGCGAGGGGGAGAAGAGGGCAGAGGGCTGGAGGATGGGGAGGGGGGGACAGCCACAGCTCCTGTCTGCCGTCTCAGAAGTGGGGTGTTGGGAGAACCCCTTGCAGGGTGAGCCCACTGCAGGCCACTGCGGTAAAATGCAGCGCTCTGCCAGGCTCTTGGGGACCCCTCCGTCTGGTCCTCTGTTTAAGTTGTCCGTTCAGGTGTCTGGTGTTTGCTTCCTGCGACCCGCTGGCCTGGCACTGTGCAAAGACCCCCAGGGGATCTTGGCTCCACAGAAAGCAGCCTGGGCGCCCCCTCCACCCCTGCCCCCCTTCATATGTCCCCATCTTTCTCCTCCAAACCCCCCCCCCCCCACCGCAGGTGCCAGCCTGGCTGGCAGGGTCCCCTGTGCGACCAATGTGTGACCTTTCCCGGCTGCGTTAACGGACTCTGCGTGGAACCCTGGCAGTGCGTTTGTGACGACGGCTGGAATGGGAAGCTCTGTGACATAGGTTGGCATGTGCCCCTGCCCGCCCCACCCCCATCCCTGCCCCCCCCCCCCCCGCCCCCAGCCGCCTCCTCCCAACTGCCTCCCCTCCCCCTCCCGCCTTATTCCCACACACTCAGGGCTCTGTATGGTAATGGTGTGTTGATACACTACCCCCTGGTACTTGGAACCTCCTAGAAGGTAGGGACTCAGTTTTGTTCTCCTCGGCACAGCTCCAGCACCCAAAGAAAGCACTTTGGGGAGGAGGGCTGTCGGGGATCTGCCTGTTGAGTAAAGAGTCACACAATCAGCACAGGCCACACAAAGCTCAGAGGGTGGAGACCTGGGCAACCTGTCTGGGTCACTAGAACTCAGAGAGGGTAAGGAAATCTCTGTCCTCCGTTACCCTGAGCAACTGAGAGCTGGTTGCCACTACGTTTTCAGGCTGCAAAATGTCCATCTGAGTCCATTCTCGTTTGGCAGAAGGGGCCCTGAAGCCGGGGCAAGCTAAAGTCCTGAAAAGAACTCCCGGCAGAGTGGGTGGCTGCCCCGGGGCCTCTGTCCCTCGGTCCTCAACGTTAGCAGAGACCAGGGGTAGCGAGAGGGAAGTCGAGGCTCGAGGAGGTAAAAGGCTCTGCTTAGGGATGCGTGAGAGGTTATCGGGAGAAAAGCCAGCGAAAATCCCTTCCCCTGGCCCCAGGAATGGGCTACTTCTCATCTGTGGCCACTTCTAATCCCCTCCCTTAAGGAACATTCGAGAGCGTGTTTGACTGCTGCGTCATAGCCGAGGCGCTCTGCCTTCCTAATCGAGCCCCCACCACAGTCTCAGGTCCTTAAAGCACCCCCCCCCCCCCGCCAGACGGTGCGAGATTGTCTCCGCAGCTGACTCACGCTCCGCAGCTCTGCTCCCCCTCCACGGCACCCTCTGGGCTGCCTCGTGACCCAGAGGGTCTCCCCCCCCGAAAAGCTACCACTTGGGATCAGGGCTTTTCGCCCAGAGCCCACGCTCTTTGGTGTCTGGTTCGGGATTGCCTCCCATGGAGTTTTCCAGACAAAATGTCCCCTCCCCACTGGGTTGACAAAGCCTCTCAGCTTGGGACGCTGGGTCCAGAGGAAATAGCCCTCCGGATAATTGTCCCCCCCGTTCCCCTTTTCCCCAACCCGTCTCTGTCTCTGAGGCTGTCAAGGCCGCAGCTGCCGCCCCAGACAGAAACCAGCGCCCCCCCCCCCCCCCCCCCGCCCCCTGCCCCTGGCATCTCTCTCCTTGCCTCGGCTTCATCTACCCTCCTTTTGGGCCGGAGGCATCTCTCTCCTTGCCTCGGCTTCATCTACCCTCCTTTTGGGCCGGAGGCCTGGGAATTGGGAAGAGGTGGGCTCATCCTCTGTGCGTGAGGCTAGATGCTGTGGGGGGACCAGGGGGGTGGTCGGCAAGTCTTTAGCTTAAATTTAAGATGCCCAGTGACAGGGTTGCTGGGAGCCCAGGACTGGGAGCCCGTTGCTGAGGCCTCACCTGCTAGAACCTTCCCATGATGATAAAACCTCTTTACGTTTCCTTACACCAAGCCGGGCTCACAGGGGACGCCTCACGGCTCTGGATAGGCCGTCGGCATGGCATACAGGCTTTCCCTTATGGATGGATTGCCATCTTCCCTCCACGAGGGGTGCGGGTCTCTTTAAAAGACAGAACGAATCCGCGTGTGTGTGGCCTCAGCGTCGGGGACCCCCACCCATTCGGCCTTAAGCTGCGGGGTCTCTGGCTGGCCCCGGCTTTGTATTTGGCAGATGTAGGAGCCCGAAGCTCGAAGGGCCCCCGGGGACTGGCCAGGGCGAGCCCCTCCTTTTGTACGTGGGGAAAGTGAGGCACAGAGCGGGGAGGAGCGGAACCCTGAGCCCGGCTGGAGCCAGGCATAGAAAAGGTCCCTCGCGGCCCTGCCTGGGGGCTGGGGTCTCCGTCAGCGGAGAGCCCCTGGCCCAGGCCCCTTTGTTCAGCTGTCCCTGGCTTGCTGAGCCCCGCATAATGAAGTGTGCATGACAGGAGGTGGAAAAAGGCGGTGAAATGTAGCAGTGTTCATGGAAACCCACACGGACAGGAGAGCACTCAGTACTTCTGATTTTGCTGCCTTCAAAAGATACAGCCTTTTTATCGCAGGCCCCTTCGTTCAGATCCTGAGCGCGGAAAGAGCGACCACCGGGAGACAGAGGCAGTGGTGGGGCTGAATCCGGTTTCTCGATTCCCGACAGGAGTCCTCACATGTCTCGATTTCCCCCCCGCCCCTCTGTGATGAAGGACAGCTGGTGTTTCTAACAGCTGGGCCGCACGATTGCCCTGACTGGCAGGGACCCCCCCCCCCCAAACCAGGAGAGGCTGAAAACTCATCTGGGGGAGGAGCCTGGGCCTGGCACACGCCGTTTTGGGGGAGGGAAGGGGTCTGCGGTAAAGGTCACCCTCCTGGACCGAGCGGGTGAGCTGGTGCCAGGACAGGGGGACGGCTTTCCCGGGTTGAGGATCAGTGAGCGGCCGTGACTTTCTGTGCCTGTGACCTGACAGGAGGGAGGGAGCCCCTTCAGCACCCCCCTGAGCTGCTTGCCTACGGCAGAGTTTTGGGGGGTCGCTACGTGCTCTTGCTCAGGACTCCATTCGGTGACCGCTGGCAGCGAGTGGCCACAAACAGAGACATCTGGGCGGCTCGCTTGGGGTCCCCGCTTGACCGGCTGGAGGGCTCTGTCCCTGCCCCCACCCAGAAAGCTCTCCTTCCAGCCTGTCCCCTCCTCCTCCTCCCTGGGGGAGGGGGTGGGTCACAAAGTCCGCTTTTCTCTCCCCGTCCCCCAGATGTCCGGGCTTGCGCCTCGACCCCCTGCGCTAACAACGGAACCTGCGTCAACCTCGAGAGCGGCCACTACGAGTGCTCCTGTGCCCCTGGGTTCTCGGGAAAGGACTGTCAGGAGAAGGATGGGCCCTGTGTGATCAATGGGTAAATATTCTTCCTCACTCTGTGTGATCCGATGAATGCTGCTTTGATTCCTGCGTCACACCCCCAAAGACCCTTTCAGCCTAGCCCAGTTGGACCTGTCACCTGACAAAAGGCCAAGTAAGTGCCTGTCCCTCAGCCCCACGGCTGGGGGAGGGGGCGCCCCAGATCAGGGTGCTTGCGGGGCTGTGTGTGATCTCCGTAATTTCTGAAGTGACCCCCCCCAAGGTGATTTCCCTCTCCCTCGGATGCCCCCAAGTCCCCATGTGTGTGCGTGAGGGCAGACCGGCTGCGGAGTCGGAGAGGGGGGCTTTGGCCAGCGGGGTGGGCGGGGAGGACTAACCATGAGGGTGGGGGGTGGGTCCAGCTCTTAGCGACCCGCAGCGGAGCAGAGGCTCTGGGACTTTCAGGGCCGTGGGCACGGCAGTCAGAAGGGACACTTCTGCAAAGCAGCAAAGCACTTCCGGCCCTTATCTGTTTAGCTCCACGGAGCCCACCCGGCCCTCAGCTGGGGCTTAGGCGGGGCTCAGGCCGTTGCAAGAATGCAAACAGAGGGGGTCTTGGGCCTGAGCCGGGGGAGGGGGGGTGTGGGGATCGAGCTGGGGGGCAGAGGATATAGAAGCTAGAGTACAGAACCAGCTTATCTTGACTGGGCATTCCAGGGAGGGCGTGGGGAATCCTGGAGCCCTCGAGGCCACAAACAGGCATTTTTGTAGCATCCAAAGATCAGTGTTCAGAGAGGGTCGGAGGAGAGGGGGTCACAACCGACGTCCACGTCTGCTTTTGAGCGGGAAGGGAGAATACAGAGCGAGACCTTTAAAACGTTTTGCTTTTTCTCTCCCACCAACTCGAACCAGACTGTCAAAATAGAACCCGAGGTCCTTGAAGTCCCTCCAGAGCCCAGCTCCTAGGCAGCCTTCACCCCCTGAAGCAGCGATGCCGATTTCTTGTGCTCAGAGCCCCTTTCTTCCCTGGGTTCTGGCATTTATCAGATGACAAAGGGTCTGCTCGTTTAAAAGCACTTACGTTAAATGCTCCTGTGCTCTGCTTTGAGCAAACAGTTTCGGTCTGGAAGCCGCACTTGGGTGAATGGACCACTGTTAGACAGCCGGGCACAGGCACCCGGCCGGGCCGGCAGAGACAGCCCGGGGGTTTCTTTCACTCTGAGTGTCCCTGAGGGTCTCCAGTACAATAGTACGCAGGCTCTCTCCTCGGAAAATAGCGATACGAGTAACAATAAGGCGGGGGCCGTGTGGTGAGGGGACCTGGGTGGGGGGTGGGGGGCAGGCTCTGCTCTGCCCAGCGGCCCCCGGGGGAGGGGTGGAGCTAAGGGAGGGGGCTCCCTCCAGCCCTGGGTCATCACTAACTTTGCCTCTCTCAGCCTCAGTTTCCCCACCCGTCCACCAGTGACTAACCACCAGGCCTCTGGTCGGAGAGATGACTTAAGAGGTGGGAGAGGAGACGGGCATCGGCTCCGGAGGTCAGGCGTGCGTGCGTCCGCCCCGGACGGCCCCGTGAGCCCCTCGCGGACAGGGGCCGCGGCACCCGGCGCCTCCCTGGGCACCTCCGTCCTAGGCCAGCCCCCGAGGGCCCTTTACCGTGTCCCCCTGTTGTGTCGCAGGTCCCCCTGCCAGCACGGAGGCACCTGCGTGGATGATGAGGGCCGGGCCTCCCATGCCTCCTGCCTGTGCCCCCCTGGCTTCTCAGGCAATTTCTGCGAGATCGTGGCCAACAGCTGCACCCCCAACCCGTGCGAGAACCAAGGCATCTGCACCGACATCGGGGGCGACTTCCGCTGCCGCTGCCCCGCCGGCTTCATGGACAAGACGTGCAGCCGCCCCGTGGGCAACTGCGGCACCGACCCGTGCCTCAACGGGGGCACCTGCCTGCAGCACACCCAGGTGAGGTACGAGTGTCTGTGCAAGCCCGAGTTCACGGGCCCCACCTGTGGCAGGAAGCGCGCGCTAGGCCCCCAGCAGGTCACCCGTCTGCCCGGCGGGCACGGGCTGACCTACCGCCTGACCCCCGGGGTGCACGAGCTGCCGGTGCCGCAGCCGGAGCACCGCATCCTCAAGGTGTCCATGAAGGAACTCAACAAGAGTGCTCCCCTCCTCTCCGAGGGCCAGGCCATCTGCTTCACCGTCCTGGGCGTGCTGACCAGTCTGGTGGTGCTGGGCACCGTGGGAATCGTTTTCCTCAACAAGTGCGAGGCCTGGGTGTCCAACCTGCGCTACAACCGCGTACTTCGCAAGAAGAGGAACGTGCTCCTGCAGTACAACAGCGGGGAAGACCTGGCCGTCAACATCATCTTCCCCGAGAAGATCGACATGACCACCTTCAGCAAGGAGGCGGGCGAAGACGACATCTAAGCATCCCCACCGGCCCCTCTGTATTCGCGGGGTCCCGCAGAGCTCACTATATGCGGTCTGTTCTCATCTTTGTGGTGGAGTTTGCTATATTCTGTGTCGAATCTGGTGAACGCTATGCTTCCGTATATTACCTTTGTGTTGCCGTGTGACAAAAAGAACCCTCTTTCTCTCTCTTAATGCATGATCGAAAAATAATAACACGAGTTTCATCTTTAAACGAGTAAAACGAAATTAAGTATGTTATTCTAAACTCTAAACTTAACGTAAAATCAAAAAGACCAAAAAAAAACAAGGCAACAGAGCCGGGGCTGGGTGCCGACGCCCCTCTCTCTCCGGGAGGGGACTCGGCCACGGTCCTCGTGAAACCATTACGAGTGCCGCGCATGACCACTCACTGTGAAAAGGCAAAAATCTCTTTCGTTCGTTAATGTTCACACGCCACATCCAACGTGCACTCACATCAAGTCCAACAACCGCAACGCTTAGATCTTTCTGATTGATTTGAGATTTTGCGGAGTGCAGCGGCCGTGTGTCAGACAGAGAGAGAGCCCCGGGGTCGGCTGCTGGGGGGAGGGAGGGGGCCAGGACCCCCTCCCAGCCCTGCCACTAACTCGCTGTGTGATCCTTGGCGAGCTCCCCCCCACCCCGACCGCAACCCGTCCCCACCCCGGGCCCGACTTCGGCCCCTCTCGAGGGAGGGGCTTGAACGCAGTGACCATCCAAATTCTCTCTGGCTCTAAAACTCTGAATTAGGAACGAAGGGGTACGAACCAAAACAGTTCCTGACCCGAGAAATTAGGATCTGATGAGGACTTAAGTCTCATCCCAGGATCCACAGGTTTTGGCCTATCCTGGATGCAAACTTGACGTACTGAGATTGATCGCAACTGCCTTTCTCGAAATGGAGGTGGGGGGGTGCCTCCTGGCCCGCTTTCCGTCTGGAAACGAGTGGCCCCCTTTGAGTCACAAAGTGTGGTCTGGAGTTGCCACTTGGGCAGCCCCCACCCTCCCAGATTCCCAGCACTTTACCTTGTCTCCTACCCCGTAGATTAGATAGTCCCTCGAAATTTAAATGCACCTCTAACCGCAAGTGCCCCTGGCAAAATCTGAGCAGCAACACCGCCCTCACCGAGGTTTTCACAGAGTTTAGTGGAAATTGTTGCTTGTGGGGCGTTTTCTAGTTCTGTGGCCAAAGGTACCAGACCTGGTCTACACAGCTATGGGTTTAATTTGTGTTGCTGAGTTAACAACCCTCAGATCCTGAAAGACCTAGCCAGCTTCTGAATTATAAATTTGACTTCTTTTTTATTAAAAAGAGCATCTATTTTTTTTGCAAAAATAGAAAGAAACGGGACAGAGCTCTGTTTAGCTTTCCGGCTCTTAGGGTCGGGCAGCTAAACAGCCCTTGGGTACCAGTGAGAAATATTTTGCTTCTTAAATTACTTGGATAGGAAGCTATATACTCTTAGCTTGATTATTACTTGCTGTGTTTACCTAGCTGCAAGTACGTAATTGCTACATTATCCTCACCATCTTCCTGATCATTCAGTTCACCCCACACGCATAGACTCGCGCCGTCATCACATAGCCATCGACATCACCGTCAGCCACCGATCACTGTCACATCCCTGGCCACGCCCCCCAGCTGCCCACGGCCCAGCCAAGCCGCTGGCCCCGTGGCCCCTAGTCCCCGAGCCCCTGCCCTCCCCTCCCACCCCCCACCCCCCCGCCCCGGACTCCGATCGCCCTCACCCCACTTCCCTCCAGCCCCACGTCATTCACGTATCACCTCATCCCATCTCGAGTTCGTTTTCAGACATAAAAAATTGAAAAAAGACAAAAAAAAAAAAGAACCGTTGGCATGCGTCAGGCGGGCGTCTGGCACCCCGCCTGGCCTCTCTCGCGTGAGACCTTGACCGAGTCTGCTAACTGTTCTGATCCAGTTCCCCCACACACGAGATTCTGAGATTGGCCCCAGCGATCCAATTCTCTGTTCCACTCTTCCCATCTCCGTGCTGTCGAGGACGGCCCGTTCCCCCCTTCCCGGGGGTCGAGGGAACATATCCCGCTGTCCTCGACCAGCTCCTCATCGATTCACCGACTCGTCCACCAGCCATTTGATCAGGAAGCATTTCGGACACCTGCTGCGTGCAAGGCAGTGTTCGGGGAGCTGTGCGGCACGCAGGATGAGGGGCCGTCGGGGGGGGGGAGCGGACACGCCCGTGTCCCCAGGAAGCCCAGCAGTGCAGGTAAAATGCCGTGGGAGCGGAGAGTCCTGAACAGACGCCTCCCTTAGGGCCTGACCATCTTACCTTCCCACGAGACAAATTCTCTATTACCAGCGCACGATGAGGCCACCCCGCCCAAATTCCACAGCGCCCACTCGCACACGTCCCGCGAAATCAGAACAGTGTCCGCAGCCTCGACAGGGTCTTCACGTCGTGCAGAAATGGTCCATTCCATCCTCTATGGGGTAACCAGATTCTGCTGAGAGTGTCGGGATCCCTGACTGCCCATCCACACCTCGCGTGTGTTTGGAGTAGTGTGTAGTTTACGAAACAAACGGAGAAGCTCAAAGACAGCGGTCTGAGACATAATCACCAATTCGGTCCCAAAATTGAGAGAGGAGGAGGCGTAATGATCTTTCTGTCACCAAAAAATTTCAAAAATGTCAACGGCGCTCTTTTTAGCTTTTCCGTTTACTAACCAGGCAAGCAAAAAATTTTGTTTATTGAAAAATAAACAAAACCCAAGGGCTATTGGTGTGTTTCTTTGATTTGTTGTGCGCCCGGCTCCGGCTGTCCCTGCCCACTGGTGGCCTTAGCCCCGAGCAAGAGGGGTCAGGGGCCCAGGCTTGGGAGGGCACCGCTCTGGCCCTATCCAGCCCTTCCCACGTGGCCAGGAGACCTACGGGCTGAGGGATGAGCCCACCCAGCCCCTTCCAGACACACTCTCTCTGGGTGCTTGGAGCATGGGAATTTCCGGCCCTGTCGGCCCCACCCCGAGGGCCTGCGCGGGCCTCTCCCCTGCATCTGTTCCCGACAGTGGCTGTTTGTGGGTGGGGTGGCTGGGGCTGGAGCTCCAGGGAGAGGGGGTGAGGGGCCCAGGGTTCCATGCTTGAGCACGCCGGGGGGGGGGCGGGGTGGTGCGGGGGGAGGGCCAGCTCTCCCACTACGCACCGCACCGGGTCCTGGCCCAGAACCCCCGGGGGTTTGAGAATGCCACCCTGTTCTGGCCCTTCCAGAACTCAGTGAAGGTAGAATCGCCCAGGTGAGGGAGCAGAACGGATTTTGTTTGATACTGAGGGGCACTTGGAGCTTCCAAAAGTCGGCACATCAGTCTAGGAGCCCCATGGATACTGCTGACTTGGGCCCCGCACGGGGATAGGGGGACTTGCCTCTCTTCCAGGCCTGGCCTCAGGCCACGGGTTTACACCCTCAGCTCAGTACAGCCACCCCTTTGAGTCCCCATGTCGTGTGGGCAATGCACGTGCCTGACCACCCACCCAAGAGGGGCCGGCCGGACCCCTCCCCCCGGACACAGGAGCTGCGGCCCAGTCCTTGATCCCTGCTGGCCCAGGAGGTGGCCCTGGGGCAGGGTCCCCTCCCCACTTCCTTCCACTGCCTGCCCTTCCTCTCCAGGGCTGTCCTCGGCCAGGACACTGCCACTGCCCACCCAGCTGTCCAGCCAGGACCCGGGTGTCCCCGAGACACCTCCCCGCTCAGCTCTGTGGTGCTCTGCTCTCAGCTGGTGTGTGTGTGGGGGGTGGGGGGTTCCCATTAAGGCCGGGGACACACAAGAGGGACAGACAGGGGGTACACCTCAGAGATGGATGCTGTTCCGAAAACTGTAAGAAAACAAGAGAATAAGGTTGAGGTAACAGATGTAGAAACTTCTAAGAAAGGGATGAATTTTCCGGGAAAACATCTATTAACAAAATGTGATCGGGAACAGACCGATCACCTGGGACAAGACCCCCCAGGCGGGCCAGCTGTCAGTTACCTGACTTCAGGTCCCCAACATTTGACCCTTTGACTGAACAGGAGGTGCCCAGGCAGAGACACGGTTCTGGAGCCATGAAAAAGAGAAGGGGAAGACTTTTCGATTCTTTTTCAAGGCCAGGAGAAACCTGCCAGAGGGAATGGAAGGAAAGGAAAGTCACTGTCCTTACTCTGAATAGAGAGACAAAAATCCTCAGGAAAATAACAACTCAAAAACAGGCAATGATTTAAAAAAAAAAAAAATCATGACCAAGCAGAGCATTTTCTGGGAAAGCAAATGTCATTTACTCTTAGTAAATGTATTCATAGGCAGCGAACCCTGGAGGGGCCTGGGAGGCACAAAGCAACGGCAGATCCCCTTAGTCCCGTTAGCCGCACCCCCCCCCCCCCCCGGGTCAGCCAGGTGACCTGGCGGAGAAACCCAGACAGAAGATCCCAGGCCCGTGAGCTGCGAGCTGTGACAGCAGGGGCGAAGCACGGCTGAAAAGGGGAGTCTGGACTGAGTGCTGTGGAGGTAGGCAGTGAGGAGGGCCCAAGAATGGCGAAGGCCCAGAAGCGGGGCAGGTGGGGTGAGTGTGGGCGACTGTGGCTGCAAGAGGTCCCTGCGCGGTGCCCCAAGTGCAGAGCCAGCCGAGGAAGATCCCCATGAACTCCCAAGTGCAAGGAGACTTGTGGGCAGCAGGTGACTGGAAGCTTCCTGGAGGACAGTGAGGCGGGGGCACAGCTGAACAGAGGATGGAGAGAGGCCGGGCCCCCAGCCCGGAGCAGCCGGCAGGGCGGCTCCGGGTAGGAGCTGGGTTCCACCACAAGCCACGGGCGTGGGGACGACCGCTAAGCCCATGCGTCTGATGTCAGGCCCTGTGGCTTTCTGGCCTTTAGCCACTCTCTCCCACTGCTGAAGAAGAAAGCATTCGCCCACACCTCCCACCCAAGACCCTCAGTAGTTCACAGGAGGGAGGAGGTAAGGACCCAGCCACCCCAGTCGGTGGGTCGGGGGGGTCGGGAGCTCCCAGCTAATTCGCAGCTGCCAGGGGCTCCGCTTTGAAGTGCGTTTGGCCCCGGCTGTGGCTGTGCCATGACCACGGTGAAGGTGCAGACATAAGACTGGACGAAATTTCAGCCCAAAACTAGATCAAAAGAAAAAAATATACATATGATACCAGTTCAAGGGAATCGGTGCTAAAAGGAATTGGATAAAATACTTTCCTGATTTTTTTTTTTTTTTTAAATCTAAGCAACTAGGAAAAAAGGACACATATCCTTAATGTCACAAAGGATGTCTGTCTTAAACAATGTGTAGTATCCCACTGGTGATTAAAGTCGAAGGCAGGTAAGGCCGTGCTTTATACAGCAGCTGAGGGCTCGGGCTGTAGAGTCGTAGAGGCCTGGCTTTCTGTGTGGCTCTGTCCTTGAGCCTTCTACCGCCTGCATTTTCGCTTGCTCCTCTGCAAAGGAGAAGCGTCACGGTCGGCTCGGACAACCAGAGCAAAATCCCGTAGACCTGGGGCTCACAACAGACACTTATTTGTTCTGGGGTGGTTGGGTTCCAGCGAAGGCCCTCTCCGTGGCTTCCAGATGGCTGTCATCCTCTGTCCTCACGTGGCAGAGAGAGGGACAGAACGCGACCTTTCTGGTCTCTTCTTACAAGGACACTAATCCCATCCTGAGGACCCTCACGAGCTAATTACCTCCCCAAGGCCCCAACTACAGGGACCTCGGGACACTGGGGGCCCCCTCGGGACACTGGGGGCTTAAGCTTCAACATATGAATTCTGGTGGGGGAGTTGGGGGGACGCAATTCAGTCCACAGCAAGCCGATGAGGACAGCAATTCCTACCACTATTGTTCTAGAACTTCTAGCCAATGTGATAGACAAGCAAAACAAACAAACAAAAATTGAGGTATTACTATTGGAAAGTAGATTAAATGATGATGATGATTTTTTTTTAAGTAGGCTTTATACCCAGCCCAGAGCTCAATGCGGGGCTTGGACTCACGACCTTGAGATCAAGAGTCAGACGCTTGGCTGAGGCACCCAGGTGCCCCTAGATTAAATGATTATTAAAGATGATATTAATGTCTGCCACGAAAACGCAAGAGAATGACCTGAAGGTGACCCTACATTTAGAAAAGCCTGAATACCAATAACACGTTCAAAACATATAATGATGTAAGACTCCGATGTTATAAGGATGCTAATTACTCCCCAAAATTAACTTATAAGTTTAATGCTACTTATTGGCGGTAGATCGCTCGACCCTACGGGTCCTAAAGTTGATCTGAAAAGAGTGAAGGGGTAAGAAAACCAAAAGAAGAAACCGTGAAGGGGCAAGTCGCACCATCAGGTATGAAAACAGAAAGCCACACGAATAAAAATGGCGTGTCGTGCACAGAGCCCTGGTTTTCTGAACAGGGGAACAGACAGATGTCTGCGCGAAGGGCAGTGTGGTAGGAATCTAATCTTCAGCCCCACCTCCTTGTTGACAAATGTGGAAACGGAGACAGGAGACGAACTAGTTCAAAGTGCTCACCGGAGGACAACTTTGTCCCTCGGGACACGTTTGGCAATGTTTGGAGACTTTTTTCATTGTCAAACCTGGACGGGGGTTACTGGCACCTAGTGGGTGGACGCCGGGGAGGCTAAGCAGCCTACAAGGCGAGGCAGTCCCCGCGACCAAGAACTATTTGGCCCCAAAGAGTTCGTTGCAAAGTCATTACCACAATGAGGTTAGTCAGCACATCCTTCACGTCCCATAATGACCATTTTGCTGTTGTTGTGGGGACAGCATTTAAGATCTACTCTCCAGGTGACTTTCAAACGTACAGCAGTGTTGTTACCTGTAGTCACCATGCTGTGCCTGAGATCCCGGACCTACCCACCTCAAAACGGGTAGTTTGTACCCTTTGACCAGCATCTCCCCGTTCCCCCCACCCCCACCCCTGGTATCACCATCGACTCTCTGGTTCTATGAGTTCAGCTTCTTTAGATTTGCATGTAAATGAGATCGTACAGTGTTTGTCTTTCTCGTATTGTCCTTAGTCTAATGCCCTCAAGATTCATCTGTGTTTTCACAAACAACTTCCTTCTTTTTTATGGCTGAATAATATTCCACTGTGAGTGTGTGTGTGTGTGTGTGTGTGTGTGCATACATCTTTTTATCTATTCATCCATCAGTGGACACTTCGGTTCTTTCCATGTTTTCACTATCATTAATAATTCTGCAATGATTTTATTTCTTTTGGATATACAGACATACCTCAGAGATATTGTGGGCTTGGTTCCAGACCACCACAATAAGGCAAATGTTGGGGCGCCTGGGTGGCTCAAGTCGGTTAAGCATCCAACTCTTTAAAAAAATTTTTTTTTTACATTTATTTATTTTTGAGAGACAGAGACAGACAGAGCACAAACAGGGAAGGGGCAGAGAGAGAGGGAGACACAGAATCTGAAGCAGGTTCCATGCTCCGAGCTGTCGGCACTGAGCCCGACACGGGGCTCGAACTCACGGACCGTGCGATCATGACCTGAGCCGAAGCTGGATGCCCAGCCTACTGAGCCACCCAGGTGCCCCAATACGTGTCTAACTCTTGATCTCGGCTCAGGTCATGATCTCATGGTTCATGGGTTCAGGCCCTGCATTGTGCTCTGGGCTGACAGTGCAGAGCATGCTTAGGATTCTCTCTCTTCCTCTCTTTCTGCCCCTCCCCTGCTCTCTCTCTGTCTCTCTCAAAATAAATCAATAAACTTAAAAAAAAGGCAAATGTAGCATTAAAGTAGTCCATGTATTTTTTTGTTTCCCCGTTGCATTTTTTTATCATGCAGTTTGATTATGGTTCAGAAAAAAAATTGAGCGAGTAACTTTCTCTGAAAAAATATCCTGACTGTGTGTGTAGGCTGCAGTTGTTTGGGGTGGAGGGGGCTAGTAAGCTATTGCCCTATTTTCTATTCTGAAAACCACACAAAGCCCCTGGTCCCATCTGATCATATGGAGACGCATGGGCCCCAAAGGGCCTAGAATAAAGACAAGAAAGGCAAAGACTGCAAAGCCAAGGGCACGCGACAGGCTCTAAGAGAAATTCTCGGAAATACCTGAAGTGGCAACAGGGAACATTTGGCTGGAACCTGAAATCCTTTTCAGTATTCTTGTCTTGTGCTCCGTGTTTAAGGGTACACATGAACTCAATGGAATTGCGATTTCCCTTTATGTCTATAGACGCTTCCCTGTGTGGCTCATTCACTTCCTCGCCTGTGACCCAGCCTCCCGTTATTGTCGGCAGCTCTCAGGTAATCTTCCAGAATGGTGCGGGTTGCGTCTTCCTCAAAGCAAGCAAGGGCATTTCTGAAGACATCTTCCGGCTCCGTGCCATTTAACTTTTCACCAAGCTCATGAAAAACATGGTGACATGTATGAGCCCGGAGCCTCAGTCATCGTGCTGTCCACATACTCATCAGCTGGGATTTTCCCCAGGGAGGTGAGCATATCATGCAGACCCTTGTCAAAATGCCAACAGAGCCCGAACAAACGATCCTGCGCTTTGTAGGGAACCACAAAAGACCTCAAAGAGCCAAAAAGACCTCAAAGAGCCAATCTTGGAAAAGAAAACTGGAGGTATCACAATTCCAGATTTCAAGTTATATTGCAAAGCAGTAGCAATCAAAACAGTATGGTACTGGCATACAAATAGACACATAGCTCAATGGAGCAGAACAGAAAACCCAGAAACAAAGCCATAGTTATATGCTCATTAATCTTCGGCAAAGCAGGAAAGAATATACAATGGGAAAAAGACTGTCTCCTCCACAAATGCTCTTGGGAAAACTGGACAGCGACAGGCAGAAGAATGAACGTGGACCACTTTCCTGCATCATACAGAAAAGTAAATTCACAATGGAGGAAAGAGCCGGGGCGCCTGGGTGGCTCAGTCGGTTGAGCATCTGACTTCGTCTCCGGTCATGATCCTACGGTTTGTGAGTTTGAGCCCCGTGTCGGGCTCTGTGATGACAGCTTGGGGCCTGAAGCCTGCTTTGGATTCTGTGTCTCTCTCTCTGCCCCTCCCCTGCTCGCTCGCTCTTTCTCTCTCTCTCTCTCTCTCTGTCTCAAAAATAAACATTAAAAAAATGTAAAACTAGCTTTCAAATACAAGTAACTTAATCATGACCAATTCACTGATCTGTGCCTCATCTTTTAAAAATTTAATTGATATCACTGTTTTTTTTTAACTTTGAGATGTAATTGACATAAGCTCCATATTGGTTTATTAGTTTCAGATGTGCCACATGATTCACTATTTGTATTGATTGTGTAAAGATCACCACAGTAAGTATAATAATTAATATTCATTACCACACATACTTCGTTTTTTTTCCTTGTGATGAGAATTTTATGATGGGTTTGTGGGTTCGAGCCCCGCGTTGGGCTCTGTGCTGACGGCTCGGAGCCTGGAGCCTGCTTCAGATTCTGTGTCTTCCCCTCTCTCTGCCCCTCCCCTACTCATGCTCTGCCTCTCGGGCTCTCAAAAATAAGTAAATGTTAAAAAAATTTTTCTTTTTTAATGGATGAGAGACCTAAATGCGGGCCCTGAAACCATAAAAATTCTAGAAGAGAGCCTAGGCAGCAATTTCTCTGACATCGGCTGTAGCAACATTTTTCTAGTTGTGTCTCCTGAGGCAAGGGAAACGAAAGCAAAATTAAACTATTGGGACTTCATCAAAATAAAAAGCTTCCGCACAGCAAAGGAAACAAGCAACAGAATTAAAAGGCAACCCACTGAATGGGAGAAGATATTTGCAAATGGCAGACCCAACAAAGGGTTAGTATCCAAAATATATAAAGAACTGATACAACTCGATACCCAAAAAAGAAAGAATCCAATTAAAAAAGGGGAGGAGCCATGAAGATATTTCTCCAGAGAAGACATCCAGACGACCAACGGACACATGAAAAGATGCTCGTCATCACTCATCACCGGGGAAATGCAAATCAAAACTACCATGAGATATCACCTCACATCTGTCAGAGTGGCTAAAAACAGCACAAGGAACAACAGGTGTTGGTGAGGATGCGGAGACAGGGGATCCCTTACGCGCTGTTGGTGGGAATGCAAACTGGTGCAGCCGCTCTGGAAAACAATATGGAGGTTCCTCAAACAGTTAAAACTAGAACTACCCTACGGTCCAGTAATCACACTACTGGGTATTTATCCCCACACAAATTCAAAGGGACACATGCACTCCTATGTTTACAGCAGCACTATCTACAAAAGCCAAGATACGATGGGGCACCCGGGCGGCTCAGTTGGTTGAGCACTGGACTCTTGCTTTGGGCTTCGGTCATGATCTCACGGTTCATGGGATCGAGCCCCACGTCAGGCTCTGTTCTAACAGCGAGGAGCCTGCTTGGGATTCTCTCTCTCCCTCTCTTTCTGCCCCTCCCTCACTCGTGTACCTGCGTGAGCTCTCTTTCTCTCTCTCTCTCTGTCAAATAAGTAAACTTCAAAAAACACAATAGCCAAGATAAGGAAGCAGCCCAAGTGTCCATCGACTGATGAATGGATAAAGAAGATGTGGTATATGTATATACAATGGAGTATTACTCGGCAATCAACAAGAATGAAATCTGGCCATTTGCAACAACACGATGGACGTAGAGTATAATGCTAAGCGAAATAAGTCAGGGAAAGACAAATATCATATGATTTCACTCCTATGTGGATATTAAAGGAAAAAAAACCACAAATGAGCAAAGACGGGTGGGGAAGAGAGAGTGAGAGAGAGAGGCAAACCAAGAAACAGACTCGTACGTAACTACAGAGAGCACCCTGATGGGGACGTGGTGGTGGGGGATGGGGACCAAAGAGAGCACGTAACCGCGATGAGAAAGAACATGAAATGAGGGAGTGAGCCCAGCTGGTCATCCCAACAAGCAGCTCGTCACCTTTGCCAACACGCTGGGTATCTCACTCTCTGTCACTGCGTGGCCATCAGCAGTCCCGAGAAGCAGGAATGGGTTCCAGGGCATCGTTGGGGCCCGATGGAGGCTGTGAGGGGCCTGTACCCTTCCCTTCATCCTTCCACCCATCACAACACACTCAGCACCTGCACCCGGCTTTTTCCAAACAATTCTATTTCCTTAACCCTGTGGAATAAGAAGCTGCCACCGAACCCCAGACCAGAGGCTTTCTTTTCTACTTCCTCCCCTCAATATAAAAATATAGATACATTTTTGTGGCTCCCTCCACCCCCCAAAATAACATGACAAAAAAATAAGAGCACCTGGGTGGCTCATTAGGGGGAGCATCCAACTCTTGATCTCAGGTCTTGACCTCAGGTCATGAGTTCAAGCCCCACGTTGGGCATGGAGCCTACTTAAAAAAAAAAAAGAAAGAAAAGAAAAGAAATGAAAAGGAAAGAGAAAAAAGAAAAAAATAAATCAAATTTAAAAAGAAACGAGGGGCGTCCGCGTGGCTCAGATGGTTAAGTGTCCGACTTCGGCTCAGGTCATGATCTCGTGGTTCACGAGTTTGAGCCCCGCGTCGGGCTCTGTGCTGACAGCTCGGAGCCTGGAGCTGCTTCAGATTCTGTGTCTCCCACTCTCTCTGTTCCTCCCCTACTCATTCTCTGTCTCTCTGTGTCTCTCAAAAATAAATGAAAGTTAAAAAAAAATAAATAAATGGTGATGGAAGCACCTGGGGGGCTCAGATGGTTAAGCGTCCGACTTTTGCTCAGGTCATGATCTCACGGCTCGTGGGTTCCAGCCCTGCATCAGGCTCTGTGCTGACAGCTCGGAGTCCGGAGCCTGCTTCAGATTCTGTGTCTCCCTCTCTCTGCCCCTCCCCTGCTCGCGCTCTGTCTCTGTCTCTGTCTCTCTCTCAAAAATAAAATATAAAACATTTAAAAAATTTAAAATAAGGAAAAGAAAAACATGGTGAGAACTAGATTATCCTTAGGACTCTAACAGAAATTTAGCTAACATCTTACAACTGAACATGTATATATGTTGCTTAGATACATGTAATTACTGTAAACATCTGTATGATCTGGGATTTTGTTTTTATTTTGAAATGGGAGCTTTTATGCTTACAAGTTCATTAAAAACTAAATTGTTTCTCTAAGAAAAAAAAAACCTTCTAG
Source organism: Panthera tigris (assembly GCF_018350195.1). Lineage (NCBI taxonomy): Eukaryota > Metazoa > Chordata > Mammalia > Carnivora > Felidae > Panthera > Panthera tigris. The sequence continues at coordinate 142,043,506 of NC_056665.1, forward strand.
GAAAAAAAATGTTGTGTTCACACTGTATCGTAGTCTGTTGAGTGTGTAAGAGGATTATGTGTAAAGAAGCAATGTATATGCCTTAATTTAAAAATACTTCATTGGTAACAATGCTAACCATCATCTGAGTACCAGAGGGCCTGCCTCGATGGTACTGGCTGTTGACCGGGCAGGGTGGTGGTGGCTGGAGGCTGGGGTGGCTATGGCGGCTTTTTTTTTTTTTTTTTAATGTTTTAATTTATTTTTGAGAGAGAGAGACAGAGACAGAGACAGAGCATGAGCAGGGGAGGGACAGAGAGAGAGACACAGAATCCGGAGCAGGTTCCAGGCTCTGAGCTGTGAGCACAGAGCCCGATGCGGGGCTCAAACCCACGGACTGCGAGATCATGACCTGAGATGAAGTCGGACACTTAACGGACCGAGCCACCCAGGCCCGGACATGCATTTCTTAAGTAACAAGACTCGAAAGTCGAAGCGCCTCCTCGATCCACGGGCTGCGGGACGGATGCTGTGCTATCATCGATGGACGCAACGTTGCTCTCTTTGTCCGTCTCCATCAGAGCTCTCGGGCGCCCGGGTGCTTTGTCCACGGGCAGTAACGTGTTGGAAGAAATCTTTCTTTTTCTGAGCAGCAGGTCTCCACAGCGGGCTTCAGATATTCAGTGTTGTGAACAGACGTGCTGTCTGTCGTCCGGGCTTCGTGTGCCGTCGATAGGGTGCGGGCAGAACACAGGGTAACTTCAAGGGCCCCAGGGTTTCCAGGACGCTACGCGAACCCTGGCCTCCGCTTCAAGTCCGCGGCTGCCTTGACCCCAGCAGGACGGTCAGCCTGTCCTCTGAAGCCCTGACGCCAGGCATTGACCTTGCTTCCGAGCTGTGGAAGTCCTCGATGGCGTCCGCTCCCTAGAGAAGGCTGTTTCGTCTACACTGACGGTCTGTTGCTTAGCGGGGCCACCTTCGTTCACGATCCTCGCTCGGGCTCCGGACAACTCGCCGCGGCTTCTGCATCGTCAGCGCTCGCGGCCTCACCTCGCGCTTGTGTGTTAGGACACGGCTTCTTTGCTTAAGCCTCCCGAACCCGCCTCTGCCAACCTCAGACGTTTCCGCTGCAGCCTTCTCCCCTCTCGGCCGTCAGGGAACGGAAGAGTCCGGGCCCTGCTCCGGATCAGGCTTCGGCTTCAGGGATCACCGTTGGGGCTGGTTTGAGCTTCTACGTAGACCACTCAAACTTTCTCCGCCTCGGCAGTGAGGCTGCCTCCCTTTCTTATCACACGTGTGCTCACTGGAGGGGAACTTTTAATTTCCTTCAAGAACTTTCCCGCTGCGCTCGCAGCTCGGCTCGCGGTTTGACGCAAGAGGCCAAGCTTTCGGCCCGTCTCGGCTTCCGACGTGCCGTCCTCGCTCAGCGGCCTCATTTCTAGCTTTGGCGGTGAGAGACACACGACTCTTTTACCTGCACACTTAGAGGCCACCGTAGGGTTAGTAGTTGGCCTGATGTCAATACTGTTGTGTCTCAGGGGCCAGGGAAGCCCGAGCAGAGGGAGGGAGACGGGGGAGCGGCCCGCGGGAGAGCATCGGAGAGCACACGATGACGTTTATCAAGGCCACCGACGTTTATCAAGGCCACCGTCTCACCCGGGTGGGGTTCGCGGGGGCCCGAACCAATCACAACGGTAACCTCGAAGAGCGCCGGCCACAGGTCACCGTAATGGATAAAACAATCGTGAGAACGTTTGAAATATTGGGGGAATCGGCCAAACGCAACACAGAGACACGAAGGGAGCCAATGGGGTTGGGAAAACGGTGCCGACAGTCCTGCTCGGTGTGGGGTCGTCACGACCCTTCGATCGGCAAAAACCACAGCATCTGCAAAGCCCAACAGGGCACAGAGCGGTAGAACCAGGTGGAGAGGTATACCCAGACGTGAGATGGCCGCCTCAGTCGGTGGCTCTGTTTTAATTCTTTGAGGAACCTCCACACCGTTTCCATCGCGGCTGTGCCAAATTACATTGTCCCCAACAGCGCACGGGGGCTCCCTTTTCTCCACGTCCTCACCGACACTTGGTAGCTCGTGTCTCCTTGATGACATGTGCTAAGTACTTTAAAAGCGTAATCTTATGTTGAGCTCACTCAGCAACCTAAGAGGGAGAGAATATTTCTTCTAGTGCTGCAGATAATGAAATTGAGGCTCAAAGAAGTGCAGACACATGCCCAGGGCCTTCTGGCTGGAAAGTGGTTGAGCTTAGCCCAGCATCCGGACCTCCAAAAGTTCAGGCCACCTTTCTTTCCACTACCAGGTTCCGCCTTCCGATTTAAAAAAAAAATAACAATAATTTATCCCCAGTCTTCTTCGTTTTAGCAGTCGTGTTTCACTGGAGTTTCTGGGAAGACAGATGATCTCGGTCTGCATCATGCCTATAGGTCATCGGTAGGAATCCTGAGTAGAATCCTGAGTAGGTCCGTTCCGGTGGGGGGATGGGTGGAATAAGGGATGGGGACCGAAGACATGTTTCACGATGAGCACAGTGTGAGTCACTATGGTTTGCACCTGAAACTAACATAACACTGTGTGTTCACCATCCAGGAATTAAGATTTTAACAATAAGTACATAAAATTCACCAAGGCGGAGGAGAAAAGATGTTCTGTCCTTTGTCATTTCAGGCGGAGCGTCTCTGCTTACCCCCTGCACCACCCACTTACACACTTGGCGAAACTCACTACTGCTCCCCCAGGCCCCGGATCCCTGACCCCACTACCCAGTGGAATCAAGATGTCACCTTGCCAAGTGTAGGTAAGGATGGAATCAAGGGGCTTTGCCACAACCACCCTCTAGCATAACGACACCTGCTATTATTCATGCCAAGGCTCTGCGCTTAGCACTTTATTTTTATCCTATCAGAATTCTCAGGGATTACCGGGAACTGCCTCTGAATTAGACTAGTTCCGGGGGACCCAAAGCATCACTGTGGCCTGCCAGTTGGAAGTTGAGTGATCAGTGAAATTTTATTCAAGTCTATCTCATAATGGGCCCAGCGGTCCCTGAACCCACCTTCCAGTTTTCTCCCAGGTCTTGGGACACGTAATTGGAATAGACACACTCAACAAGCGTCAGGACCCCCAAATCGACTCTCGGACCCATGGAGCGGTGTCTATTACGGCGGGAAAGCCCAGCCGGAAGTCACTAGAACTGCCTCTATCTCTGAGAAAAGTACACCAAAAGTCATTCTGTGTTGGTGGAGGGGTTGCAGAGATCCGTGCCAACATCAAGGACGGGAAAGGTGCAGGAGGGAAGATTGCCACAGTATCTTCTTTCAACCTCTATTTGGTCTGAGAAGGACATAGATGGGTCCTGGAGAATGACAGTAAACCATTATAAACTTAATCACATGTTGGGTCTGATTTGCAGCTGCTTTCCAGGGGTGGTTTCATCGTGGAGCAAATCGACACGCTGATACCTGGTCTGTCACTGTTTAGCTGGTGAATGCCTTTTTCTCTGTACCTGTTAGTAAAGACCAACAAACAAATTTGATTTTAGCCTGTAATCCATTACCGTCGCCTGACCTCCGGGGTGTATCCACTCTCTAGCCACACCACAATCTTCTCCCTGGGGACTTTGCTTGTCTCTCCCTTACCAGGCCGTGATGCTGGTTCATTTACATCAATGATATTGCACTGACCGGACCTGGTGGACAAGGGACACTGGTAAAACACTGGCATGCCGGAGGGTGGGAAATAAATTTCTCAAAGAAGTCAGGGGCCTTCCACCTCAGGGAAAATTCTAGGAGTTCAGTCATCTGTGGACATGTTGAAATATTTTTTTTTTTATCTGTTACCTCCAATCTATGGGAAAGAAACCCAACTTCTAAAGAACCTCTTTGGACTTTGGAAGTAACATATACCTCATTTGGGCATGCTATTTTTAAATTTTTTCACATTTCTTTATTTTTGAGAGCGAGAAAGAGAGGAAGAGCGGAAGAGAGAGGGAGACAGAAGCTCTGAACCCATGAGCTGTGCGATCATGACCTGAGCCAAAATCGGGAGTCAGATGCTCAACCAACTGAGCCACCCAGGCGCCCCTGGGCATGCTGTTCTGCCTTATTTATTGAGTGACCTAAAAGTCTGCTAGTTTGAGTGGGGCCCAGAGCAAGAGAAGGCTCTGCAACAGGTCTGGGCTCCCACAGGAGCTGCTCTGCCCCTTGGGCCATATGATCCAGCAGGGCCAGTGGTACCCAAAGTGTCAGCAGCGGGGAGGGATGCATTTGGAGATGTTAGCAGACCGTCGTAGGCGAATCACAGGGCAGATCGTTAGAAATTTGGAGCCAATTCCTGCCGTCCTCTGTGGATAACTGCTTTCTATTTGAGAGTAACTGAGAAACGATTTTTGACTTGCTACTGGGATTTCATAGTGATTGAACTCTTGACCACGGGCAAACTAGTTACCCCGTGACTGAGCTCCCCACTGCGGGCTGGGTGCACTCTGACTCATAAAGCCTTGAATTTGGGCATGCACAGAAGTGTTCCACCATCAAATGGAAGTGGGCTATAGACGTTCAGTTTCAGACAAGACCTGAAGGCAGAATTAAGTTGCCCGAGGAAGTGTCTCAGATGCTCGTGGCCTCCATCCTTTGTCGTCTTTTCTCTCTCAGTCTGTATTTATGGCCTCATGGGGAGTTCCCATGAACTCCTGGGAGTTTATAGAATGTTTATAAGCCATGCTGGTTTATAGAATGTTCTCATGATACACAGGTGCCATCCAAAGATGGACAGCTACAGTCCTATAGCCCTGTTCTGGGACAGCCCTGAAGACCAGTAGTGAGGGGAAAGCCTACCAATGGGCAGAATTTTGGCTGTTCGTCTTGTCTGGAAGGGGAGATGGCCAGAGATACAGGTCTATATTGATTTATGGGCTCTGGCTAATGGTTTGGCTGGGTGGTCAGAGAACTGGAAGGAATATGATTGAAAAATTGGTGACGAGAAGGCCTGAGGAAGAAATACGTGGTTAGACCCTTCCGGTTCGGTATGGAGCGTGAAGATGTTCATGTCCCATGTGAGTGGTCACCAAGGTCATCAGAGGGTGACCTCGGCAGGGAAAGGTTTTATTAGCCAGGTAGACGAGATGACCCATTTGGCGGGTGTCACCCAGCTTCCCTCCCCGGCCACTCTTGTCAGTGTGTTGCAGGCTCGTGAAGAAAGCAGTTGCATTGGAAAGGATGTAAGTTATGCACGGCCTCAGCATCATTGGCTTCCACTCTCCGAGGCCAGCCACCTATGGGCACTACTGAGTGCCCAATTCATCGACAGCAGAAACCAACTAGGTCCTGATACAGTTCTGTCCCCGGGGAAGGGAGGTCATCCAACTACCTGGAGGCAGATTGATTCCAATGGACCACTCCCCTCAGGGAAGGGGGTAGCACCTGGTTCTTCCTGGATTAGACATCTATCACAGATAAGAATTTGCCTTCCCTGCCCTCAGCACTTCTGCCAAAGGGAACATCCGTGGACCTACAGAATGCTCGCATATTGACACAACAACGATTCCGTTGAGCTGGATATTGAGCCTGCCATCTGGCCACCCGAACTCCCCGTGGTGCTCAATCAACACGCGGAGAAGGGGACTACTGTACTGGCTGGGGTGACGGAGGCTGACTACCAGGGAGAAATTGGGAGGCAACACGCCGGGGGTAAGGAGGAGTATGCCTGGAATGCAGAAGTTCTCCTTGGTGCTTCGTGTGACTCCCATGTCCCACGAGCGAAGTCAATGACAAGCTTTAATAACCCAGTTCAGGTAGAGGTTCCAATAGCCCAAACTCTTTGTGAGTAAATGCCTAGACTCCTCTGCCGGGCGAAGGGGCATGACTAACTAAGGTGCTTGCCAAAGGCAAAAGGAATATTAAACGGGTGTCGGAAGGAAGTAATTATGAACGCCAGCTACAATGGTGTAAACGCTGCAGAAATGATGGCAGTAATACTTACCAATACTTACTCCTTATTTTGTATATTCAACGTATATTTTATATGTGGTACATATTAGGTCTAAAATTTCGAATCTGCATTTTGAATATATGCATCTGTCCATGCATTGTGTTTCTCTGCTTCTCTCCTCTCCTCACCGTCTAGCATGAGGTTCGGCAATAGTAGTTGACTTTCTGGCTCAGTATTTCGGTCACAGGATTTAAAAAGGAGGGTGGGTGCCCCTCCGGTCCCCAGCTCCCGGCCACGCGCGTGCGTTCGGCTCGGTGGTGAAGGATCCAGGACTGTGCAGGGTGCTCCCACCCGTGGGTATAGGTCCCAAGCCACGGTTCTCAACTGCGACGTGAGCCACGCCCGCCATTTGAGGGGGGGGGTTAGAGAAGACCAGTGTGACAAAACATGTGGGAAAGCATTTGTCTTCATTCGGTGAGGCCGTGCGTCCCCGGCATCGCTAAGAGCTGTGCTCGTGGATCCCATTCATTCCGTGACCTGAAGCTGTTTCTGGCTCAGGCCTTGTCAACACCACACCACCGGCAGAGGTGATTGTCAAAATCCCAGGTCATAGTCTTGTGTAATTATGCTTTTAGATAGTAGTGTCCAAAAAAAGTTTAATTACCCATGCATAGAACCGTTGCCCTCATTTAAACGCCTGTCATTTAGGCAGGCTTTCTTTCTTTCTTTCTTTCTTTCTTTCTTTCTTTCTTTCTTGCCACCCTCCTCTCCCTACTCGCTGCCAGGAGGATGGAGAGGAGGGAATTGATTCATCATAAATGCTGGGCTTACTTATGTTTGATTGGATCAAGAGAGCACAGTGCCCACCGCTGCAGGTTGGGTGCCCCGGATGTATCCTCTAAGTGGAGCTCTGTGTACAAGAGATTTGTGGAGAAATGTTCTCAAAATCAATACATCCGCATGGGGGCAAGGAACCAGGAGTGGACAGCGGGCTAGGTCAAGTTGTCCTGCAGTTGCGAAGGCTCCAGGCAATCGTCACGTGGAGCTTTGGAGCTGGGATGGCCTTTCAGAGCGGGCCCGCACTGGGGGGAAGGGAGCGAGAGCTCGATACATCTGTATTGATCAGTCACTGGATGTGGATTGCCTCAGAAAGGGGGCTTTGACCTTGGGCAAGGATGTTCTCTTCGGCCAAGGGCACTGGTAGAAGTGAGGGGTGGGGACTCCGCCGGAAGCCGTCAGCTACCAACACGCCCACCAGCGGGGGAAATGGACATTTCAGTCCCAAATACTATCCAATACAGCACACCCCTGGCGCCACTTGCTTCACATGACAAGTTCTGAGAGTAACTCCTCCAGGATTCTAAGGGCCTCTTGTCCTGGGAAGCCTCCCAAAGGGAACATCAGTGGGATAAACTTACGGCCCTGTGGCTACAGCGGACTTTGAGGCCATGGCGGATATTCGTTGTCTCCCACTTCTCCGACCTACTCAAGGTCTCTCTCGTCCCTGTAGTACCTGTAACAGTCTAGGTGGCTTACAGGAGGGGAGACCCAGACCCTCATCCCGGAGGGGTCCAAAGCCTGGCTCACCGCGCCCTGCTCAGGACACGGATGCTGCACCCGGCCAGTTACCAGCAAATTGGGCAAAGGCGTAACAAGAGGTGCCCAGGAATAACCCAGGTGCCGAGTATGTTTCTTGCCGTTCCCATAATTTAGTTGAAACCCTATCTTCTCCTGTCAGAATGGTGACTCTTCCTCATCTACTGGTCCCTTTGCACGAAGAGCCTGCACTGACCGGGCGGGTTGATGGGGGCAGTGGTGAGTGGAGGGCCTCGGCAAAGCTTGCCTCTACAAAAGCAGTGATAACATTGGACGATATTGTCAAAACCAACCATGTCAGGACTCTGGAAATTAACCAAAGGCATATAACAAATGGAAAGACATTTATTCAAGGAAAGGTGCCAAACCTTTGTTGACAATGATGGAATTTGCGCCGTTTTAACATGAGGCTGCGCCCACCGCCTTCTCCCCAGACTGATGCGGTAGCCTGAAGACCAGCAGTCTTCCCGCTGCTGGAGAGAGTTGATCTAATTTGGAGCTTCGGAGAAAAGCCCCTTGTCCGGGGGCACCGTCAAAAGCAATTGCCATCTCTCTCGCAAACAATCAAGGAAGGCCAATATCACCACTGCCCGAGGCTGTAATACTGATTTGGGAAAGCGGCAGACTAGTCAAAAATTTAAGAGAGAGAGATCTGAGGAATGGGGTAGCTGTAGGGTATAGCGTGGATAAAGGCCCCACAAATTCCTGGGGATCTGGAAGGCTCCACCTCTGTGTGTACAGGGAAGACGGGAGAGGGCCCGGTTGGCCACCTGTCCCTGGCTGACCACGGGGCCCTGCACGAGCAGGCGGTAAAAGTCAGGACAGACGTGCAAAGTGCCTGGACTTTGAATGTGTACCTCACTCCGCCACAGGCTGAAACCTTACTGGCTCGGGGAATTTAAGCAAAGTCTCTGACCAGCTGTGGGCTGACTACTAAGCTACCCTCACCCAGGGCCAGTTTATAGGAAGCTGGGTTTAACGAGGGAGCTAAGAATTTTAAAAAGCATAGATGTTAGTATTTACACACTGGAGAGGAGATAGACTCTAATAGTTCATCCAGGAAATTCACTAAACAAATACATAAATGTGGCAACAACCCTAGGGGGAGGTAAATCAGAATCCAGATTTGTTATATCACCCAAAAGGTCCACTTTCCAACAAAAATTGTGACACATGCAAACAAACAGAAATGTGCTGCCTCACACGGGAAAGAGGCAATCTCTGGAGACTGTCTCTGAGAAATCCTAGGTGCTGGACTTGGAAGACAAAGGCTTAAAACCATATTCGAAGATCTACAGGAAATTGTTTTTAAAGAATTAAAAAGTACGGTAACACTGACTCACCAATTAGAGAACACCAAGGCAGAGACGCAAAGTGTAAAACTAACCAAATAGGAATTCTGGAGCTGAAACGTTTAATAACTGAAGTGAAAACTTCATTAGAGGGGCTCAATGGCTGATATGAGCTGGAAGAAGACTCAGTAAATTTGAAGATAAAGCAACAGAAACTATCTAGCGTGAAGAACAAAAAGAGAAAAGAATGAGGAAAATGAACAGAACTTTAGATATCTCGAGGGACCATCAGCGAAAAGCGCAAGTTTGTTGTTTTTGTAAGAAATAATCACTGAAAATTTCCCAAATTTGATTTTAAAAGCCCATCAACACATGCCCACAATTAGGTCAACAAACTCCAGTAGAATAAACAACATAATCCATACCTAGGCACATCATGAAGATTGTAGCCATGAACCATGTCATCACGGACGAAGTCTTGATGCGGTCAGCAACAAAATTTTTCATCATGTACCAGAAAACCACAATCGGATTGTCTTTAAAAACGGTGGAGGTCAGAAGGCATTCGGATGACACAGTCAAAGTGCTGAAAGCAAAAAACAAACAGACAGACAGACAGACAAACCAAGAATTTTATATCCAGCACAATTATCCTTCACACTTGCCTAAACATGAGGGCAAAATAAAGACATCCTAGATAAGCAAAGACTGAAGAATTCATCACCAGCAACCCCTGCCTCACAGAAAATACTAAAGGATGTCCTTTAGGCTGAAAAGAAATGATACCAGATGGTAACTTGAATCTACATGAAGAAGTAAAGTACCTGTAAAGGTTATTACACAGATACATATAAAAGATATCATAAATATATTTGACTCTTCCCCTAATTGATGTAAAACAAAAGTTATGAAATGATCATTACACAACTCCGTTGTTGGGCTTTAGCATACAGTGATGTAATTTAGAGGGCAATATTAGCACAGACCAGAGGGAAGGGAAGGAGATCCATGAGAGTTTCTGCATCGTATTGGAATTGAGTTAGTATTAATCCCAGATGAACTGTTGTGAATTAAGATGTACATTGTAATCCCAGAACAACCACTAGGAAAGTGATTTTTAAAATATAGTTAAAAGAGGGGTGCCTAGGTGGCTCATCCGATTAGCCGTCCAACCCTCGATTTTGGTTCAGGTCATGATCTCACGGTTTGTGACATTGAGCCCCGTGTCAGGCTCTGTGTTGACAGCATGGAGCCTGCTTGGGATTCTCTCTCCCTCTCTCTCTGCCCCTCCCCAATGCTCTCTCTCTCTAAATAAATAAACTTTAAAGCTAACTAACTCAATAAAATAGAGTTAAAAGAATGACAATAATATGCAAGACGATATCTATTTAACACAAAAGAATGAAGTAACAGAGGAACAAAAGAGACAGGAGACATATAGAAAACAAAGAGCAAACTGGCAGACACATATGGAACCATACCAATAATTACATTCCATATAAATAGAGTAAACACTCAAAAAGCAGGGATTGTCAGACTGTAAAAACAAAAACAAATAAAACCAGGATCCAACGTTATGCTGTCAACAACAGGTAGAAACTTGAGCTTCAAAGGTTGAAGTAAAAATATAGAAAAGAGACACCAAGAAAACAGTAACTATAAGAAAATTGGGGCAACTATATTTATATCAGAAAAATAGACCTTTAAGACACACAAAGGTGCACCTGAATGGCTCAGTTGGTTAAGCGACCGACTCTTGGTCTGGGCTTAGGTCATGATTTTGTGGTTTGTGGGTTCAAGCCCCACATTGGGCTCTGCGCTGACCACATGGAGCCTGCTTGAGATTCTCTCTCTCTCTCTCTCTCTCTCTCTCTCTCTCTCCCCCCCCCCATCCCTTCCCCACTTGCACTCTCTGTCTCAAATAAAATAAAGTTAAAAAAAAGTATCGATTAATGAAGAGGACAGAACAATCCTAATCTTTTATGTGCTTCCCTAACAGAGTTTCAAAATACACGAAATGCAAGCTGATATATCAGGATGCAAAGAGAACAGGTCATGCCCACTTACGGCGGGAGGTGTCGGCATCACTTTTAAATAATCAAGAGGACAAGCAGACAGAAGGTCAGCAAGGAGAGAGAAGCCACGCAGCAGCCATGGGCACACACATGGGTCTTCTCAAATGCACATGCTGTATTCTCTGAGACCGTCTTCGAGGCCACAGCACGTGTTTGTGGTGAATTTTTAAAAACTGAAATCATACAAAGTATGTTCTCCAGTTACAACAAAATTAAATTAGAAAACAACAGAAGGAACTTTGGGAAATACACGGAATTTTGAACGGAATGGAAACAAAACCCCAACCTATCAAAATCTTCCAGACACCGTTAAAGGAGCACGTGCAGCTTAAATGCCCATGCAAGGGAAAAAGAAAGATCTCGAATCAGGGATCTGATCTTCTGCCTCAAGAAGCCAGAACAGGAAGCATGACCCAAACCGAAGGCAGAAAAGAAAGAAACAATAAAGATTAGAGTGGAGGGGTGCCTGGGTGGCTCAGTCAGTTAAGAGTCCAACTTCGGCTCAGGTTATGATCTCGTGGTTTGTGGGTTTGAGCCCCGCATCAGGGTCTGTGCTGATGGCTCAGAACCTGGAGCCTGCTTCGGATTCTGTGTCTCCCTCTGTCTCTGCCCCTCTCCCACTTGCGCTCTGTCTGTCTCTCAAAAAGAAATAAAGATTTAAAATTTTTAAAAAATAAATAAAAGGATTACAAGGAAATATTACAAACAGCTCTATGCCAACAAGTGAGGCAACTAAGGAAATGGATAAATTAAAAGACAAAACAAAACAAAACAAATCACCAAAATTTACTGTAGAAAAAATAGAAAATCTGAATACGCCTATAATAAGAAAAAAAAATTGATGAGCATCTTAAAGTCTTCCCACAAAGAAAATCCCAGGGCCAGATGGCTTCATTGGTGAATTCAATCAAACATTTAAAGAAGAAATAACATCGGGGGAGCCCACATCTCTCAGTCAGTGGAGCTTGTGAATCTTGATCTCAGGGGCATGAGTTCGAGCCCCACTTTGGGCATAGAGATTACTTAAAAAAATTAAATCTAGGGCACTTGGGTGGTTCAGTCGGATGAATGTCTGACTCTGGCTCAGATCATGATCTTACTGTTTGGGTTCGAGCCCCACATTGGGCTCACTGCCTGCTTTGGATCCTCTGTCCCCCTTTCTCTCTGTCCCTCCCTTGCTCATGATCTCTCTCTCTCTCAAAAATAAATAAATATTTTTAAGTTTTTTAAGAAAATAAAATCTTAAAAAAAAAACAAAGAAGAAATAACTTCAATATTCCATGAAGTCTTCCAGAAAAGAGAGGAGGAAAGAACACTTCTCAACACATTCTAAAAAAAAAAAAAAATTTTAATGTTTATTTATTTTTGAGAGAGAGAGAGAGAGAGAGAGAGAGCAAGCAGGGGAGGGGCAGAGAGAGGGAGACACAGAATCCAAAGCAGGCTCCAGGCTCTGAGCTGTCAGCACAGAGCCTGATGCAGGGCTTGAACTCACGGACTGTGAGATCATGACCTGAGCCGAAGTCAGATGCTTAACTGACTGAACCAGCCAGCCGCCCCATAAACACGTTCTTTGAGGTCAATATTACCTTGGTTTACCAAAGCCAGACAAATACCTCACAAGAAAATAAAACGACAGACCAATATCGTTCATGAATATAGGCACAGACATCCTCAGCAAAATATCAGTGAAGTGAATTCAGCAACATGTAAAATGGATTAGGTACCGTGACCAAGTGAGATTTATCCCCGGAATGCAAGGCTGGACTAGCATCCAAAAGTCAATGAACCTAACGCCCCAAATTAATAGAATAAGGAAGAAAATCCACATGACCATCTCAATGAGATACAGAAGAAGCATTTGACAAAATTCAGTGCGTTTTCATGATAAACAAACACATGAAATAAATGAGAACTTCATCAGCCTGATAAAGCACATCCGCCCAAATCTTATAACGAAGGTCACACTTGATAGTAATAGGACGGATACCTTCTCCCTGAGACCAGCGACAAGGCAGAGACTCTCACTCCTGCCACTTCCAGTCAGCGTTGTGCTAGAAGCTTGGACAGTGCGATCAGATAGAATAAAGAAATAAGGGACCTCCAGGCTGGGACAAAGGAAGTAAAACTGTCTTTATTCCAGATGACATGTCCTTATAGGCAGAGAGCCTGAAGGACTCCACCAAAATTCTATTATAATTAATAAAAAATATCCAGCAAGGATCTAGGAAAGAAAATCAAAATACAGAGATCAATGGCATTTCTATACACTAGCGATGAGCAACCTGAAAATGAAATTGCGGCAACGATCCCAGTCCAGTAGCATCAAAAAGAATAAAATATTCAGGAATAAATTTCGTAGAAGAAGTGTAAGACCTGTATGGTTGGAAACTACACAATGTTGCTGAAGGAAATTAAAGAATGTCTAAATAAATGGAGACACTTCACGCTCATGGATTAGAAGATCAATATTGCTAAAATGGCAATTCTCCCCCAAATTGATTTATAGCGTTCACACCATCCGTATCAACATCCCAGCAGGTTGGGGTTTTTTTTTTTTTCACTGAAATTGACAAGCTGATCTTAAAATTTATACGGAAACGAAAGAAAGGAGAGCAGAATGGCGAAAATAATTTTGGGGGAAAAAAAAGAACACCATGGGAGGACTTGACTTTCACTTTCCAACTCTGAAATTTACTATAAAGTTTTGTTGCTCGAGACAGTGTTAAACCAGCATAAGAACAGACCCAGAGACCAATGGAACAGAACAGAGAGGGGGCGTCTGGTGACCCGGTTTAGCGTCTGACTCTTGATTTTGACTCGGGTCATAATCTCACAGTTCGTAGGATCAAGCTCACTGACAGTTTGCAGCCTGCTTGGGATTCTCTCCCCCCCACCTCTGCCCCTCCACCTGCTCATGCTCTCTCTCAAAATATATAAACTTAAAAAAAAAAAAAAAAGAATTGAGAGCCTGGGGATTAGTCCTCATGTTTACAGTCAATTGATTTTCTGGGAAGGGATCGGCTGTCAACAAAGGGTGCTGGGACTTTGGAGCAGCCACACACGGAAAGATGAACTCGGATTTTCACACCGCGGACAAAAATCAACTCAAGATGGGCTGCAAACCGCTGTAAGTACTGAAGCTGTAAAAAGTTTAGAGGAACACGTAGTAGAAAATCTCGATCGCCTTGCGTTAGGCAAAGGTTTTCTGGATTCAACACCACAAGCACCTTCTACGAAAGAAACAACTGATACATTGAACTGCATCAAAACTGAAAATGTGTACACCTCAAACGCCATCATTAGGAAACTGAAAAGACAAGCCATAGATTGGGGGGAAAGATTTGCAAATCATAGATCCGATCAAAGGACTTGTATCCCGACTACGGAGAGAACTCAACAAGAAGACAAACATCCAATTAAAAAATGGGCAGAAGGTGTGAATAGGCATTTCACCAAAGGAGATAAACAAATAGTCAATAAGCACTTGAAAAGATGCTCAACATCATTAGTCATCAGGGAAATGCAAATTAAAAACCACAATGAGATAGCACTTCACACACGCTAGAATGGCTGTAATTAAAAAGAGAGACAATAACAAATGTTAGTCGGAATGAGGAAAAACGGCCCCCCTCACACACGGCTGGTAGAAATCTAAAACGGCGCAGCTACTTTGGAAAGTGGCGCTGCGTTTTCGGAAAAAGTTCAACGTCAATTACCGAACGACCCGCCAATTCCACTCCTAGGTGTTGACGCAAGGGAAATAAAAACACAAGCCCGCGCAAAACCTGCGTGTAAATGTTCACAGCAGCTTAATTCCCAATCGCCCCAAAGTGGAAACAACCCAATGTCCATTAGCTGGTGAATGGGTGAACCTCATGTGGTCTCTCCCTCTCTCTCTCTCTCTCTCTCTCTCTCAGCCACAGAATGCTACTCACCGATAAAAAGGACCGAATTGCTGCTACACACTACAGTAGGAAGGAAGCTGGACAACCTATCAGGCAACGGAGGCCAAAAGACCATGCGGTGTACGATTTCCTTTACGTGACATGCCCAGAAAAGGAAAATCAATAGAGACAGAAAGTAAATCCGCGGCCGCCCGGGGTTGGAGGTTGTGATGGGGATGAAGTGTGGACGTGGACGAAAGATGTCACCGAGAGGACGGAAACGTTCTGAAACTCGGCTCTGCTGACGGTCGCACAAGTCAGCAAATGTAGCGACGTTCGTGACTCACGGACTAAAAGTGGTGAATTTCACTGACGCGCTGGAGCCGTTATCATCAGGTTTCTTGGGACTGGCAGCAGGACCCCCCCTTCGAGAACCAGGACCGTAATCACAGCGCACGGGGTTGCCGGAATGGGTCAACTCCAACAGGGCCACGGAGTGATTATAAGCAGGACATTATTTTGTTTTTAACGTTTGTTCATAGAGAGACAGAGACAGTGCGAGCGGGGGAGAGGCAGAGGGAGGGAGACACGGAGTCTGAAGCAGGCTCAGGCTCCGAGCCGTCGGCACAGAGCCCGACGCGGGGCTTAAACTCACAGACCGTGAGATCATGACCTGAGCCGAAGTCGGACGCTTAACCGACTGAACCACCCAGGCGCCCCCATAAGCAGGGCATTCTTACTTCCATCCGTGCTTGGTTTCTGGACCCGTATACTTTCCCTGCTGGGGACAGAACACCATATAATGGTCCTGCATTTGGGGTGTATTTGTCCCGGAGGATAGCACCCCTCTCTTGCAGGGTGCTGCCTTCGAGCTAGCATCCAGCTGTGCCTCTAACAAGCCATCCTACCGCCTGTGTCCAGCAGCTGCGGGAGAACCTGGTCTCTGACGGGACCAGCGGATTCTGTGGCCAGGCCCGCTCTGCCGCGTCTCCTTTGTTGCGATTTTCTGTGGGCTCTCGTGTCGGCGGATCGAAGACTCCACAAACCTTCAGACGGGGTGGGGGGGGGGGTGGGGCCGGCTGAGGCTGTGTGGCCAGGAAAGGCAAACCTCTTCCTGGGCGTGACGTTTAGTTTTATGTGTCGACTTGGAGGGTGTCTTGGGTTGAGATCAACATCGAAATTCGTGAGCTCTGAGTAAGGGAGACGGATCACCAGAGCGGGGGTGGGCCCCGTCTAATCAGTGGACGACCCCTCCTGAACAACAAGATCAGCCTCCCGGAGCAAGAGGATATTCTCCAGCAGACTGGCTTCCACTATTCGTCTGCTCCCTTGGGTGCCCAGGGTCTCCAGGCTGCCGGCCTTGGGCTGGCACCGCGCCATTGGATCTTCCCGGTCCGAGCCTACCAGTCCCTGTTGCCAATGTGGGCTTGCCCGCACCATCACCACGCGAGCCCATCCCGTATAACGAGCCTCTCTGCGTGTAGACATACCCTCTCGGTTCATGGGTCGCTGGAAACGGCTAATAGGCTACAGGTGCATCAGCTCCCGTCAGACAAAACGCCGCCTGGCCCAGGGGCTCTGCAGTCGCTTTGCCACCAAGTGGCTGACGGAGACCATCAAAGGATATGCTCATCAGGAGTTCGGCGTCGGCCTCTGCAGCCGGCAGGTTGGACCTTCAGCGGTGCTCAGTGGGAGGCCCTGCTGGGGGGCCCGTGGCTACTCTGGGTCACGTTCCCCTGGGTCACGACAGAGGCTGGCTGTCATCAGCCGGTCCAGTCGTCGTGTGTCCTCAGGCACGCGTTTGCTTCTCCTCTTATAGATGTCCCAGGAGGTGTCCTCCCGCCATCCCGAGCTCTTCCCATACCCTGTCCTGTCTGCCCCCGGGCCTCTTCCTCCGACCCCCTCCTTGCCAGTCTCCTCGTCGCTCCCTTTGTGGGTCTTCGAGAAGCCGGCCGAAGTGCTTGCCCGGTGCTCAAGGATCCGTGTGTATTCCAGCCTCCAGCCACTGGTTTTTCTGTACAAAGTGGGTGACGGGGTGGGGTGGGGGGGCACCGCCCGAAGCTCGGTCCTGCGGGCAGACCGCGCCTACCACTGCTTTAAGTCACAGACCGTGGGAAAGTCACAAAAGGCCGTGTTAGCTTCCGCCTGCTGTGTCCTCCCTCTCCTGGGACACGGGCTCTGGAGCCCCGCGCCAGCACGTGAGAAGCCACACGGAGAGACGGGGCCAGATCGAGGTGCCCAAGGAGCACCAGGTCTTCCGGCCCCCCACTGCTTGCCTTCCCGGCCCAGGCGCCAGGCACGTTAGTGAGAGAGCCTTCAAGCGGTCCCGGCCCCAGCCCTGACCCCGATGTGCCAGACCTGCCCACGGTCGAGAATTCAAACTTCCCCAGCTCGGCAATCCTTTCCGTGTCGTCCTGAGCCAGCTCCTCGGCTCTCTTTGCCACCGCCCCCCGCCCCCCAGCTGCAGGAGATGAGAGCCTCTAATTCACACGGTGCTCAGGAGACCCTCTGGTTGTCTTAATTAGCCTTTAATTGGTGATTAACCACCCTCAGCCTTTGCCCGTCTTCCTCCAATGGTTCAGTTGCCCCCAGCAACAGCCAACCAATTCCAGAGCGGCCAGGGCAATCATTTCCCTGCTTCTCCCCGAATACCCGGTGTGCCGAACTCTCCCGGGCGTTCTTCCCGCTGGTCTTAGTTGCCGTGTCAGTGGCTATCAATGCTCCCCAGTCACTGGTGATAGAGTCCTCACTGCCAGCCATCTGGTGGCGGAGCTGGCTCCAAAATCCCATTTCAGAGGCCCTCGGAACCCTCTTGGCACTATCTGTTTCGGGCTGGCTTCCCCAGTGTTCAGTCTCTGAGAGGAAGACTTGGGCGCACGAAGTCTATCAGGGAGAGTCCCTGGGAGCCAACCTACCGGGAGGGGCTGCAGGAAGCGGGGTGCGGCGGAAGTTGGGGCGTCACGGCCAAGGCCTCAGTGCGTCCCACGGGGTCCGTGCGCCTGGGATGGCTCGTCAAACACGATCCACGTTAGGGAAAGGGAGCCAAGCCTTTCTATCCACACCACCTGGTCGTTAGATACGGGCGGCCCCCCGCCCGGCAAGGAAGGTGTGACCTTGGGCGAGGCAGGCCTTTTTGGATGAAGGCAGTCCCCAGAGAGGACTCCAGGGGCAGCTGTATGCCACCAACAGTGAGCAGCTGGGGGGCGAGGGGCCCCCGCGCAGGGGGGATGATTCTCCTGGAGAGAGAATCTGGACACGCACCACAGCACCTACATCAATGGTGAGCTTTCTCGAGGCATCTGATGTTCGGTTAAAGCCCGAGTTTGGACTCTGGGATAGAGACCCAAGGTGTGTTCCGGTAACTGCCTGGAAATATGAGAAGAAACAATCCGAAGATCACCGTCTGGGTGGCTCAGTCAGTTGAGTGTCTAGCTCTTGGTTTTGGCTCAGGTCACGATCGCATGGTTCGTGAGATCGAGCCCCATGTCCGGTGCTGTGCTGATTGCAAGAAGCCTGCTTGGGATTCTCTCTTTCTCTCTCTGCCCCTCCATGCTTGCATTTTCTCTCTCTCTCTCTCTCTCTCTCTCTCTCAAAATAAATAAATAAACTTAAAAACAATGTATTGGGGCGCCTGTGTGGCTCTGTCGGTGAAGCGTCCGACTCCAGCTCAGGTCATGATCCCATGGTTGGTGAGTTCGACCCCCGCGACGGGCTCTGTGCCGACAGCTCGGAGCCTGGAGCCTGCTTCGGATTCTGTGTCTCCCTCTCTCTCTGCCCCTCCCCCACTCATGCTCTGTCTCTCTCTCTCTCTCTCTCTCTCTCAAAAATACACATCAAAAAAATTAAAAATAAATTAAACATGAAAAACGTATTAAAAAATATGCTTCCCAGGGGCACCCGGCTGGCTCCGCTGGAAGAGCATGTGACTCTTGATCTCAGGGTCATGAGTTTGAGCCCCATGGTGGGTGTAGACATTACTTAAAAATAAAACCTTAGAAGAAAATATATGCTTCCGGAAGGTTGTTCTGACAGCCCGACCTGCTTGCTTTGGGGAGCCATTCAGGTCTTGGTGGGGTTGTCAACCACAGATCCCTGCTCCCTCTCCAGCTGGACAATCACTAGGGCTCATTTCCTAAGCTTGTGTTGATCTACAGAGACAGGAAGAAATCAGATCCTTCCCACCGGCGTCGTTAACCTGATACATATGAGCACCGAGTTCCTAGAGGAGGCGTCTATAGTAGGAGGGGAAAGCCAGGGAAACCGATAGAGAAGCAGAGATAAGAAGGAAGGAGTGGGGAGAGAGGGAGAAAGGGAAAGAAAGAGAAGAAATAGTGTTTGAGCCCCTAGATTTCACAAGTCCGTAAATTCTTAAATTCCCTTCCCTTCGTCAGCGAGTTTGAGTTGGATTTCTGTTGCTGGCAATCCAAACAGTCCCTGCTGGGAATCTAACATCAAGGTCTGCCGCTGGCCCCCGCTACTGTCCCCACGTGGGGCACACACTTTCCAGTTGACCGAACTCCGGGCACAGGACACCTCCGTCCTGCAGGTAGGGACGGCGACCTCCTCTTACACATGAGGACATAGGCCTTGTGAGATTTTTAAAAATGGGATGGGTTGGGAGATGTGTTGTAACCTGAACAAGACTGCTCATACGGGACCTTTTATTTCTGCTGCTAGTGAATCATTAATGTCACCTGCAAAACTCAAGACACATTCTGTGCCCTGAGCTCTTTACATACCTGGCGTCGGGCCCTCCTCCAAGGAGGGGGCGGTGTTTTCTGTTCTCCAGAGTCTGAGGGCTCCGCACAGAGGTGGCACAGAACAGGTGCTCAGGCAAAGCATTCTGGCTGACCTGAGCGGTCAAGATGCAGTCACTGGCCTGGGCCACCTGCAGTTCAGCATTGTCCCCCGCCGGGCGGACACGGACGGAGGGAGGAGGGTGCCGCACTCTAGGTAGGGAAGCAGCCGGGGGACCGGGGTGGACCCAGGGCTGCCTCTGATACCCTGTGTCATCGTGAGGCTGTCCCTTCAAAGCCCTTCGTCTCTCTCCTTCCCTATAAAATACAGCCGGTAATCCTGGTTCTGCCCAGACACCCCTCGGCTCTCGCTACCTCTGTGGACGCGGACCGGAAGGCTCCCCGCTGCACGCACTCTGACTCCACTGGACACATTTTCTGGCTGTTGGGGAGCACAGGATAGACCAGAAGTGCTGGGCCATTAATACTCCCAGAGCAGGGCCCTGTGCACCTGCAGGGGACGACTGGGACAGGTGGCATGGGCCCCCCAGCAGGACTGGGCCCCGCTGGCTCCATCAGGCCCCTTCCTTCCCCCCGTCTCACGGCGCTTCCTGCCCTGGCTTCCCAAATAACCCAGTTGTGCTCCTGGCGCAAGGCGAGGGGCGGGCTGTCTCGTCTCCGAGGTTTATAACACAGAGGACGCTTGCGTTTGCTCTTGAAGGAAACCCACCCCGGATGGCTGGAGTGAAAGGAAGGGGGATTGGTCCCCCAGGACAGGGAGCCGGGAATGGCAGACCCAGCAGCACCCGTTCACCTGCACCAGGCGCCTTCGTTCTCTCGGTCTCTCCGCTTGTCGCTCAGCAGCCCCGGGCAGTGGGCCAGGGGTGGGGCCCCCCACGAAGTCGGGGCGGGGTGCTGTCCCCCAAACCTCAGGGACTCGGAGAGGGGAGAGCGGAAGTGCTGCGGGCAGGAGGGCACGGGGGTGGTGGCTGAGTCCGCAAAACCAGCTCTGTCCGCTCCAGGTGCCCCCGAGCTGGCGCCCGCGGGTCCCCGACACACTCAGCCCCGTGCTCCGTGGCCCGAGCCGCGTGCCGTGTGGCTCGCAGATCCGAGTCTCCGCGGGGCGGACAGGTGGCGGAGCAGGACGCACACCGCCTTGGCTGGGCAAACCCGCATTCCGCCGCAGCGACCCCACTTCCCGGGCCTCGGTTTCTCTGAGCCTCAGTTTCCCCAACTGTCAAATGGGGCGTGGCAGGAAATGCGGAGATGCCAAGGATACAGGTCTTTTTAAATTTTTTTTTATTTTGGACGTTTATTTATTTTTGAGAGAGAGAGAGAGAGAGAAAGTGAGCGGGGAAGGGACAGAGAGAGAGAGGGAGACACAGAATCCGAAGCACGTTCCAGGCTCCGGCTCGAACCCACAAACCGTGAGATCATGACCTGAGCTGAGGTTGGGCGCTTAACCAATTAACCCCCCCAGGCACCCCAAGGGTACAGGTCCTAATTCAGTGCTCGGCCTGGCCCTTCTTTCTTCCCTGCAAGTTGTTTTGTTTTGTTTTGGTTTTGGTTTTGTTTTGTGGGTCCCAGGGAGGGGCACCCATGCCCCCATTCTGGAACTCTCTAAGGCTTTCTGCCTGTCACACCTGTCGCATCTCAGGCTCTGTCAGATGTGCTAGGTGCCCGTCCCTCCCCTTGATGAGGCGGCCCCAGCGCGGATGCTAATAAAGCTCCCTGTGCTCCCAGCCCCTCACCACTTCCTCTCCCCATTGCAAACAACAAGCCCGGAGATGCTCTGTTGGGGCAGAAGAAAATGAGACCGTCTTTACATCCAGCCTTTTCAAATTGCTCAGGGAACTCCTGCTCAGACACCCTCAAGTAGAGGGAGGGGGCAGGGAATTAGCGAAATGTGCAATAATTTGAAGAAAGTAGACCTAGTTTGTCCAAGATTAAGGACAGCTCTTAATTAAGTGGCCCAATCTTTCTTGCTGGGGGGAAAAAAAATCACTTCAACCCTTAATTTTCTTAAGCATCCCCATAAGAACGTATGTGCAAAGGCTTCTGGGGGTGTTTATTAGGTTGTTTTATTTTAATCACCCACGACTGGGCTTGCCGGGAGAAATTACAAACATTTCACTGAATTCTCAAATCAGCTACTTTCAAGAGCTCGCCCAGAACCTTCTCCGGAAGTCCACCAGATTCTCCAGCGGGGAGGAAATTTCCATTCCCCTCCGTGCCTTTGGACAGGCTACGCCCAGGCGGCCCCAGACTGGGGGGACTCTTGCCTGTTGGACCCTCAGCTGGACCTTCAGAGACCCCCGTGACCCCCAGCGTGTCTTTGTCTCCCAGCTTTTCGTGAGAGAGCAGGAAGGGGACGGGCCAGAGGCTCAGGAGGGGACTGAGAGCAGAAAGAGGGGAAGAACTTGCTAGAAGTTCCCAAAGAAAGGAACAGGAAACCCTGAGAGTGCCGGTGGGCTTGAGGCGGGCATCTCGGAGGAGGCGGCAGGTTCGCCGGCAGGAGGATGGCAGGAGGTAGCAGCAGAGTGGAGGCTGGGCTGGCTGGGAGGGGGAGCGTCAAGGGCAAGGGCCCAGCGAGCTCAACAGCGGAGCCCTGCGGGTGAGCAGCGTCTCGCCAGACATCAGGACTTGAGGTTTTGTTCCCGAGGTTTTAAGCGGGGGAACGATGTGTTCTGGATGACGGTTTTCAGGGGTGGGCTGACAGCAGGCCCGTCCGTGGGGCCGTGGCTGGGTCCGTGGGGCCGTGGCCCCGGGCCGTGGGGGGAAGGTGCCAGGCAGGCAGACCTGAGAGCTGTCCCGGGAGCTGTGTCAAACTGCCGGGCGGGGAGGCAGCGACTGCATGCGGTCGACCCAACGCGGGGAGGTGGGATGAAATGTCTGGGGCCGGACAGGTGTGTGTGTGTGTGTGTGTGTGTGTGCGCACGCGTGCGTGTTTGGAGGTTCCCAGAGTCCTGACGGGAGACGGGATCCCTCTCAGGTGGTTCAGACTGAAGAATGACTCACCAGGTGTTGGGATACCCGCAGAGATGTCATAGCCCCTGAGCTGGGCAACCACAGGGAACGGTCAGGCACACACGCGCCACCCCGCCCCAGCCCCGCCCAGCGAAGGGCCGAGGGACCAGGGACCCCCGCTGCCCACCCAGGAGCAGGAGGAAACGCCCGGCCTCTGCCCTGCCCTGCCCTCCCCAGCTGGTGCCTCCCCCCCCCTCCCCCCGGGGGGCAGAGCAGAGGCAGGAGCCCAGCAGACCCGGGGCACAGAGCCGAGCCGGCAGGGGAGGGGGCTTCCTCGGACGGCCCACCCCTTTCCAACGGCAGGCTCCCCACAGCACCCGTCCCGGACGAGATGAAGGGCCGTTGCCGGGGTGTAAATCAAGGCACCAGCACGTCCCACTGCGGGAGAAGCGGCAGCCAGCCGCGGTGCGCTCGGGGACGCCCCGCTGATTTACGCCCGGCTCCGGGCTCCGACACCGCTCAGAACCCGCTTTGGAAGCCTGCCCTGCTTGGGTTCACTCCCCGCCCGCTTCCTTACCCTCCTCTGTGACCGGGGCTTTGGAGGTTGACACGTTTGCTTGTCCCTGCGGGGCCCAGGAACTGTTCCCTCGCTGGCCCTGCGGATTTGGGTGGAACCCAGGCCCTGGAATGTGCCCAGGGGTACGGGGGGGACTGCGCCTTCCTGTCACCTCACGCACCTTCCCAAACTGTCCCCGTCATAACTGAGTCCTCAAATGTGTGTCTGCTTCCCGCAGGACCCTGACTGCCCCCGCCACTGTGCTGTTTAACGAGGCAGGTGATCGGCAGAGGGTCGCAGCTGCCTGGGGGCGTGGGGTGGGGTGGGGGGCTTCACAGGGGACCAGGGCGTCGGAGGCGGAGCCTGAGGAGAGGGTTCCTGCAGGCTGTACGGTGGGTCTGAGGCCAACCCCAGGGTTCTTTTGTCTGAAACCTACTCTCCCTCCAAGGCAGGGAGGCAATGTACACTGGGAGGGGCAGGGGCGAGGGGAGGGGAGGTGATGAGAAGCCTTTGCCACGGTGAGGGTGTCCCACGGTCCACTGAGGAGAGCACCCTTCCAGGATGAGCGAGGAAATGGTGCGGGGAGGGTCCCAGGCTGCTGAGCCAGGCTGCCTTCCCCTCCCCCACTGCCTCCCCACTGTCAACCTTCTTGGACAGGCCCTGGGACTAGATTTGCCCATGCAAACCACCCACCCACTTCCCCACCCCTCTGGCCGGACTCTGGGACCCCCAGGATGAGGCAGACTAGCCAGCCCCTCTGCCAAGGCCATCTGGGCCCGGTTAGGGCGGCAGCCGGGGGGCCAGAGGCGCCCTGGCCAGGAGAGGGTCCCAGTGGGGGTCTGGGGGTGTCCCACAGCTCCCGGGATGTCCGGTCTGGGCCTCCACACGATGGCAGCATGCACGCACTGAAGCCCGCTGGGCTGCCTGGTCTGGGCCGGGACCCAGCACCGCCCTCGGCTCCCTGGCCCTGCTCCCCGTTTTCTGTGGCAGCCGCTGCTGAGACATCATCCCGAGTGCTGTCTGGGATTCGAATCACACCCCCTTCACTTGGTTCCCCCAGGCCCACCAGCACCTCTCGGGGCCCAGGCCCTTCGTGTGTAGCTCATCCACAGGGAGGGGCCCCGTCCAAGGGGGGTGGGGGCGGCACAGGGTTGGGGGTCACTGGAGCCTCACACAACCTCTGCCAGGGCTCTCCCTGCACTGCCCAGAGCCTCCCTGGCCCCTGGCTGACCTGACCCCCCCTCCCAAGGCCACACTCAGCCTTTGGGCTCTGGCCGTGGGGCCCAATGAATAGGTGTTTCCCTGACAAGTGTTGCTTGCTGAAGGGTACCCTGGGGAGCCCTCGTCCAGGAAAAAAGGAGGGATCCACCTGCAGGGCAGATGGGAAGGAGATCCCCACTCGGAAGGTGAAATCCGACCAGGATGGGCTCCCTGTGGCCCTTCTAGAGCAGGCCAGCCCCTGAGTGGGCTGTGCTGTCTCGACCCGCCCTGCTTCTCTGACTCCCTTCTGCCTCCTTGCTGGCCACGGGCTTGGGCGTCTCCTCCTGGCTCCTGGGACAAATCAGCACTTTGTTTTTCTGCCTTTCCGTCTGTGTTTTCGGCCCCTCTCCTGCCCTGTGAGCACGTCCGCACCCTGGGGACCCGCACCAAGGTCTGAGCCTCCTGCAGCCTTAGGCAGGATGGCCCCTCCCAGCACAGGGAGGCAGCGACTTGACCCCAGAGCCCGCTGGGGAGATGGTAACAAGGAGGAGGGTCCGGGGAGGGGGCAGCCGCAGGCTTCTTTCCCAGACCAGGGAGGGGCCTGGGGGCGGGGGTCACCAGGCACACGCATCCCTCCACAGCAGGGACATCGAGCAATGCCAACTGATGTTTTTGACTGTCACAGCCCAATGCTACTGGCGTGCGGTGGGCAGAGGCCAGGGATGCTAACCATCCCAGAATGCACAGCGTAGCCTCCGCAGCACCGACGGATCCAGCCCCCAACGTCAGCAGTGGCGAGGGCGGGACGAACTGTTGTCCAGCTCTAGAAAGTGGGGCTCAGAGAGGGGCGTCCGGGGTGTTCCTGAACATGCTGAGGGTCCTAGCGCAAGGGCCACTCCTGTGCTCTGAGCCCCCTTTCTCTTCAGGACCCGTTCTCAAGGACCAAAGGACTTCCTCCTGCCACGGAATGGGATACAAAGCTTCCTTCCCACCAGGAGGCCTTCAGTGGACCCACCTTCCCTGCCTGTTCTGCTGAGCCTAGGACACGGCCAGTGCACGAGGTGTGCAGACCCCCGGGTCTCCAAATCCCTGTGCGACCTCTCTGGGCTCAGTTTCCCTCTCTATAAAAAGAGGTGGCTGGGGTCAAGGCCCTGGAGCTGGGCCCCTGCCAGTCCTGATGCCCAGCCTATAATTATCGATGTCAGCATGAGCGGAGGCAATCCATCAACCCGGGCCGACATGGCCACTGACATCAGCCCCCAGCCACGGCAGCCACGTGGTCTGCTGATCCAGGGGCCCCCACAGGAATGAGCCCCGTGTGTGGCACCTGCCTTATTGATAACTACCAGGCATGCACAAGACTCCAGGAATGTTTAAATGATCAGGGCTGCTCTGTTCCAGAAGATGCCATACATACATCAAGGCTATTTTAGGGTGCCAGTGGGGCCCAGGAGGAGGGGGGGCAAGGAGCTCATGCCGATCTGGTTACGGCCATGTGCGGGGACAGCAAATGCCACATTTCTGTCCAGTGATCTAACGGGAAGAGTCGCAGAGGGCATGACCTACGTGCAAAATGCTCTCTGCAGGCCGGGGCAGGACAGAGGGAGGGGAGCAGGGTGGCGACTGATAGGGGAGCCCCTGAGCTTTTTGGAGCCGTTCTGTGGTTTCCCCTTGAGTTCAATGTACTCCCCCCCCCCCAACACACAC
This sequence comes from Panthera tigris, assembly GCF_018350195.1. Classification (NCBI taxonomy): domain Eukaryota; kingdom Metazoa; phylum Chordata; class Mammalia; order Carnivora; family Felidae; genus Panthera; species Panthera tigris. The sequence goes on from NC_056665.1 coordinate 142,069,442, forward strand.
ACACAGCCCTGGGGGCTTAGACTTGGGGGGAAGAGGAGTATAGGACCTCTCCTTTGGGCATTCGGAGGGACAGGCTGCCTGATGCACGTATCTTGCTTCCTGGACAGGCCCCAACACGTCCCTGTCTGCCACTTGGTGACCAAAGCAGGGACGCTTCAACCCTCGAATGGGCTCTGTGAGAAGATTCAATGAGAATGTTTGCGGGGGCCCCTCTTCCAGGGGTTCTGGCTATGGTGTGTGCTCCCTGGAGCCTTCTCCTGGGGCCCCCCTCCCTCCACCTGCCGACCCCCTCTCCCAGCTGGAGAGGACTCTGTAGGGAAGGCTGGGGTGGGGGGGCGGTTAGGCAGCATTAGGAATTCATTGCCACTTTATACCTGGATCTGTGGTGTTCACACAGTGACCGGGGTGACACTTTGGAAGCCCCTGTGTCCGTGCACCGTGCTGGGGCCCTTTCCCAGCTCACGCCTGCCTGGCAGCGTCTGTCCCAGCCCAGCGGTCTGGGTGGCTCGGCTCTTCTCTCTCGCCCAGGGTCCTGCCCACTCTCCAACGTAAAAGGGCCGAAGTGCTCACTTTGCTCTCACAAGGAGGGGTCCAGCAGGGGGTGGGACCAGGGTGAGGCGGTGCAGGTCTGTCCCCTCCCGTGCTGTGGACGGGTCGCCCTACTCACGCAGCCCTGAGTGGACGCAGCGTGCAGGATGCACACCCCGCTCGGACCCATACTAAATTCACCGGCCCGCACAGCGCCAGGACTCTGTGCGTCCCCACTCCGCTCCTGTGGGCTTGACTCCCCCCGCCTCGGGCCTTTTCTTCGCCTCCGGAGGACTTTTGGTCACCCCGCCGTTCCCCTTTGGCTTTCCTACCGTGTCCCCTGTGTGGGCAGGGGTGTGGGGAGGAGCGGGAGTGTTGGCCGCCCAGGCCACTTTCCACCCTGGAGATGCAGTCAATCAGGGAAGCAGCCCAGAACGAGGTCACCAGTCCCCATCACGAAGGCTGTGCCTCCCTTCTCCACCCAGGGACATAGTTGAGGCCGGCTTTCATCTATTTTAATTTGGTTGACAGACATCAGACCTAAAACAGATCTGCAGTTGGAAGGGGAAAATTCCTCAATGTTTTAATTTGCTCCGTCCGACTCGAGCCAAAGAGGCCATGGGCTTACTTTTTCCACCTCCGGCCCCCTGGAAGGAGAGCGTGTGTTCAAGTTGTCTCAGATACAGAACACCGCCTGTTCTCGGAGGCCCCTGGAATGGCTTGGCTCAGCGCATAAAAAAAGATCCTGACATTCTCTGTCCTCTTGACTCTTCCCAAAGTAGCATCTCCGCGGGCAATATTACCTTGTAAGGCAGCTGGGAGGTGCGGGCCAACGAGTGTGCGGTCAGACCACGGAGGACAGGGACGGGGACGGTCATAAACGGGCCGGGGGATTATCTCCGGCTCTCGGAGCGTTTGGGAGTGGGGAGGAATGAGGCCAGGGCGCCAGGGGAGGGAGAGGTGTTGGTGTGTTTTTCGAATGCCAGAACTATAATTAAGGGGTGAGAAGGTCCGTGCTACCCCGTAACCACGGCTGCAGGCGGATCATGAAACCCAATCGCCCCAGGAGTCTGAGTTTGGACCCGCCTGTGGCACTTGCTTTGAAGACTATTTCGGACTTGAGCACATTCATCACGGGCGCCGGGGCTCTGACAGAGGCAGGTGGCACATGGCCATCTCTCGGTGCCCGAAGTAGCTCCCCTGCTCTCTTTCATGCCACCTGTTCTGGGGCCACCTCAAAAGACTTGGAGGGACTTTCCAGAGAGCCCTGTGCGCATGTCTGTGGTGGTGGTTGGGGGGGGGGTCTCGTTTGAACGGAGGGCTTTCCAAGGGCATGGGCCTGGGGTGCAGAGAAAGCTTCCAGAAGAGAGCTGACCGGGGCGGAGAATGCTTTGGTTCGGCCGGTCAGAGCGCGAGGAGAGGGGGTGCCCTCGGCCCCCGCCACGGGTTTAGATGCGGCCTCTGAGCAGGCACGCGTCCAGGCCCCTGAACCTGGATGAAGGACGCGTGGAGGCTCGCTTCCTTGTCCCCACCTCCGTGTCCGCTGTTCGTCCTCAAAAGTTTCAGATAAACAAAACCAGCCCCTCGGCCCCGTCTTCTCTCCACGTGCGTGTCTGCGCTCCCTTCCCTCGGGCTCGTCGCCGCAGCCCCGGCCGGTGTCCTTGAAACCCTGGGAGTCGGGCTTCCCGCCTCTTCCCTCCTCCTCTGACCACATCCTCTGAGCCACACGATTCCTGGAGAATCCCACACAGACAGACTCGGTTGTGGCCAAGCCATGTGGTCATGCTCTTGCCACAGGCGTTGGCCAAAATCCTTTCTTAGAAAGCCACGGGCTTGGTGTTCCCCTGATGCGAGGGTGCAACCCCGCCCGGCTCGGCCGCCACGCTACTGCCCTCCGGACCTGCTTTCGGGGGGCCGCCGCGGGGACGGCCGGAGCAGGCTCCGAGCCGAGGGGGTCGCTCGCCTTGAAGTGACCCCGCTTTACTCAACAGATGAGGGCATCAGAGCCAAGTCTGGATGAGGCCTGCTTCTGCGCCCGGGGATCCACGCTGCTAGCCGGGGCCGGCAAAGGCACGGACTTGCAAAGTCTCAGCTTAATTCCTGGCGCTCTGAAGTCCACCTCCTTCCTGAGGCTGGTGGTTACTGTGCTAATCAGCTAGGCCGCAGCGGCAATGAGACATGACCGCACGGGGAGGCGTGCCAGCCCCGTGTCACCGCGGGCCGCCCCAGCAGGCTCAACTGGGCACCAGGGGCCTGCGAGCCTGCTCGGGCCGAGCCGAGGGGTGGAATTCGTGCTCAGGGGACAGACCTGCTCCCTCTGCTTCCCAACTCAGGGGTCCCAGGCCCGGAGCCCCGTCCTCACCGTGCGCTACACTTGGAGGGGTGAGGCTCCCTGCGTGACTTCCCCGGAAGCCCAGAGCCTCGGGCAGGGGATTGGAAGGGGCGGTGCGGACTCTGAGAAGCTCCTTCAGGCTGGAGCCTTGGCCTTCCGCTCTGAACACTCCCCTCTGCCGGGCGGGCGCTCCCCTTGGAGGGCCATGGACATGGGCCATGGAGGCCCTTGGAGGCTCCCCATGGAGGGCCATGGACAAGCCTTCAGCCTCATGGCATGCCATGAGGCTGAAGGCTTGCTGGGAGCCGTGGCCACTGTCTCCACAGCAAGTTCCCACCTCATCAGAGGTGTTTCCAGCAAGAAGACTGCTTTGTAGAAGGCCGCAGGAGCGCCTCCGGGGGGCTGGGCCCCCCAGGCAGCTCACCCCCTTCTCCCTGCTCTTCCTCAGGATATAGAAATTTGAGTGTTACCCCCCCCCCCACCCAAGGAAAGGTGTCCCCTGCCCTCAGCCTCAGCCAGACCCCCTGATGGGCCAAGTCCTTTGAATGTGTTTTCTCTCTCCTTCCCTTCCTCTCCCTTCCCTTTTTCTTCCATTTTTTTTTTTTATAAATAGTTTTTATTTATGGTCAGGCAAACTATAACAATATTGATTTGGAAAGCTTGGCTGAATTTTAAACGTTAATTTATTTATTTTTGAGAGAGAGAGAGAGAGAGAGAGAGAGAGAGAGTAAGCAGGGGAGGGGCAGAGAGAGAGAGAGAGAGAGAGACAGAGAATCCCAAGCAGGTTCTGCACTGTCAGCGCAGAGCCCGATGCAGGACTCGAACTCAGAACCGTGGGCTCATGACAGGAGCCAAAACCAGGAGTCAGACACTTAACTGACTGAGCCACCCAGGTGCCCCTCTTCCTTCTTTTTTTAATTTAAAAAAAATTTTTTTAATGTTTATTTATTTTTGAGAGAGACAGACAGAGCATGAGTGGGGGAGGGGCAGAGAGAGGGGGAGACACAGACTCCGAAGCGGCTCCAGGCTCCGAGCGGTCAGCACAGAGCCCGACACGGGGCTCGAACCCACGAACCGTGAGATCGTGACCTGAGCCGGAGTCAGGCGCTTAACCGACTGAGCCACCCAGGCGCGCCCCGACTCTCAACTGGCTCTGATGAAGATTCGTCCTGGCTTCCTCTCTGTCTCCGCACTGCGCCCCGAGCTCCGTGGGCTCCCGGCTAGGGAGAACCAGCATCCTCCATGGTGCTTGCTGGGGACACAGCCTGGCAAACTGTAGCCACCCCTACTGTCGTCTCCTCCCCCATCACAGTGGGCAGGTGGTCCCCGTTTTACAAAGGGGGAAACTGAGGCTCAGCCCATCCGGCCCCAAAGTGGCTCTCACTCTGAGCCAACAGGTGAAAAGTGAGGAAATCAGGGCAGGACCGGCCCAGCACGGGAGTCTCATTCCGGGTGATAGTGAGACACCCTCGCTCTCCCCCAGAGGGAATTGTGGCTTGGGATGTGGCCCGGTACCCCTGGGTGTCGGTCCCCCGCCCAGGCCTCACCCTCAGACCTCAAGGCTGCTGTCCGGCTTGACAGCCGGGGGAGGGGGGGCGGGAGACACCCAAGCATTCGCTGCTTCCTTCATTCATTCGCTTGGTGCCTTTCCGGGCTCAGCGCTGTGTTGTTCCAGGAGAGGGCCCGCCAGGTCGCGTGGGCAGGTTTGGGGGGAACAGGGAGCCACCTGGGCAGAGGCAGAGAACGTGGCGGGGAGCAGCGCCCAGTGGAGTCGGTGTGAGGGAGTCCGGGTGGAGAGGGGGCCCCGGCAGGGAAGGCCGTGCGGGAATTGGATGCCGCCCTGAGCATTTGAGGAATTTATAGCAAATCGCAGTAAAGACACACAGCGCGAAATCTGCCACCTTAACCATTTCTTTCTTTTTTTTTTTTTTAATTTTTTTTTAACGTTTATTTACTTTTGGGACAGAGAGAGACAGAGCATGAACAGGGGAAGGTCAGAGAGAGAGGGGGACACACAGAATCCGAAACAGGCTCCAGGCTCTGAGCAGTCAGCACAGAGCCCGACGCGGGGCTCGAACTCACGGACCGTGAGATCATGACCTGAGCCGACATCGGATGCTTAACCGACTGAGCCACCCGGGCGCCCCAACCATTTCTAATTATACAGTGCAGTGCTGTGACACATGTCCCCGCTGTGGTGGAGTCTCACCCCCATCCGTCTCCTCTCCAGAGCTTCTTCATGCCCCCGTGAACCACCAGCCCCCACCCCCTCCCCCTGCGCCTGCCCCCCTCCCCCCTTCCAAGCCGCTTTCTGTCTCCGTGAGTTTGAGTCCTCCGGGGACCTGGCGTAGGTGGAATCAGGCGGGATTTGGCCTTTTGGGACTGGCTGATTTCACCCAGCGGACCGTCTTCGAAGTCCATCCGCGTCACAGCACGCATCAGCTCGGTTTCTCCTTAAGACGGTCGCGCTGCCCCGGGTGCTTGCCGCACATTCAGTGCGTCCCTTCATCCACCCCGCGGACGGCTGGGTTGCTTCCACCTTTCGGCCCTGTGAATGGTGCTGCTGGGAACTAGGGCCTGCGAATAGGTTTGCCTCCCTTCGGGTGTGTCCCCAGGGGGGAAATGCATCCGAAACCACAGAAGTTCGTGCCCAGTTTTGCATTGCGGAAAAGCCCTGCGGGGCCATCCTGGAGGATGTGCGATGATGCTGGAGGCCGTGCCCCCGGGGTGCAGGCCCGGCGGCGGCGGGGGGCGAGGCGAAGAGACAATGAGGCCGGAGCCAGGGGGAGGGGGTGGGGATCAGGATTGGGGGTCTTTCTCTGAGCCGCCTGGATAATACACTGGCTGCGGGCAGCTGGGCGGGCTGAGTGGCTGATAATGACACCATTATCCCAGATGCAGGGTGCGAGGCCTCCCTTGTGGGCAGGGAGGAAGGGGGGAGATAATGAGTTCAATTTGGCCGATTTAATAATTTCTTCCTTCATGAATTCAACAAACATTTCTGGAGGGTCCATTATGTGCTAAGCACTGGGCTGGACGCCTGCAAACACAGGCAAGGGACAAAGATTGCTGTCCCCTCTGCCCAGCCCAGCTGGGACCGCCGTGTAAACACACACTCAGGACGCATTGAGACAAGAGGCGCCATCCGCGGAGGGGGACACGCATGTGTCCGAGGAAAGAGGGAAGGAAGTGTAGGGGTTTGCTGGGCGGGCAGGGGGCAGGCGTCGAGGCCTGGGAAAGCCAGTCTAAGCCCAAAAGGCGAGGGACGGGCATGATGACAACAGAGCCCGTGTGCGCAGAGAGAAGGAGGGTAAGGAGGGAGGCAGGGTGGAGACCCTGGGGGCCCACAGCCAGGCTGAGGGCTTGCGCTCGACCAAGGTGACAGGGAGCCACGGACTGTTCAAACGAGCACATTGTCACTCTGGACAGATGCCTGCACTGGGGTCCAGTTAGGGAGGCGCTGTGAACGGGCCGCTGAGGGGGTGGGGCCCGGCCGTGGTGCAGGAGAGCAAAGAGAAGCAGGGCAGGTGACCCCCCTGGAAACGCTGGGCTCAGTGGTGCAGATCAGGGCGCGCCCCTCCACCTCCCCTTGAAAGACCCCCAGGACGGCGCCCTGCCCGCTGCTTACTGCCATCTCCACCTGGGCCCAGAGCAGAGGAGAGAGTTCTGCTATCACGCTGGCTCTGGCCGCCCCCACAGGGTTTGTTCGCCTCCCGAGGGGCCCTCCAGCCCTGTGACAGCAGGGTGGTGGGGTGGTGACCGCAGAGAGACTGTTGTGGGGTCACTCCGCGTGACTTCAGCCCACGAAGATCCACGTCCAGCGGGAGCTGCGACTTCAGCCCACGAAGGAGTGACGGAACACGTCCCTCGGTGGGGTTGGGCAGCCAGGGTGATGACAGAACACTGATTAAGCCGGGGGTCCGTGACCCGGAGGCCGAGGGTCTCGGAGGGGCCGTGCACCTGCTCAGAGCGGGCCATGACAGCGGTGTGGAGGTGAGCGGGCTCACTCTGGGAGGCAGAGGATTAGTGCCGATTCAGAGCGGGTCAGGTGCACGGGGGGCTTTGTTCGGACCTGTTTGCCTTTTGTCCCCGCCTGCAGAACGCCCAGGCTGCATGATGTCATTTCAGACGCATTAAGCTGGAACAGCTCAAAATTGAATAATTAATTACACTCAGCTTCAATCGCGGTGACTAATTGATCGGGGGCCTGCCAGCAGACACCTGGACGGGATTAGCTGTGCACAATGAGGACTGTGGGCAGGTGGCAGGGCCCCTCGGGACCCCCGGTCCCCGTGTGGGACTTAATTGGGACGGACTTGATTTCTCTATTCTTGCTAGAGATCTCGGGCAGGCCCCATCCCCAGGACCAGGGGCCGCGTGTGGGCTGGGCACCCGCCGGCAACACGTGTGGGCGGCCTGAGGTCTAGAAGGATGTGGGCGGGGGGGGGGCCCTGACCACAAGTCACCTTCTGTTCTGTGCCTGGGTCCAAATCCCGGGCCCACCCCTGGGACAGCATTTAATCTCACAGAGCTTCCTCATCCATGAAACTGAGGCTACTGAGGCTACTGCCGTTGTGCCCAGCACCGCGCGCAGCCTTGAGTGCATGCCGATTCCATCACCGGCGTTGTCGGGACCCTCTGGGGAGGTTGCCCTTGCTCCTCCTGCCTCCCGGAGCAGCCGACATTCCCGGCCCTGTCCACAGGCCCTGCAGCTGCTTGTTTACTTCCTACAAAAGTCATCTCTCTAATTTTCCTCTCACGGACATTATCGCCTCCTCAGCTGTCCTGTGCCACCTTCCTGTGTCCACAGCAGCATTGACTGTTTGGGGGCCCGGTTCACATTCCCGTTCTCAGAAATCCACAGCCCAAATGCCACATTTAGCTCCTGCAAAGGGCAGCGTGTACCGTTGCACAGGCTGTGCACCGCACAATTCGGACTCTGCGGTGTGTGCAAGCACAAACGTGTATGTGTGTGTGTGTGTGTGTGTGTGTGTGGTGCGATACACAATTGCACGATAGGCACACTGGACTGTGTTCCTACCATAGACTCTCCTTTTCTCTGTCTGTATCCTCACAGATTCCTGGTCTTCTAAATTTCAGCCACCTCTGTCTCCATGCCACTTGAGCCCCACTCCCAGAGCCGAGCCCCAAGGTGGAACGGCAGTGCGGAAGTCACAAAGTGCACATCCCGCCTTCTGCCCTGCAGGCTCCCAGCAACACCTGCTGGTCTGGGTGGAGAACCTTCTGGCTCCTGAGCCCTCCAGCTTTCTTCATGTCCCCAGGCAGGCCTTGTTTCCACTGTCCCTAACCCCTGCCCTGCTTGCAGCAACTTTGCCTTGCCCTGCAAACACACTGGAGACGCCCACCCCTACCCGCCCCCTGCATTGATGTAAACACTGTGCCTCTGGCCCTGACCTTCCCGGCCTCCTCTCTCAGGTGGCTGAGTGGCTCTGTTCCACATGACAGCACACCCCCCCCCCCTCGTGCCCCCTGCTCCCTGCACCGGCCCAACATCCTCATGCCCTGTGGCTGATCCAGGGGACACTCTGGGTCCTCGCCCCGCTGCCACCTTGGACACCAGCACACCTCTGCCTTCCTTGAAGCCGCCCCCGTGCCAACGCCAGTCTCACTGCTTGACTCCTGCCTCTGCCTGCTCTTTACTATTGCAATTGCCTCGGCTTCCGTCCTTGACTTTCCACTCCTTTTTTTTTTTTTAATGTTTATTTATTTTTGAGAGAAAGAGCACGAGCGGGGGAGGGGCAGAGAGAGAGGGGGACACAGAATGCAAAGCAGGCTCCGGGCTCCGAGCTGTCAGCACAGAGCCCGACGCGGGGCTCGAACTCACAAACTGCGAGATCACGACCCGAGCCAAAGTGGGACGCTCAACGACAGAGCCACCCAGGCGCCCCCTTGCCCTTCCACTCTTGCCAAGCGGCTGGCCCAGCGCAGTCGACCACAACCAGCTTGCCTGGTCTCTTGCCTGTTCTTTCTCATAATCCTATTTTTCCCTCTGAGAGATGGGAATGCCTCGGGTTATGTGGCTGGCGGTGTCTTCTGACCTCCCTCAGGTACCGTGAGTGAGGCACTCTTGACAAGCTGTCTCGGAGAGTGCTGCCCTCGCCTTTGCTTCCGGCACATCCCCCAGCCCCAGGGTTCCGGGCATTGGGGTGCCCCGTAGGTTGGAGCAGGGGTGTTGCTGAGCCCCTGTACCTGATGCAACATTCGTGCCACCCAGGCCCCATACGGGTACCCAAAGTACCGGTCACCCATCTGGTCCCCGCGAGCTGTGCGGCCCCTCCCTCTACCCTCAGCACTGCCTGTCGTATAACTTCCCCTCTCCTTTTTTGGCAAAACTCAGAGGTGGCTGCACGTGAATTTCTTAAGACGGAGGGAAGAGAGCCGTGAGCCTTCCTTTAACTGTGTGTCTTTGTCATAATCAGAGCCCCTTTGGACTGCTGAATGAGAGCTAGGGGCAAGGACTGACAGCCTCTTACCCGCACACAATGGGGTCTATTATCTTCCTCTGGAAGCACTTTCGGAGCGATCTGCCCTGCCATCCACCCACTTCCAGAAAGAAGGGAAGGCCTCAGCCAATCTAAACAGAAGCCATCACTGGACAATGTCCTCCCTGGTGCCCGGCCAGCCTGGCAGAAAGAGGCCCGCTCAGCTCCCAGGTCTGTGTTCGGCACAGCAGCCGTGCTGGGGACCCTCCGGCGTCCAGGTCGCACGCCGGGGTCATGCTTCTCCACCTGGACGTGCAGATGAGGTGGCCGTGGGCTCGTGGCCGGAACCCACAGGGCAGGTCGGGGGCACTCCTCCCCGGGCTATGATTTTACCCAAAGGTGAGTAATTTGTTTCTAATCCCTATTTTTATGTGACAGAAATGGTACCGGCTTGTGGTACCAGATTCAAGTACAGAAGAACGCACGTTCCCCAAAAGCAATCAACTGGTTGCTGTGGCTCCTTCCAAATATTTTTAGGCATATACAGTCACTTAACTAAATCTGTACATATGCGCATTTCTTTAACAGATGGGACCATCCATCCCGTGCGATTCTTCAACTTGTCTTTGCTTCGACAGTCCGCTCAGTGCTTCCCCAGGCCCGTACCCGCCACTCTGCTTCATTCTGTCAACCGAATAGTAAATAGTATTCCTCAAATGGATGTCACCATGTTTCACCCAGCACTTTCTCTAATGACGGACAAAGAGGTCGCTGCAATTTTTTATAATTACAAATAGTGCGCGGGGGGAAAAAAAAAAAAAAAGGCCCCGAACACTACATCCATTTCAGCAGGAACCTAGCGCAAGGGCATTTGAAACATTGCTTCTGAAAAGGTTACACTGATCTACGCTCAATAATGGTATGTAATTTAAGGAAAAAAATTGAAATTAGCGAGGCTATAGAACGGCAGAGAAAGCAAAATTCACATACATTTTTTCAACTTTTTATCAGGCGTGGAAGAGGGACACTTTGCCTCCCTCGCTGCCCTTTGCCTCTGGGGGTTCTCCGCAAAGCTGAGCCCGGGTCCCATCGCTGGTCTGAGCTCTGAGAACCTTGCAGGGGGTTGGGTGGGGGGCGTGGCCGTGACCGCCCCGCCCCTCTGTGCGGCTCAGGGTCAGAGAGTCCTGCCCCGCCCAGCTGCCTTCTCGTTGGTCAACCTCGGGCAGAGCTGACCCTGTTTCGACGTTTATGGCCTTTCTTAAAAGACCCTTTTCAAGCGAAGGAGCAGGCCTGACGTATGGGGAGGTGGGGCCTCTTCAACCAGTCTCCATTTCCGGGGAGTAACTAGCTAACTCTGTTGAGAAATGAGACTGGAACTTTGCCCCATGCTTCCTCCCCTTTGCTGTCCCCACTTGGAGGCACGCGTCTCCTGTGGCAGGACGGGGGGTGCCCTGACCCTTTCCAAATCTTCCCCATTGGTGGAGGTCAGACCCACCAAGGGAGGCAGGAAGACGCTTCTGTGCTCTCTGGCTGCCAAACCTCATGAACCGGCAGGCCCCAGCCCGGGGAGCCCTCTCCCTGGACATGTGGTGATGTGGCGCCGTGGCCCCGGCCGCTTCTCTGCCCTCTGGCCATCCCCCAGTGCTGTAAAATGTGGCCCTGGGCTTCGAGCAAAGGGTCACCAGGCACCCCGCTCTGGACGGCTAGGTGCAGAAGGCAAGGTCCTCTAAGCGGCTGGTCCTGGGCTGGCCGGGGCGGGCGGCCAGACCTTGTGTGGTCCTTACAGGTGCACAGATGACCCGAGAGCGTTCTTCCTCTGGGAGGAAGCGCTTCTTGCCCGCCGCCTGCCACGAGAACCTCACGGTCCCTGCTGCAGCCTCCTTACCTAGAAAGCAGAGATGATGATGCCCATTTCACTTACCCAGGCATGTGGCTCGGGGCCAAGGGCTTTCACATGGAGCTTCAGGGCCAGGCTCTGGGGCAGATAGTCCTGTATCTTGTTTTCTAATTGGTTGTCACCCTGAGCGGAGCGAGGGCACGGACCTTGCGTGTCTTGGGGTCTCCTGGTCTCTGCAGCCCCAACATTGCCTCCCATCGCCCTTTGTAAGGGGACGAAGAGCTGAACCCCAGGACCGCCCTACCTCACGGCCTGCGGGAAGATTAAATTCGTCATGTAACATCTGGACGGTGACGGTCTCGATCGCTAAGGCCATCATCAAACACAAGTCTTTCACTGACTATTGCTGAATGGAGGTGCCTGGGAGTCCCTCATTGACTGACACAGAAGAGGCATCTTAAGTAATTCATCCCGAAGTTGTGTGTGTGTTGGGGGAGGAGGGGAAGGGGAACCTTCTCTCTCAGAGTTAACAGCACCCACCCCCTGGGCAAGCCCAGTCCGGCCCCAGGATCCAACTTTCTTATGTATTTATTTAAACCCTGCCTCATTCCGGAGAGAATTTAAGGCCTCGCCATGAATACTATCTTTGTGTGGCCTTCCAGTGCCAAAGGCCGGGAAACCCAAGCCAGGCACGTCTGGAGGTGGGGCCTCCATATGGCCTGAAGGCCTCGGCCAATCACCCCAGCGGCTGCCCCAGCCTGCCTGGGGAGGGGGCCCCCCCTCTCCCCCGCCAGTGCGCATCCTGCTGTCCCTGGTAACTCCCCATCCTGTGCGCACCCCCCAGCCCCCCCCCGCACCCCCCCCAGGCTCTCCCACTCTGGAAGAAGCGTTTGCCAGGTTCTCTTTATTGGAAGATACAACAAATTGAAATTGTCTTAAAACTCTGTGGGTGAAGTGAGGAGAACACTGGGGTCCGTGTGTGTGTGTGTGTGTGTGTGTGTGTGTGTGTATGCGCAGACAGCCCTCCCCTCCCGGGGCCTTGAGGGCAGTGGCTGAGGGAGCAGGGCTTTGGGGAGACGCCTCCCGCCCAGGCTCTGTGCAAGTCGGTTCGGGCCCCCCCACCTGAGAGGGGTGTGGTGGGTTTCCTGCCTGCACATGGGGGGAGGGGGGTGGGGGCCCTCCGTTTTCAGGACAGAACCATTCAACCCAGAACTGCTGTTCCCTCCCAGGTCGTCAAGATGTCCAATGGTCCTGCCATCAGCTGGCATCCAAGGGGTGGCCGTTGGATGTCTGGGGACCACCTGGGTCCGACTCCTCCCATCGGGGGCTGGGTGCACAGCCAGGGTGGGCAGGTCTCAATGCAGATGGTCCCTGCAGGGAAGGTGAGCCTGGGGCCAGAGAGCTGTGGCCACCGGGGAATTCCACAGGGAGGCATTGGGACCACAGGCAGGCTGCTTCCAGGGGACGCCCCTGCCCCCCACCCCCAAAAAGAGCAAGGGGCTGTGAGCTGGGGGGGGGGGCGGGTGGGAAGGAGTGCCGGGTGGCCTTCTCTTTAACCCCCAACCTCAAATCTCCAAAAGACTTCATTTTTGAAACCTGCCGGCCTCCAGGATTGCTGGGAAGCTTTCCAGGACTTCCCACGTGAAAAGAAGGCTCGCAGAGACCACGGGGCCTGGAAGACTTCCCCCAAAGGCTCCCTCCATAAGTGCGCCCCCTACCGCCTCTCGGGAGAGAATTCAGAGGAACGTGCCGCAGACAGAGGTTTCGTGGGGCCTGGTGCTGTCTCCTTATCCACGAGATGATAATGTGCACACAACAAGAGAAGGCAGAGCTGAAGCCAGACTCCAGGCACGTCCACATTCCAATCTTGCCACGTCCACTCTTGCGACGCCTGCTCCTCTCGGGGCAGGGGACGTTTGGGGTGGTCCCGCCACCCGTCGAAAGTGCTGGGATGCCTGTAGCCCAAGCGGGGCCTGAAAATAGCTTGGGACCTGGCACGTGCCGCGTCAGCGCTGCCCTTGACCGTCTGCTTTGGTGGAGGATTTGAAAGGTGGACGTTTCTGAATCTCCAAAGCGAGAAGCTCTATGGATTTTAGACAGACGCGAGCCCGAATTCGAAGACTGTGGGCGCGGCCGGTCTCTTGGGGGTCCTGGTACCCTCTTCTGTGAAATGGGGATAGGAGACCTTCCTCGCAGGACTGGCCAACGCATGAGGGACGGCGTGTGTGGAGACAGCACACAGCCGCTTACTGACAACGCAGGGCCCCAACACGCCAAGCCCCCGTCCAGGGGCCCCTACTCCCCCAGCCCGAAAATGAACACAAATGAGGCGCTGTTCAGAAACTGCAGATGGAGAGTGTGCCCAAAGAGTCACATTAGGGCAGAGTTAGAGCCACCAGGCTTCCCAGACAGAGGATCAGCAGCCATTTGGCCGGCTCCTATGGTCTAAAGGAGGCCACCACTTTAGAGAAACCTTCCGGAGCCATCCAGAGGTTACGGGCCACGAGCAGAAGGTCAGAGCATGTCCACGGGTCCTGGGCTCTGAGCCACCTGACCTTCTCCAGGGATAGGGGCTTTCAGGGGAAGACCGCCACCGTCCCACCCCGGCCCACCAGGGGATGGAAGAGGGTCTTGGAGTGGGGCTGAGCAATCCTGGCAGGGCAGGAGAGACTCTCCAGTGGTCCTGGCCGCATGCTAAATGTGCACGAATTCCTGACACCCAAAATAGCCTGGGACATGGGACGCGGAGCCAGGCAGCTCTCGTTCAACATCTCGGCAGCTGGTGGCTTCAGGCTAGGAATAAGGAATCATTATTAGCAGTCTCTACGGCCCTGGAGGGGCAGCGCGGGCCTTTTGGACCGAGACGCAACTGGGTACAAGGGTCAAATCTGACCACGATGGGCCGTGTGGACTTGAGCACACTGTTTCCGAGCGGTGCGCCTCGCTACCCTCGGCTGTGAAGGGACAGTGAGCCGTGTCGCCTGGTTCTTGTAAGAATCGGGCACCGACACCGCGTGCGGTTTGCCGTCAGTAAAAGCCGTGCCCTACCCCCGCCAGACGAAGCCCCCGCCGGACCCCCGGAGCCGTCTACGATGACGGAGCACGAATCACGGGTCCTGAGCTCCGTCAGGGAAAGCAGGCGGCCTCGGCTCTGCCTCCCCTTTGTCAGCGGGGACGTTTAAGACCCAGCAGAGGACAGCGGCTCTAGGCAGAAGTGAATCGCGGGCTTCAGAGCCCGGGGTGGATTTGTACACAGCAGAAGGCTGGGTGTTCTGGGTGGATGGAGGAAATCAAGTGACGTCTGTGGGACTCTGGGAACGAAAGGGACGGCAAGTTTAGACAGTCGGGAGAAGGGCGAGTCTCCAGGCCCCGCAGACCGACGAGCAGAAAAATGAACAGACAAGAACATGAGTAGGTGGCTTGCCCCAAACCCACAGGTAAAAAGCAGCCGAGCAGAAGCACAGGGCAGGCCCGCCCGGCGCCCACGCTCCCCTTCTCCGCCGCAGGCTCGGGGACCCGAGGAGTCAGCCCTAAGAGTCCGCTAGGAAACCCCAAGGCCCCTCACAGGGAGGCAGGGCGCAGCGGGCACAGTGTGTCATGTCTGGGTCTATTTTAGGGCCTCTGCTGAGAGCACAGGAATCCAGGCACATAGGTCCAGGGGCCGGGACCACCTGTCAGATCCTTCCCAGCTGAAGGCGGGGGTAGATGATCCGAGGCCGGAAAAAGTCAAGGCCACCTCCACGCCTTCCAATTTTAGACCCACACGTCTCTAGCTCCAGGGCACAGAGTATCCTGCCGGGGACTGAACATGACCTATTTAGGATAGACCCTTGCCCCAGTCCCAGGCCAACGTCCCTCAATCTTTCATTAGTCATCTCAGATGCCAGGAGGGAACAGTGGCTTTGTTCTACTTATAGGGCCTGGAGGAAGACAGGAAGTTCTTCACGGTCCCCACTCCGTAGGGGCACACGGCTGCGGGCCAGAAGCTACGGTCTGGGGTCCGTGACCCCCCCCGGATGCCACTCAGCCAGGCAACTGGGGGAGTGGAGGTTTTGAGCGCTCAAGGGCAGAGGAGAGGACGCTCATGGCTGGAACACAGGACAGCTTCAGGCTGGCCCTTCAGCTTGCCTCATGTGTCAGCTGAGTAACTCGGGAACTCTGGCTCCTGACCTGTAAAATGGGGCCAAGAACCCACCCTTACCGGCCTCTTGTGGGGATTAGCTGATACCTTGGCAGCTCCCCTGAGTCGGACAGTGCAAGCTCTAGGCCGCGTGAGGCCCCGGCCCGCCCTGCCTCAGCCCTGGGCTGGCCCTTCTGTCCTGACGGGCTCCGACAGGGCGAGGGCGGGGGCTTCCAGGCCTCCCTGGGGCTCCCGCCGCAGCAAGAGGGACCCGCGAGAACAGATCACACGCCAGGGGAGCTTGGCCCCACTCTGCCCCTCTCCCAGACTCGGTCCCCTGTCCTGGCGAGTGGAAAAAAGAGCGGTTGGTGTAGACCGTCAGGCTGCAAGACAGAGACACCCTCTGCACTTCTGTCCTTGTCCCCGCGAATCCCCCCGTCCCCATAGAGCCGCCGCCTCCTACGTTGTGCGAAGCCTCTTTTCAGGGCTGCTCTGGCCCTTCTGTTACTGACGGCCACCATCTTTGCAAATTCTCTTAGAATCTCTACGCTTCGACCACCCATCCCGTCACAAAGGCCATTCCTGTTTGCTGACTTCTTGCACAGTTCTGCTGTGCTGGAGTTTGGGTGTTTGTGATCCCCTCCCCACCCCCCACCCCCAAACAGCCGCAGGTGCCTGGACAGTTTCTTGGTTTTCTGGAGAACGTAAGGAGGCTGTTTTCACAGCCACGAGCAGGTTTCCTCCTTGTCAGGCTGAACAGAATCTATATGATGAAAGCCGTGGGGACAGTGGGCAGGCAAGGTGGTCACTGGGGAGGTTGGCAGACATCTCAGTAATGTTCTGGACTTCCACTGCTGGTCAAGACAGAGTGATGGGGAACAGATTTGCTCTTCTGTGTGAAACCACCAAAAACACCAAGGTTCTGGCTGTCACTGGAAGTTGATAAGCACATGAGTGGAGTCCTACGATTGGCCCAGCCTCCTTCCTGGGGGCGGGAAGTTTCCAGGCTGCAGCCAGGGGAAACTGAGGCAGCACCCGGGGTTCCCTGAGGCCAGGAGGAGGAGCTGAGAGCTGGAACCTGAAACTTTCAGAGCTGTGCCATGCGGGGAGAGAGACCCCTGTGGGCTGCGGGGGTCCCCTCGAGTGTCCAGCAGAGGACTGAACAGCACCTGCTTGAAAAATAGGTTGGGAAAGCAACTTGCTCAAATCCAGGAATAAAAAAAAATTCTTGGGGCGCCTGGGTGGCTCAGTCAGTTAAGTGCCCGACTTCGGCTCATGTCATGATCTCACGGTCTGTGAGTTCGACCCCGCAGCGGGCTCTGTGCTGACAGCTCAGAGCCTGGAGCCTGCTTCGGATTCTGTGTCTCCTTCTCTCTCTGTCCCTCCCCTGCTCTCTCTCTCTCAAGAATAGATGTACATTTAAAAAATTTAAAAAAAACTTAAGCCACCCCAAAAGAGCGGAGGGAACGATCCCAGCACTCACAAAGCCTTGGGGAGAGTATCTCTTTCCACCAGCCAGACTGGAAAAACTCATATTCACAGGGTAATGGGTAGAATTGCCTCCGCAGTGGTAAACACTTGGGCCTGGACTCATGCCACCTCAGACCTGCCCAGCAAATTAGAAAACCAAAATGCAGAAGATCAGGCTGTTTCCAGGTAACTTGACTGAGTCCCAGAAGAGAGTGCCAAATATTTATAGGAATACAGAGATATGCAGCACCAAACAAGGTAAAATCCATAATGCCTGCATCCAATCAAAGTTTCCCAGGATTCAAAGAGGCAAGGACACATGACCCACAATGAGGGGGCGAATTCATTAATCAGAACGGACCTGGAACATACACAGCAGAAAAAGACATTGAAACAGTTATTGTAACTGTACCCCATAGGTTCACAAGGTTAAGTAGAGACATGATTGATACAAACCAAGAGCCCAATTGACTTCTAAAGATGAAAACTACAATGTACGTGATGAAATTTACACGGGGTGAGATTACTGGCAGATGAAACACTGTAGAATGAAAAACATAAATGAACTTGAAGATTTAGTAAGAGAAACTACCCCAAATAAAACGCACAGGGAAAATAATCTCCCAAATTAAAATAGTATCAATGGGTTGTGGGACAATCTCAAACCACCTAATACAGAGGTAACTGAAGACTCTAAAATGGGGGGGGGGGTAACAGAAAAAAGACATGAAAACATAATGGTCAACACTTTCCCAAATTTGATGTAAACCCTCGGGTTCAAGGAATTCAACGAACCCTTAGCACAAGCGCAAGAAGAAAGCTACACCCTGGGGCACCTGGGTGATTTAGTCGGTTAAGTGTCCGACTTCAGCTCAGGTCTCGATCTCGGGGCTTGTGAATTCGAGCCCCGCGTTGGGTTCTGTGCTGACAGCTCAGAGCCTGGAGCTGCTTCAGATTCTGTGTCTCCCTCCCTCTCTGCCCCTCCCACACTCACGCTCTGTCTCTGTCTCAAAAATAAATAGGAAAAAAAAAAAACCTTAAATACAGTTGGGGGGAAAAATGTGTTAGTAGAGAGGAATTAGAAATAAGGATGAACGCAGAATTCTTATTAGAAACGACGCACACAAGAAAACGGAGATCAAGTTTTAAGGACTGAAAGGTGGAAAAACTGTCCACTTTGAATATTTTCACTGATGCAACTGGTGAAAATGTCTTGCACAAACAAAGGCGGAATAAATGCCTTTTTCAGACATACGGAGGCTGCACGTGTTCACTCCCAGCAGATCCACACCTCGAGAAATGTCAAGGAAGTCCTTCAGGCAAAAGGAAAATAGCATTAGACAGAAATACAGATCTCTGTAAATGAAAGAACACCAAAAATGGTAACTACGTAAGTAAATAGTCAAGATTGGTTTTTAAAAAAAATTTTTTTTTAATGTTTATTTACTTTTGAGAGACAGAGACAGAGCACAAGCAGGGGAGGGGCAGAGAGAGACAGAGACACGGAATCTGAAGCAGGCTCCAGGCTCTGAGCTGTCCGCACAGGGCCCGACCTGGGGCTCGGACTCGCAAACCATGAGATCATGACCTGAGCCAAAATTGGACACTCAACCGACTGAGCCACCCAGGCGCCCCGAAGATGGTTTTTGGTTTTGGTTTCGGTTTCGGTTTTGTTTTTTTTATTCTCTCCATTTCTTTCAAAGAGAATTGACAGTTAAAATATGAACCCTTATTGTAGGTTTTGCAATGTATGTACAAGTAAAATTTATGACAACAGCACGGGGGTTGGGGGTAGGGGAGACAAAAGTTTAGTGGGTAAAGTTCTCATACTGTATTGGAAGTGGTACACAGTAGAGGACCAACTGGGATAAATTAATTGATGGTGAGTACTGTAAGCCCTGCCTAATGACTGAAATCACAACACGAAGAGTTACAGCTAGTAAGTTTACAGAGGAGATAAACCAGAATAATAAAAGTAACCATTGGTCCCACGAATGCAGGAAGAGAAGAACAAAGAACCAGTGAATCAAATGGAAAGCAAATAGAAAGATGATAGGCTTACACGTAAGTAAGATCAAGAATCGTATTAAATGTCATTGGTCTAAACACCCCCCTTAACAGATGATCGAGAGCCCACGTCGCTTGAAACGAAGGCTCCTAAGCGTAAAGACGCCCACAGGTGAAAGGTGAAAGAAAAGGTTGGAAAAGCTATCCCACGCTGACACTAATCAGAAGGAAGTTCACGTCGCTCTATCAATCTCAGACAAGAAGCTCTCAGCGCTAGGGCTAAAAACCAGTTCATTTTATAATGATAACGGAGTCATTAGTCAAGAAGACATAACAGTCCTGAACACGTGTACTTCTAGTAACAGGGCTTCAAACTACCTAAAACAAAGACTCAGAGAATCACGAGGAGAAAGAGCCGAATCTGTGATTATCGTTGGGTACTTGAATAGCCCTGTTTCGGTAACTGATAGAGCAAGTGGGCAGAATATCAGCACAGATATAGCACACTCGAACAGCGCGGTCAGCCAACTTGACATGACTGACATTTATAGAACTCTCCACCGGCAACTGCAGGATGTACATTCCTTCAAGTGTGCATGGAACATTTACAAAGATAGATCATACCCTGGCCCGTAACACAAGTATCGGTATATCTAAAAGGATTCGAGCCGGACGAAGCATATTCTCTGACCCCGGGGGAATTAAATTAGAAATCAATAACAGAAAGAGGTCTGGGGGACCTACATAACGCGCTTCTAAATAACTCACGAGTCAAAGAGAAATTAAAAAGGGGAGAGTAGCGAGTATTTTGAAGTGAATGAAAATTAAAATACAGCCTAGGAGAAGTTGTGGATGTCGCTCAAGCTGTGGCGAGGCAGAAATTTGTAGCACTGAGTGCCTGGGTTAAAAAGAACGGTCTCAGATCGATGACCTCCACGTCCAGATTAATAAACTAGAAAAGGAACAGCCAATTAAACTCACAGTAAACAGAAGAAAGGAAATAATTAAGATCAAAACAGAAATCGGTGAACTCTAAAACAGAAAAATGATAGAGAAAAATCAATGACACCGAAAGCTTGATTCTTTGGAAGATCAATAAAATTGATAAACCTCTAGCCAGTCTGACTACGAAAAAAAGAGAAAAATCAGAAATGTCAATATCAGGAATGACAGAGAAGACATCGCAGCACAGCTCTAGGTATTAATAGGATATTGAAGGAATATTATGAACAGCTCTATGCCTATAAATTCTGCAACGTATATGGAAAAGTGCTTCCTAAGAAGCCCTGAAAGTTCACTCAAAAATAAAAACAAAAACAAAACCCAGATCATCTAAATAGCTGTATATATATTTAAGAAATTGAATCTGTAGTTAAAAACTTCCCTGCACAGACAACTCCAGGATCACATGGTTTCACCAGAGAATTCCATCAGACGTTTGAGGAAGAAATAATACCAATTCTACATAAACTCTTCGGAGAATCCAAGAGGAAGGAATACATCCCAGCTAATTCCATGAGGCCAGCCTTAACCTGATATGAAAAACAGATAAACATAGTATGAGAAAAGGATACTGCAGGCTAATATCCCTCATTAACACAGATGCAACAATCCTCAGCAAGATTTTAGCATACTGAATCAAACACACGTATAAAAAGGAAAATATTCATGACCAAATGGAGTTTATTCCAGGAATGCGGGATTGGTTTAACATTTGAAAAATCAATCAGTGTAATTCACCATATTAATGCACTAAAAAAGGAAAAACCGTAAGAACATTTTAATGAACTCAGAAAAAGCATTTAATTAAACTCGACATCCATTTGTGATAAAAACTCTCAGCAAACTAGGAACAGTCACTTCCTCACCGTGACAAAGAGCAGCTATAAAAATCCTACAGCTAATATGGTACTTAACGGTGAAAGACTGAATGTTTCCCCCCTGAGAACATTAACAAGACAAGGATGTCTCTTCTCACCATTTATATTCAACATTGTACTGGAGTCTGTATTAGCCTCTCTATTTCAAAATATAAATAAGTAAATAAAAAAAGTAAAAGGCATTCAGATTGGAAAGAAAGAAGTGAAACTGTATTTGCAGAGGGTATGTTCATCGATGTTGGAAATCTCACAGAATCCAGGATAATAAAGCCCCTAGAATCAATAGGTTAGTTTAGCGAGATTGCAGATTAAAAGATCAATATAAAAAATGAATTGTTTTTCTATACACTGACAACAAATAATCATAAATTGAAGTGAAAAATGCCATTTACAGTAACATCGAAACATATTCGTGGAGATAAATCTGACAAAAGATGTGGAAACTCTGCCCAAGGAAACCTACAAAACTCTCGAGAGAAATCGAAGATGTAAATAAACAAAGCCACGCTTCGTCCGTGGGTTGGAAGCCTCAGTGTTGGTAAGACGTCAGTCATTTTTGCCCAAATTAGTCCCTATATCAATACAATCTCAATCAAAATCTCAGCAGGATTGTTAAAACTACTCATTGATAAATTCATTCTAAACTGATTCAAAAATTTATATGGTAATTGAAAAGACCTAGAATAATGGCCAAAGCAATTCAGGAAAACAAAACTAACACTTCCCGATTTCAGGGCGCATTATAAAGCTAGACTAACTAAAACAGTGTGATGTGGGTAAAAAGAGAGACAGAACACATCAAGGAGATAGAACAGAGAATCCAGAGACAGGTCACACGTACATGGAGTCCTGATATTTGACAAAAGGTGCAAAGGCAAGTCAGTGAAGAAAGGATAGTCTTGGGGCACCTGACTGGCTCAGTCCGTGAAGCACATCATTCTTGCTCTAGGGGGTTGTGAATTCAAGCCCCACAGAGATGATTTAAAAATAAAACCTCCAGGGGCACCTGGGTGGCTCAGTTAGTTAGGTGTCCAACTTCAGGTCAGGTCATGATCTCACGGTGCGTGGGTTCGATCCCCGCGTCAGGCTCTGTGCTGACAGCTCAGAGCCTGGAGCCTGCTTCAGATTCTGTGTTTCCCTCGCTCTCTGCCCCTCTCCCACACACGCTCTGTCTCTCTGCACAGCAAACACAAGATGCGTCCTAGACCCTAACGGAAAACCTAAGACTACAAAATTTTATTTTTTTTTAATTTAAAAAAAAAATTTTTTTTTTAACGTTTATTTATTTTTGAGACAGAGAGAGACACAGCATGAACGGGGGAGGGGCAGAGAGAGAGGGAGACACAGAATCGGAAGCAAGCTCCAGGCTCTGAGCCATCAGCCCAGAGCCCGACGCGGGGCTTGAACTCGCGGACCGCGAGATCGTGACCTGAGCTGAAGTCGGACGCTTAACCGACTGAGCCACCCAGGCACCCCGTCTACAAAACTTTTAAAAGAACACACAGGAAGAAGTGTTCCTGAGCTTGATTTAGGATTTCTTAATTAAGACACCATAAAAGAACACATTGATAAACGGACGTCATCAATATTAAAAACTTCTCTTCCAAAAACTCTTTTAAGCCACACACCAGGGGAAAGTGCTTGCAAAGCAAAGCATATATTTGAAAACACAATAACAAAAACTACCAAGCTGGCTTCTGGAATACACAAGGACGCTCAAAGCTTACTAACAAGAAAAGAAGGAAGATACAAGGTGGCAAATCAGCACACAAAACTTGGCTAACATCTTTATTTATTAGGGAAATGTGAATTAAAACCATGATGAAAGACTGCTGCATAGCTACTAAAATGTCAAAGATTAGGGGTGCCTGGGGGCACCTGGGTGGTTCCATCGGTTGAGTGGTTGAGCTTCAGACTCTTGGTTTCGGCTCAGGTCGTGGTCTCATGGTTCGTGAGTTCTAGCCCCACATTGGGTTCTGAGCTGACAGCGTGGAGCCTGCTGGGGATTCTCTCTGTATCTGCCCTTCTCCGGCTTGTGCTCTCCCCAAATAAATAAACTAACTTAAAAGAAAAAAAAAAAAAAAGACTGGGGAGCCTGGGTGGCTCAGTTAAGCATCTGACTTCTCAGGTCATGATCTCATGGTTTGTGAGTTCAAGCCCCGCATTGGGCTCTCTGCTCTCAGCACAGAGATCAGATCTTCTGTCTCCTAGAGACAGCTCGGAGCCTGGAGCCTGCTTTGGATTCTGTGTCTCCCTCTCTATCTGCCCCCCTTTCAAAAATAAATAAACAAAAAAAAATTTTTTTAAATAAAAAAAAAAATGAAAGACATCCGCCACAGCCAGTCCACTCCTGTACACGCATTGCCCACGAGAAAGACAAGCACATTTCCACGCAAGATTCGCACAACTCAAATGTCCAGCAGCGGGTAAACAGAGAAACCCAGTATGATGTATCCGTACGATGGAATACTACGCGGTAACACAAAAGGAAGGAACTGTTCACAGAGGCCACAACTTGGGTGGTTCTCAAATCGATGATGGCAAGGGGTACCTGGGTGGCTCAGTGGGTTAAGCGTCCGACTTCCGCTTGGGTCATGATCTCACGGTTTGTGAGTTCGAGCCCCGCATCAGGCTCTGCACTGACAGTCCTGAGCCTGCTCGGGATTCTCTTTCTCTCTCTGTTCCCCGCCTCCCCCTCAAAACATAAAAAGAAACTTAAAAAAATACAATGATGGCAAGAGAGAGCCTCATACACACTGTACGATTCTATCTTTATAAAACCCTATCAAGTGCAAACTAATCTATCCAGAGAGAAGGCAGATCAGTGGTTTCCCAGGAGGGGGACAGTGGAAGGGAGGAGGTACGACTGGCTGAGTGAGGGTCCACCAGAGGGTGGAAGGGTGAGGGTCCTAAGTGTTCCCCTGGGGCAGTATCTCAGGGGGGGCTCTCAGGACGACCAAGAGAGGCTCAGGATGAGGCTAGTGCATATGTTACAGGACACAGAAGTTTCCAGAAACACCAACAGATAAACACAAACATCTTTCATCCACATCACTTTTAGATTTAATTTTGCTTGAACAGGCTGTCAAAGGCTTACAGGGCACCTGTGGCCCTGCCCAGGAGAACCCAACCTGCAGAAGGGTCTCAGTGGGAAAGAGAAACTTCTGGATAGTCCTGTGGCTGGCTGTAAGGCTGTTCTCTGGAGCCTCTGACAAACAAAACAAACAAAACAAAACAAAACAAAACACAGAGGAGTGTGCTGGTCTCAGAACCCCCTTCCTCCCCCAGGTATAGACCAATAAATATCTGTCACCGAGTGTACTTAGAGCTGGAACATTCCACTTTCCAGCTATTTTCCCTTTTCCTCACCGTCTTCTCTACTGTCCGCCGTTCTCATATACACAGGACGAGTTACGCTCAGCAAGGATACATTAAAACCGCACGACGCTCCAGAGGCCTCGGTGGGAGCTGGTTCCATCCCGGGCTTGTCTCCAGCACGCTGCTGGGCATGGGGGTTGGCAGGGGCGGGGGGGGGCAGTGTCACCACAGGACGGTCCCCATCCTGCTGAACGTGTTGGCAGAGGACTGGGGAGCCCCGGACACAGGCACGAAATGAAATGGATGGGGAGGAGATGCACCTCCCAGGCACACGGCCTGTCCCTCCGCAGTCCCTGGGCTGCTCTGGGGCACCCCATCCTCCGACATCCCGCAGCTGGGGGCCCTTCCTCCCAACACCTGTCGCAGGGCCCCCTCCCACCCTGCACCTAGAAAGCCCCCAGCAAGTGTCCCCTCCACTGTCTCCTTCTTTTACTCTCAGAGGATGTTGGGCCGGCGACGTCTGCGGGTCACATCGCTGAGGGGCACCAGCGATTGGTGTCCCTGTGTCCAGTGCCTGCTGCCCAGGCCAATCCTGGCTCCCGGGCGCTCATCCCGACCTGTGTTCCATCTGAGAAGCAGACATGTCTAGATCTCTGTGCCTGAAGAAGAATTAGAAGAAAGAAGGAGCCAGAGTCCAAGTTCTGGTGCTCCGTGGTTCTGGGTCCTGGAGGAGCATGTCCCGTTCGGGATAGTTTACCCAGGGCCTGGCACAGAACCGGTGCCAGACCATGCTCCGGGAAGACCGGCTTCCCTTCCCCCTCCTGCCTTCCTTACCCTCACGCCCCATCTGGGGTGTCGCTGGTCTCCTGGTCCACTGGGGGCCACCGGGTGGGGAGGCGCTGGGATGCCGGCAGTTGGCACAGCCCGTACCCCGCACCCCATCCTCCACCCCGCCCCCCACTTCCAGAAGTCCCGCCTGGGGCAGCAGCCACTTTGGCTCCTGCAGAGACCCCCCGGCAGGGAAATGAAAATGCTCTCAGGCCCTGTCTGACAAGGGTCCTGGGTCAAGGTTGGGCCAGACACCTGGCCGAGGAGGAGGGAAAAGAGCTGGAAGTCAGCCCCCCCCCCCACCGCCCCCCAGGCCCGGATCTCTGCTCAGCAGAGTAGTTTGCACTGGGCGCAGCTGTCTCTCGTGTCCTCCTCTGCTGACAGCAAATCTGCACATCTGCCCCCAGAAGCTGGCACCCCAGGGGACCATCCCATTCAGTTCCAGACCTAGGAGGGCCCATCAAATATTTGGGGCTCTTCCTGCATTTCTAGAGGGAGGATGCAGGGAGCGAGGGACCGTGAACTTGCCTTAGGAGGAAGAAGAAGCATGTCCCAAAGTCTGCCAAGTCCCTTCTCCTCCCCAAGCTCTCTGAGATCTACCCTCTCGTCAGAGGTGATCTGGGAGGGGAAACTGCCTTCACAAAACACAGAGGATGCCAGCAGCCTCCTGGGTCCTCCGATTAGGCCACAAGGAAAGCCTTCCACCTTGCATGAAAGAATTTGAGGCACACCCTGTAATTGAGTGTGCCCCTGACCCTCCAGTGGTGATGGGAGCTCTATGAGGAAGAGGTGCTCCTCCCCCCTCAGACCACCTTCCCATCCCCATCCCACCAGGAAACTCTACTGGCCCAGGGATCGCCCCCCCCCCCCCCCCCGCCCCCTGCCCAGTGAGCAGGCTGGGGGCCTGGAGTTCAGAAAGCAGGTAAGAAATCACACTTTTCATGCTCACACACCACTGTGTTCTTTGGCTTTGTGTTGTTTGTGCTTGTCTTTTCTTTTCTTTCTTTCTTTCTTTTTTTAACAAGAAACAAGAATTATTCCTGTAATTGTCTTAAAGGTTAAAATATTATGACAGTTCCCTGATTGGGCTGCTGGGAGAATTAAATGAGATGATACTCCGGGGAACGTCAGTGCTGCTTTCGGGAGCTTTCCGACCGTGCAGGAGGAAGGACTGCGCTCCTGCCAGCAGCGCCTCTGCCTCAGTTGTCCACGGGGAGCTGTCTGGTCCCCTATGCTTGTCACTCATCACATCCTGGCTCCTGGCATCTTCTACGTGACACATTCTCTTACGTGTTTTCCAGGGACGCCTTGCATCCCAATGGCACACGAAATCTTGGAGTGGGAATCTTCAGTCATTAAGGACTTTAGGGGTGTGAACCTTGCTAGAATATTCAAGCCCTTCTGCCTGCCGTGCTCCCCCTCCCCGCCCCCAGGCTCCCTTCCCCATCCAGGGCTTGTACCCCTACCCCACCGCCTCAACGTCCAAGGTTGAGTGCTTCCTACCGCGGCCGGCCCGTCTTGGTCTCCAGGGTCCTGTGCCAGGGTGTTCTGTGTCCCCAACCCTGCCTCCTGGCCCTCCTCGCCTGCACACAGGCCTGGGGCCGTCCTGCACGAGACCGGGACCCAACCTCAGCGCTGTGAGTGCAGGAAGTGTCTTTTCTGTCTGTGGGCATCCATAATGTTGGGGAACAGAAAACACACCCGCAGGGACTGCCGTGAGGATTCAGTGAGATAAATGTGAAGCAAACACCTCCGAGACCACAGTGAATTGAAGAGCTGGGAGCAACCACACGCCCAGGCTCCCGGGGGAGTTGTCCTCTCGGCAGAGCTGGAGGACACGCGGTTCCTCCCGGTCCCCAAGAGGCGGCAAGGGAGGCGCCCCGCTCTAGGGCTTATTCCTATGGAGGCTCCTCTCCCAGCCTGGGACCAGGGGCGGTGGCTCAGCCTCGGAGGTGGAAGGCAAGCTAAATGCCCCCAGGGGAAGATGGAGTTCGGTACCAGAAGTTGCTCTGGGCTGTTCCTCTAAGAGGGGGCAGGGCTGTTTCTTTAAGTACTCACGGGCATTCCCTGGAGCTTTCAACAAACAGGATGCAGATTTTCCAAGCCCCCTACCTGGTGACACTAGTTAGAAAATGTCTGGGGATGGGGGTTGGGAGGATGGGGGAGGTAGGACTGAAGATCTTCAGGCTGCTGAGGCTACGAACTGGCCCTCAGGTGCCTGCAGGAGCCACCCCGAGGCTACTTGGTGCCTCTTGCCCAGCATACTTCTCCTTTGAGCTGGTAGGCGGATCTCGATGCTCCAATGCACGGTGGGGCTGCCTGGTGACACGGGGGCTAAAATGCGCTGAGGTCCCCAGACCCCACATCAGTGACATCCATCGTTGGGGTATGGTGAAGCGTGCCTGAAGCCGGCGGTGCCGAGGTGTGCCGGGTCCCCGTGCCGCGACCGGGTCCCCGTGCCGCGATGCGCTGGCTTCCCTGGGCCGCGGTCACTGGCTGCGCTTGCCCAGCTGGCCATCTGGCACGGGCCACCACCCCATCTTTCCTGGTGCTCCCCATCACCAGCTGTGTTCCAGTGCCCAGGTGTGCTCGAGGTCGGATGGGGCTTCACAACCTTGAACCGCCAAGGGCCGTGCTTCGCGACATGGGAGTCCTACACTCACTTTGGTGCTAGCGTCCACATCTGGACAGCTGTGCTGTGCCTTGCGTATTTGCTAAAAGGCTGGAGGGGGGAAGGACCAAGGGGGACATAGGAATTGCTGTAGACCTTTGCCCTGAAACTGTCCCCAGGGGGGTGTCTGTGACCGGCCCTCCCTACACCTGAGATGGACCAGTTTGGGATTCTACAAAACTAGAGACTTCAAGACTCATTTCTAGATCTTTTGTGTTCAATAGATGCTGTAGTTCAATAAAGCACCGTACAACCAGACCCTCTTAGGACCCCCCCCCCCACCAAATCTCTGACACACAGGGTGGGGTGTAGGGAGGGGTACCGCACTGCCCTCTCCTCAGATAGGAGGAAAGGATGATTTACCCCAAAATTTACTCCAAAAATCCGTGGGCCCCGCTCTGTGGACCCCCATCAAGAAGAGAGTGGATGAATATGTGCACTTCCCCACCCCCCACCCCCAACCACCCTCCCAGGCTGCACTTGGTAAGTTCCAATGCTATGCTGCCCCTTTAAGCCGGCCTGGAGATACTCTGCTCCTTTAAGAGAAGGCCCACTGAGTTGGAAAAGACCACACCGCAGAGAGAATTACCATATTCCTTCTGCCCTCCCGCTGCTTTGTAAATGGCTCTGTCTCCTGGAGGCTTGAGCCCTGGGACCTGCAGAGCGCTCCCAAAGAATGAGAAGGGACCCACCCTTTGGTTCCAAGAGGGCACAATTCTTTTTTTTTTTTTTTCAGCCCTGGTTACTGTCAAATTGAGCTTTGGGATTCCTGACAAGGTTTCGCACCTGCAGGGCTCCCCCAAGACCTCCAAGTGTGCTAACCCCGGGGCAGGATCCGGCTGCCGGTGGCCGGGAAGTGAAGAGAACTTTCGTGTGCCAGGTGCTACACAGGGATTGCAGAGTCTGTGGCCTATGAGAGGCAACTTCCTTTGGGCAGTGGTTCACCAGTGGCCCGCGGTCCCGCAGCAGCCAGCACCCTAACCCTGCACGAATGCTGAAGTTCACCGGCAGTTCCTCTGGTCTCCCTGCCCCACCCCTAGCCGACTGCGGTTTGTGCCACGGTTCACCATGACTTGCCAGGTTTGACTCCAATTCTTGGAGTGGGGTGTGACCTTTGCCCAGGTCCAGGCGACTGTTTTCTGGCTCCTTCCACCTGGAGTGAGGGGGAAAGAAGGTAGCAATCGCGAAGCCTCTCCTGGACAACTTTGGTTAATTTCATTCTTAGGGCAGCTCCTTAAAGCAGGTTTGGGGTGCTCTGTTCCTTTAATTAGAGGAAAAGCAAAAGCCGACTGAAATCCAAAGGTGGCTCGGTACTCCCCTTACTGTTTTGCAAATGGCTTTCTCTGCCTGAGGTGGGTCTGCCCTGCAAATGAGCTCTGTATCCCTCTCCTCTTTGAGTCCTGGAGTCCAAAGAAATGGGATCTCTGGGAGAGACTCGGCACTTGAAGCATCTTCCCAAGACCTTTAGCTACCCCTTGGGGCAAAGAGAATGACCTACTGCTCGTTGGGGTCTGCCACTTGCCCGCGGTGCACCGGGTGCCCGCGGTCCTCCACTTGCCCGCGGTCCACCGGGTGCCCGTGGTCCTCCACTTGCCCGCGGTCCACCAGGTGCCCGTGGTCCGCCACTTGCCCGCGGTCCACTGGGTGCCCGCGGTCCGCCACTTGCCCGTGGTCCACCGGGTGCCCGCGGTCTGCTGTACTGTCATGCTGTAGTATTCTAATTGCCACATCAGATCTGCCCCGATCCCCTTGGCTTCCCGTTCCTTCTTTGCTTGGAGGAGGTTCTCTGTAGCACAGCTCACTGTGATTTACTACCATTCACCCTGGTTTGTGACTTTATGGGTCTCTGCGATTCTCTGGTCTGCAGGATCGCATCGTGAAGAATCTGCAGGTAATCACACCAGTCCCCGTGGTCCCTGGGTGACTTTGTTCACCACTTTGAAATTTGCTGAAAGTCTGCAGTGGAAATCGCTCCTAATTTAGGGAAACTGTTCAGAGGGTCCCATCCCAAGAATCCAGTTTTGCTGAGAGCCCATCTGAAACCCCAGTTGTTTTCCCTCCTGGTTTGTGTGGTCCTGACACTGGCCCCGTGATTGAGAGGGGCCAGCTTGGGATTCTCCAAAACTGGAGGACCGAAGACCCATTTCCTAGCATTGTACTAATGGATAAATGAAATACACGTCATGGTATAGTTACTGAAAACACTATGGACCATTAGTGTGCCAGAACCAACCCCTTCAGGAAATACAAAATTCCAGATCCGCAGGTGGGGTGCAGGTGACCATGCTGGCGTCTCCCCACTTCTGGGGGATTAGTGTAACCAGAATGGCTTTGCCTGCATTGCTAGTAAACGTCTTGTGTCTGCTCTGGGTCCAGTGCGGGGTGTTGGAGAGCTGCCACACCTAGATGAATTCCGTCAATTTCATCCTTACCGCCTGCGGGGGTCATCCTGTTCCTTTCAGAAGAAAAAGGCTGGCATTGAAAAGACCAACTCACCTCCCGACCTCCAGGGGTGGAGCTACCCCCACCCACTGCCCCGTAGTTTTGCAAATGGCTCTCCCCAGCAGAAGCCGAGCAACTGGGGACTGGCCTCATCTGCCCCGAGGATGGGCTTGGTGGCCCCCTTTCTCTTTTGGGCTAGGGATCTGAGTTACTGAGTTTTGGGATCTGCGTAGGGTTGGCACCTGTAGCTCTACCCTTTCAGCAAACAGAGCACAGCCCTGCTGCACCGCGAGGGGGCTGCTGGGCAGTGTGGGAGCCAGGGTGATATTCACGCCTCAGACTCGGGAACTGCCAAGAGTTTGTGGGCCTGTAAGAGGAGGCTGCGCTTGCCAGGAAGGGGTATGCCAATGGCCTGCGGTCCGCCAGTTGCCCGCGGTCCGCCAGTCGCCCGCGGTTCGCCAGCTGCCCGCAATCTGCCACGCCGTAATCCTGCAGCGCCGTAATTGGCCACACTAGTCTGCCCTGGCGCCCCACTTCCCGGCCCTTTTTTGCCTAGATGCATTTCCCTGCAGCACAGTTCACTGTGATTCACCGCAATTCGCCACGGTTCGTGATTTCATGGACTGCCTCGATTCTCTCGATTCTCTCGGTTCCGCGGGTTATCTACGGTCCTCGGGCAACTTTGTGCTCGGTGGCCAGTATTTGCCGCAAGGCTGCAGCAAAACTGCTCCAGGCCCTGGTTTTTCACCTCCCCCCATCGGAAACTCTGCATTTCAAGAGGAATTGATACTTGACTCTTAGTCGACCCTCCCCCTAGGCTCTTGGTTACCAGTGAATTATTAGCCCTTGGTGGGGGGTGGCGGAGCCAGATAGGGGCTGAGCCTCCTCTGCTTTCCCAGGCGGATTTCAGCCTTCTGGGCTGTCCGAGCAGAGGCGGTGGAGTCCTGGGGGTCCTGTCAGGGCTTAATGGGATGCCAAACTGGGTATCGCACTCCTAGACAAGGCCTGGGCTGCATCACGTGATGCAGCAGCTCCCCTCACCCCAACACACAGCTCTGTCTGGCTCAGCTTTATCTCCACGAGATGGACCTTGACCGTTTCCTAGACCCAAAGGTACAGGGACTCAAGCTGCGTGTTACTGGAGGAAGAGCCGCTCTTGGTCCCTGGCACCGGGCAGAGCCCTGGGTTCTGCTTTTCCAGAAGGGAAGGCAATAGTTGTTGGGAGACAGAAGAGGCTGGTGAGGGAGGACACTGCTAACTCATTGAGAATAGTTTCCGTGCCCCCTGAAATGCCCGTCTCATCGGATGAGAATTTTGCGACAATTGTGTCCCTTTCAGCGGAGAAGTCACGCTGTGAAGAATTGTCTGCCCCTGACTTTTCTTGCTCCCTGGTGCCCAAGTACAGGAAGTGCCCCGGTTAGTCCTGAGTGGTGCCCTTTTCCCTTTGACCTCTGACCATTGACACTGACCTTTTGCCAGTGACAGCAGGAGAGACTATTCTGCGGGACCCGGCCCAGTGAGCCGCCACCTACCCCCTTCCCATGCAGGTCCCGGGCCCCAGCCGCTGGGTTCCTTGTCCCCCAAGAGCTCTTCAAGCCAGCGACTTGGCTGGGGCAGTGAGTAGGCCTGGCTGTCCACACACTGGCCCTCATCTCAGAGCCGGGGAAATATGGGCAGGTGTCTGGGCTTCTGAGAACCTCGGCTGAGGCATGTGTAAAAGGGAAGAATGGCGGGATCTGGGGGTAGAAATAAGAACATGACACTCTGTCGGGACCCAGGAAATCACGATAACTTCTAAGGCGAAGTCTGAGCGGCTTCCCCAGGGACCCCCAGAGAAACCTCCTCAAAGTGGTGTTGGATCGGGTGCCAGCCCCTTCCCAGGCTCTAGGAGGTCACAGAGGCTCCTTTGCCAGCCTGGGGTGCGGGGTGCCGGCTTAGCCCAGGAAGAGGACAGAAGTGCCCTCCGCAGGGGAAGTGGTATTTGGTCCCAGGGCTGCTCCCCGCTGGGGTTGCTCGGTCCCTTTAAGAATGGAAAGAACTCCAGCATTGCAGTTTTCAAGGCCCCATCCTGGTCCTGCTGGTTTGCAAATGACTGCGTCTGTAGTGGGGGAGGGGTGAGGCTGAAGGCTGCCCATCCCCCCCTACCGCCGCTCTGCCCTGAGGACAGAGAAATAGGCTTTAGGGTCTGGGGGTCTCCGAGGAGGCACGGTGTTTTGTGGGTTCACCCTAAGAACGAGCACAGAAGCCTCGTGGGCACTTCTGGCCGGCCACGCTTATCCTCTGAGCAAATGGACAGGGAACTTTGGGACACGCAAATGTGTGACGGGGCTGCTTGGTGTCTTTGGAAATGGGGCAGTTTGAATGCTGTCGGCTCCAAATCTGCAGACTTGAACCACTGGTGGGCCTGTGAGGGGACGGGTCACTTGGCTGGTGCATTGTGGCTTGCAAGTTGCCTGCCTCCCGTGGCTGTGCTGTGGCTCGTCAGGACTCACATGGCCGCCCGCGGTCCCTGGTTGGTGGTGCACAGGCACCTGCTGCACTGGCCATGGGGCCTTGGTGTCTAGGGGCAAGGCTTGCTCGGGTCCACAGCATCGGGGAGCACCGGGATGGCGGGGCTGGAGTTCTCCGGGCTTCACGGCGACTCCCTGCGGCGAGCCCGCACCTCACCGCATCTCGGTCAAGGAATAGAGGCAACATCCTCCCCCTCCTGGTGTTTGCTGAAGAGCGGGGCGGGAGCCGCTTGCAGGCCTTACTCTCAGGGCAGGAAAACCCAGTTCTTCCGTGGAGGGTCAGCTCAAACCGATTTCCGTGCGGCGTTCTCGACCAACCGCAGTGCTCCCCTCCCAGGCCAAGCGTCGGGGGCATGTGGGTCTTATCATATCTACAGCGGGAGACCGGAAAGTTGTGCCCAGGTGATGCTCCAACCTCCTGGGGGATCTCTGTCACCCGTGTGACCAAGATCTCAGTTCAATCCTGACCCTTTCTTTGCATGTTCCGTGCTGTCCCGATGGGCAAGAGAGTGGGGAGAAATGGAGAATGCGACCCAGCAAGGGGAAGAAGTGCCCCCTGGCCCAACCCCCAGGTCTGCTTCTCGCCGGCTGTTATCTCCGTGCCTCAGTTTCCTCATCTGTAAACGGGCGCGATAAGGCGCTTGGTTCTGCGGCGTGGACTAAGCGAGCCAGCGACAGGCTCCGGGTAAGCGCAGGGAAGCGTAGCTGTCCGTTTGCCGACTCCCAGCCATCGTTCTGCACCTCTGCACACTTGCTCAGCCGTTTCTACGGGAGTCGTTTCTAGAGGAAATGGCCGGGCCGAGGCTCACGTGCTGTTAGCCGTTGGGTCTGCGCTGCCAGAATGCCCGCCGGAGAAGTCGTGCCCGCGTAGACCGCAGACGCAGTGGAAGGCTGATGAGAAGCTGTGTGTGGTGGGGCGGCCGTGGTATTTTCATGGTGATTCTCCCAACAGTTTAATAAAAGAATGTAGATCTGAAAAAACAAACCGGAGAAGTCCTGCGGGGGCAGTTGGACACGGTCCAAATCGAACGTTACCTTTCTTTGTTTTCTGCAGGGGTGACCCTGGCCTCTGGGACACAGAGCCTTGCTGGCCGTCACCCCCGGCTGCAGGTTGGGGGCGAGGGGGGCTGGATAGTCACAAGCTGAACTTGGCTAAGTGAGGAAATAAAGGCAGCTTCAGTGCTCAGTCTTGCTGGGAGCAAATAAATCTTGGCACAGAGTTGGGAGGGACGAGAAGGGGTTGTTTTTTGTTTTTGTTGCTGTTGTTGTTTTCACTTTATTTAGAGGGAACACGGGTTCACGTGTGAAGTCTCCATCAAGGGGAACACAGCTCTGCTCGCCTTTGCTCGGCACGGATTTCTAGGGCCTCCAGGCAGCCTGATCCCCGATCCTTGGTTCAGAGATCCCACTCCAGCCTGCCGGGCGCGCAGCCTTGGGGGCGGGGAGGGTGAGGCCATCTTGATTTGATTCAGGGGCTCCCAGAGCAGATGTTAAAGTCCCTCATATCTTGCTTCTGCCTCACGCTGCCTTCCACCGAGGTTCCAAATGCGGGCACAGCATCGCCTTTAACATATGGGAATGTGCCGACGACTTCTGCCAAGCGCCCAGCCCCCCTTCCCCGAGCCCAGCAGCAAGGCTGGGGGCTGGGGTGTCCCCGAACATGAGTCTTCTGGTCCAACACAGACCCTCAAACGTTTCTTGGGCAGGAGGGGCACAGCAGACCCCCTCTTCTGGGCTGCCTTCCTGGAACCCAAATCCTATTCTTAAGGCACAGAATGTGCCAGAACCCCAGGGAGGCCCGGAGTGACTAAGGGCTTGCTCCTGTGGCTCCTCTCCTTGGTGCAGAGACAGCCTCCCCGTTAGGGTGTATGACCCCCGTTTCTCCCAGCCCACGTCACCCAAGCGGGGGGGGGGGCATCACCACACGCACAGGGACAGCATATCCATCAGGTTCCTGAGCACCTGCTCCATATCTGCCTTATTCATTAGGGATTGTGTGTTCTGTGCCTCCGCTCTCCAGCGAGCACGACTTTTGGACTACGTGAGCCCCGTGAGACTGTGGTGGCTGGGATGCTGGCAGAGAAGCCTTCTCTTAGGAGTTAGAGCCGTGGTCCCGGCCCCTTGCTGGTAATCTCAGCCATGGCCATTCCTAGGTGGGACTGGCCCAGCATGTCCGCCAGACAGAATCCCGGGTCGGGGCCGAGAGCAGCCTGCAGAGTGCGGGACATACTCTTTCCCTAGAGAAACCTCGCCCAGAGAGAGGGTTTGAGTAGGCTTGCCACGGAGCGCCTGGTGGCCTTGACCCCCTGCCCCCTCCCCTCCCCTCGGCTTCCTTTCTAGCCTGGCGGGAGAGGACCGCCTATATACAGTTCCGCTGGCCGCTTCCCGACCCCCGTCGGTCCAGATCCACTCAGGTTCCTCCAAATCAAGGCCCTCTTTGGGCCGCAGAAACCAGCCACCAGTGAGGGCCTGGGTCTGTGCTGGTTCAGGGCGTGTGTGAGGGCCCTGTGTGAGCCCCCAGGGCCGGGGCCGGGGTACACACTGCAGCCTTTCAGGGACGGCTCGGGCTGGGCAGCCAGACAGTTTTGCTTGGATCTCTGGGGCGGCCACGTGGCCATACGTTCAACGCTCGGAGAGGCCCGTGCCCTGAGCCAGCCAGAAAGTGACTTACAGCTGAAAGCAGGGTTTGAACGGCTCCTGCCTTGGGGAGGCCCCTCAGAGTAAACAGTAAGAATTTCTGGGAAATGTACATAAGGCCAGACTGTTGGGAAAGACGTGGGCCCAGAATTCCTGATCCTCAGCCCCGGGTGAGAGGTGCCAGCTTTTCATGGCCATCCCAGCCCCCCCCCCCCCCCCCCCCCCCCCCGCGGCTCTGTCTTCTAGTTAAGTGACAGTTCTCTATTTGCCGATTCCTCCTTCCTGGGGAGAACAGAATGGCTGGTTCATCCGGGGGCCTGGGCTGAGCACACTGTCTACCTGAGGTCCAAGTAGAGGCAGCCAGAGGCGAGCCTGGCACACAGTAGGTGTGCAGCCCAACCCCTCTGAGCTTCATCCGGCAGACAGCACGTCCCGTCACCTGTCACTGTCTCCCTGGGGGCTAAGGCAGTGCCGGCCCTAGGCACCCCCGTGTTTCCTGAACCGAATGAACCAATGCACGAAACACAACGATCTGGAATTGCCTTTTAAAGTGGATAAAAACTCGGGCTAAAGATGCAGCACCTCATCTGGGGTGTTCTGGGGGCAGCCAGCTTTGAGTATGCCGGCCTGGTTCCACGGCCAGCCGGTGCGCCACCTGCTTGGTGACTGGCTCGGAGAGGCTCCACCACCCCAGCTGTGGACTTTGACCCTCAGGACCCCTCCAGATAATGCGGAAGGCTTTTTGTCCTTCGTAGTCTGTTAGTCTATCTTGCTCTGTGTTCAGAGCAAACCTGTGGCCGGAGTATTGATTTTCATACTTTTTGCAGAGGGGAAACTGGAGACTCAGTGGGGTGATGTGGGCAGGACCCTCCTCAAAGCGCCCAGGGGTCCCAGAGGCCTTCCCACAGCCCTCCACCCCCAACGGTTCCCAATGGCGGCGGGTGTCTGGGTTGGGAGCCAGTGGGAGCAAGCTGGTCTTTGAAAGGCGGCCTTTGTTTGCTTTTCTTTATCATCAAAAGTGCAAGGGCAACTCCGTTTACCTAAAGGCAGGCGCCTTTAAGCTCATCCTTTCCGCAAACACCTAAAGGGTATGTTGAACATTTGAGCCCGTGTCTCAGAGGGCAGAGCGTTTGCAGAGCATAAGCCTGAGCAAGTTGGTAGGTGGGGGGCGAGGCACTGAGGCCCGCGGTGGTGACCTGTGGTGTTCTGAAATGACCCTCAGTGCCCGGCAGTCACCCCCGGCACCCTTGGTGGTGAAGCGACCCAGTGGGGGGTGGGGTAAACGAAGTTTTTCAGTGGGCGTTCGGGCTGCGAGATGTGTCTGCATTCTGGCTCCGGAAAGGGTGTGCCGCAGGGGCTGGCGTGGACGGTGCCTCGTCACCCACAGGACTTTTGCCACTGTGCCTGTCCTGGGACTGCTAAGACTGGCAAGGCGCACGACTCTCCTCTGCTAGGCCCAGAGCAGTGCCTTCTCAACCAAGAGGCTGTGGCAAAGATTTCGTGCTCTGCAAGGTGCTCGTTGAGAGGCGAGCATTTTACAGATGAGGAAGCTGAGACACAGGGAAGCATCAAGGACTCACGCAGAGCCGAGCTGTTCGTAAGGGGTGGTGTCAGAGTTTGAACCCTGGTCTGATGTCAGATCCTGCACCGTCACCCGTCACCCACTCTGCCAAACGGCCCTGCCTGCTTGTGTCTCACTGGGGACAGAACAGCAGAGAGAGTGGAAGGAGGCAGGCCAAGTGTTCTGGACATATTTTTTTATCTGGAAGATCCCTTTTCCCCCTGAACTCGCAGACTGCATCTCAGATCCCAGACTTTGAGATGGGCGGTCGTGCTGAGGAGGAAGTTGGCCCTTGGTGGCTGGGGGGAGGGGGGTGGAGGGTACTGGGCCAGGTGGCTGTGCTAGGGTGGCCAGCCTGGGCCACAGAGAGCCCACAGGGCTCAACCAACACTCTGCAGGCAGAGAAGCTTGTTTCTCTTTTCTTTCTGGCCGATTGAGCCCAGCCCCAAACTGTGGGATTCAGCAGCCAACCTCTCATTTTGGAGAGAACAGCGTTCAAGGTTGTCCTGTCCACAGAGAAGGGTTTCTACGTGCCTGTAGCAGGACAACAGAGTGCATAAAGCACAGACCTTTGCTCATTGGCCTAGCAGTTTCACTGGGTTTACTTTTTTTTTTTAAGTTTATTCATTTATTGAGAGAGAGAGAGAGAGAGAGAGAGAGAGGGAGAGAGAGAGTCCCAAGCAGGCTGTGCACCAACTCCCGAACCGAAAGATCATGACCTGAGCCTAAATCAAGAATTGGACGTTTAACCGACTGAGCCACCCGGGAGCCCTAAGATTCACTTTTTTAAAAATTTTATTTTTAATTTAATTTAATCATCTTCTTCTTCTTTTTTAAAGGAGATAAAGGTTATTGAACACACTGCAAGGGAGCGGCGGGCAGGACAGCAAAGGAGACACTGTCTGCCCTCACTTATTTTTTAAATTACAAGATAAATTTATGCTCCCTATAAAATAAATGCAAACAACAACAGAAAACCCCAAGAAGATCTCTCTGTGCACACTCTTCACATCCTATAGCTGGGGACACACGGTGAATACAGATCATTTTTTCTCCCATTTAATCTTACCACCAAAAGGAGGGAGGCGTTTCATCCCCATTCTACAGATCTTGGAAATGAGGTTCAGGAGGTCGAACCAACAACCCCAGGCCTCACGGGTAGCGAGTAGACTGGCATCCAGGGTCTGATCAGGCCCCAAACCCTCAACCACCAGGCGAGACTGCAGGTTTACCCTAGGGCTGAGAAAGAAGGCTGGTGGTCAGCCTTGTCATCACAGGGCCACCGTCCCCTTGTTTCAGGTAGCATGGGCCGCTGCACAGAGTGGCGGCCGCCTGCATGCCAGGCTCTGCCTTCCATTGGCTTCTCATCTCCTTTTACCACCAGGATAGCACGGAGCAGTAGGACGCATCATCCCTTTTCATGGTGGAGACAGCCCTCGTCCCCCCAGCCTCTCATGTAGGAGTCACATGCTTCCTTCTGGCTCTTTCCTGGAAGCTAAGGGGCTGGGGGTTCCTATGTTTGCCCATGCCATGGACATCCCAGGGTCAACAAGGGAGGACTGTGTGCCCCTGGGACCTCTGCCCACGGCCTCCTTGTGCGTAGGGTCCCTAATTGCACAGTCTCCTGGATGCCCTTGACTCTCAACCAGTGAGCTGGTGGCTTCGGGGTGAGGCTGAGACACAGATATCACCAGGCTTGGCCCAGGGAGGCCGACTGTGCTCTCGGGAAAGATCGAGACCTTGAATGTTTAAATTGAAAGCGTGCCCAGAATTGGCCCCCTTCCCTCTGCCGTTAGGAAGACAAGTCTTGCTACAGTCATCACTGAAATCTAGTACAAATGTCTTCTCTTGGAGCCTCTTGGGTGGGGTGGTAGTTTTTCAACTGTCAGCAATCTTTTAGCTTAAAAAAAAAAAAAAAAAAAGCAAACTTTCCAGTCCTGTTCTACCTGGAATACATTTTCTTCTCTGGGGCCCCTCCCCCAGGCCTTCACCATTCTGTCAACACAGTAAAGCCAGCCCCCTCCCTAGCCGCAGGCCGCTGAATGAATCAGTTCTTTGCTCCACCGAAGGAAATATTTCCATGGAGTTGGGCCAAGAAAACCCCTTGCTTGAATCCGGGGGCTGGCCCACGCCCAGAGCCAGGGGGGCCGCGTGGGGGCAGGGAGGGCCAACCTGGCCACCTTTCCTCCTGTGGGTCTGTGACTTCTAAAATCCAACCCACGGTAGTGGCCTGTGTCGCCAAGATCCCATTCTTGGCCAGGCTCATCCCCTGGTAAAGGGATTTCTCTAGGGCCCTCCTGTCCGAATGAAACCATTTGAAGGTCACTTTTTTTTTTTCCTTTTTTTTCTGTTGTTACCAACTCAGAATTTTTTTCATCGCTTGTCCAGGTTCAGGAGAGCCCTTCCAGAAGTCGGGTGTGGCTGTGGGGGCTGTCCCAGCCCTTCCATGCCCACCCCGTTTTTTTTTAAGTTTACTTATTTTATTGAGAGAGAGAGAGAGAGAGAGAGAGAGAGAGAGCGCATGCACACACATAAGTAGGGGAGGGGCAGAGAGAAAGAGGGAGAGAGAATCCCAAGCCAGCTGTCCACCATCAGCAACAGGGTCCTACGTGGGGCTTGAACTCACGAACCGTGAGATCATGTCCTGAGCCGAGATCAAGAGTCTGGACTGCGTCACCCAGGCGCCGCCCCGCCCGCCCCGTGTTTGAAAGCCTCTGTCCAGGCCCTGTGTCCGGAGTCTCCTGATTTTTATTTATTTTAGAAAAAATTTTCATATTTCAGGTCCCTAAGGAAGAGGCTCAAATGGTCAGTCATCTTGCACTGCTGCGTTTTTTAAAAATGCACATTTTAAAAGCAATACATAGAGTAGAGAAATCCAGAAAAGTAGCAGTCACCCAGAATCTATTCACCCAGAACAACAAATGGTTTTGGGGGGATATTTGGGGGTAATTTGGGCTATCACTTTCCTGTTCTTTTTTATTGGCTCTAGTCATGGAAAGTACTAGTAAAGAACAGCGTCTGCCCTCTCTCCCGCATACCATAAATCCCCAGAGTGAAACACATACATGAGCTGCCTCGAAGCCCAGCAGTCTACCGGGAAGTAAGCTTTATCCTTGGCCTTTTGCAAAACGCACTGACTTTTATTTGCCTTTTAATACCTACAATTTGACAAACTCCTCTATGCAAAGGTTGAGGCTGCACCCAGAACTCAGGTTTCAGGGAAGCAGGGCATTCCTGATATCGGTGTCCTGGACAGAAGTCCACGTGTGCACAGACAGCTGTGTCCTCAGCTCCCCAGAATCATGACATCTGGCAGAGACCCCCCCCCCCCCCCCGCCCCGAAGCATCCAAATCACAGGGAATGTGGGTATGAATCATGTTTGGATAAGTGACCAGAAGTAAAAAGTGAGCCCCTCGTGCAAGTCCTTAAATGCTAAAGAGGTTAGACTTCATTTTGAAGGCAAAATCAGGTTCCCAAGAGGGATGCCTGGCTGGCCGGCTCACTTGGTAGAGCATGGGACTCCTGATCTCAGAGTTGTGGGTTCGAGCCCCACGTTGGGAGTAGAGCCTACTTTAAACTTCCTGAGGGGTTGTCAGCATCAGAGCAACAGGTCAGTGTGCATTCTACAAGAGCCACTGTCAATTCCAGGACCCCCAGAATGTGGGACTGTTGTTTATTTGATAAGTTCTCCCAAATCCTTGACGGCTGGACATCCAATCTCTCACCTTATAGGAGGCAGAGAGGCTGTACCGGACAATGCCCAGGCTTCCTCACCCCAAAATAGCTTCATGGGAAGTCCTTCTGTATGCCCTGCTGCTTCTCTGATTTTGGCTGAGGTCTACAGGAGGAATGGAAAAAGGGTTCAGGGATGTGTGATTTGGGGGACTTGGAGTCGCCAGAGGCTGGCACTGGCGCTAGAGTTTCGGAAGGCATAGCCTCACGCAGCCAACTGTGGGAGGTGCAGAAGGAACCTCAAGAGATTTCTGGGGAACACTCCTATTCTAGGGGTGTAGAATCTGAAACACTATCTGAAAGACTGGGAAAATCTGCTTAGAGGAACAGTCGCTCAGGGGATGCCGTTTTGTAAAAGCCTGCAGTGTGGTTTTTGAGAAGAGGGTACATTTACCCATGGCTAGGGAGACTGATATAGGAGGACCTTGTCTTCATCTCCTGGCCAAATCTTAGGACGTTTGTACACTTGCCCACAAGTATGTACATGTGGGTAGGAGACTGCTCACACAGCTTTTGAGGGTTCCCAAGTATGAATTAAAAAAAGAAGAAAAATGTGTGCTTTGAATTAGATCTATGTGAAAAAAAAAAAAAAAAAGGCAACAGGCTAAGCCATGCGTCTGGGACACTGGCTCTCCTCCAGGGCGCTTGAGAGAGAGCTGGGTTTCGGCATGTACAGAAAGAAAACGAACCATTTCTCAAACCTGGATTTCCTTGTCTGTTTTGTCCTATTGATATCAATCTGAGCCCTCAAATGTCCTTTTTTGACAAAGGGAAGCATGCACGACATTGCTCAGATTGAGAAACAGTTTGGATTCAAATATTACCATAGATTTGGCTCTTTCAAGTTATTTCTTCCATTGCTTTGGACCAATAAATATTTAAAAAGTTAGGTTCTGAGCTCCAGAAAAGCCAACAAAAACATTTAAACATATGGATATCTTTTTTTATTGTGGTTAAAACCATGCTCAGTAGAGATTAGTTTACAGCAGTGTTTTCTTTCTCTCTTTGCTTTTTTTTTTTTTTTTTTTCCTATCTTTTTCTTTCTCTCTTTCTTTCTTTTAGGAAGCCAGAAGGATAAACATGTTGCCATGGTGTTCTGTTTAAAATAAAATACAATGGAAAGAAAAGCAGAATGATGAAGTAACCACATGGCCTGCAGGATACACCTGATACTAATTACTGTCATGCAGAATGTTCTGGAAGACATTTGACTCGCCTGATGTATACATTCAAATCAAGCAAAGCAGGACTGGAAGGCTCCTTGGGGACCATCTTGTCCAACTCTTTCCTTTTTCCAGATGAGGAAATAGGGGCCCAGCGAGAAGAAGGGCCTGGACCTCAGCCTCCCAGTTAGGAGGGAGTAGAGCCGGGATTCAACCCCCCGGGGGGTTTTGGTCGGAAACACATAATTTCCAGGGTCCTTTTACCTTGGCCTGTCAGCGAGACCCTGAAAAAGAGGAGTGGGCTTTACTGGTAAACTCGGAGCACAGGGCTTCGGAGCCAGAGAGCCCAGAAAAAAAGCAGAGAGGCTGATTGCACCAGGAGGCCCAACTTTCCTCGTGGGCGCCAGGCCCTGAGAAGAGAGATGCGCATTGGATGTCTGGAGTTTCTCCTTCCAGGGCCTCCCAGGGGCACCCAACCGAGGCCGGGGGCTCCTCCCGGAGCATCCACTCATGTCCTTCTGGGGCTGCAGGGCTGACGCCGGGAGGCACTGTGTCTACGACAGCCTCCAGGGGCCCGGAATGCGTGGCTACTGACGCTCTCTGGTGGCCGCCCAGTCTCCCACGCAGGCCTCCCACGCGCGGCGGGCCAGCGGGGGCCCCCGTGACAATGCGCACCCCTAGCCTCTGCCCCCGAGAGGCTAGCAACCGGGCCTGCCGGCGTCTGATTGGCTGCGCGGGCCTGACGACAGGGGCTCCTGGACGCTGATTGGTCGCGGCCAGCTCCGGCTGTTTCCTAGCTATTAATACCGAGGCTAATAAACGTTCTCCTGTTGACAAGGATGCTCGGAGCCATGATTTTTTGAAGCTTTCTTGACGTCTGCGGCTGGTGCAGGCCTTTCTGTCTCGCGAGTCCTGCTGGGGGACTCTAGTCTCTGGGGCTCCTTGCATGGTCCCCAGGCTGTAAATTGGGTGTTCTCTTTCTCCCTCCCATTACCTGACACTTTCGGGGGGCTTCCTGCCATGCCCCCCCCCCAAAGCGCACTTTATCGTCGTCTCCCCAACAGCGCGCCTGCTTCATCTATAAACGAGCCCCCCGCCCAAGGCCCGGTGTCTCTCGCGACCTGGTGGTCCACTCTCAGCTCCGTGTCACTACCCGTGGGCTTACAAATAGCTCTGTCCCTTCTTTCCAGCCCCGGAGTCTCCTGTGTGTGTGAAAGCCACCTGGCAGGGTCGCCGCGCATGGGGGGCTCGCTCTGGAGCGGCTTTGAAACCCCCCAGGAGGCGCGGGGGAGCTGCTCTACCTTGAGAGTCCCCGCAGGGCCCCTCTGCCTGTCCCCTTTGGGACCCATCACTCATCGTCACCCCTCTTCTGTCACCAGGCGCTTCATCCTTGCCCTCCGGCTGCCACCCACCTGTCACCCTAAGATAGATTCTTAGTCCCTTTCAACAGCATTTTGACCTTTTCGAGAGGACATTTGATTGACGGCCCTGCCCGCTTTGCCACTCAGTGCCCGGCAGAGCTGCCGAAGGCGCCACCTGTTACGGATTAAATCTCATGTGCCAAGTCCCGGAGCACGAGGCCGTGCAAGCTATGTTCTGCCGCAACATGTGTCGCTGCCTGTTTCCCCGGGGCGGTATGGGGCGGGGGGGGGGGGCTTCTCAAAGTGTATGTGTGTGGGGAAATCACCTCAATCTGGGGGGGGGGTACCCCATGCATCTTCAAGCGGGACACAGTCCTCCTCGAAAAGTAGTTTCCCTAGAGGGACACGGCTCATGTCTAAATTATTCTCACGCCCCCTCGTTAGGGGGGTACCCCCTCGTTGACGTGTGGGAAACAGACCCCCTGGCAGAGGAAGGGACGTTGGCAGGTTCTCACACGCGGGTTGTAAGCGGCAAAGCCCGGGACTCAAAACCTGGTGGTGGTGGTTGTTGTTGTTTTTCTGACTCCGAGATGCTCTGCCGAGCCTTCCATGTCAAAGATAGCCAATCAGAAATAGACGGGTGGGCAAAAAGGGGGTGACAGCCGCCGACTTACATTTGGGTCCCGGCTACCTCGCTCGGGGCGTTTTATTTTCCAGGACAATAAGCAGAAAGCATCGTTTTCTCTCCCTAAGCCGCATCCTCTGATAGAGGTTCCGAAATAGTCAGGTGTGTGTCTGCTGTCCCCAGCGCCCCGGCTTTACCCTCGGCCCGCCTGGGGAAAACCGTCCCTTGTCCCGTTCTCCCAGCGAATCGCGCCGGCAGATCGCCCCGCTCGGTGAGCGGGGCTCGTGTCGGGAAAAAGCACCAGCGAACACAGGGTGTTGGTCATGGCGGCGAGGGGCACTGCGGCAGAATTTTTTCCTCCCTTCTTTGCTGCAATCTGGGTGCGGCTAGAGCAATTTGTCATAGAATCTGGGGGGCTCATTTTTCCGGCCAATCACTTTTGGAGAAATGAGCGCATTGCA
The DNA here is from genome assembly GCF_018350195.1 of Panthera tigris. Lineage (NCBI taxonomy): Eukaryota > Metazoa > Chordata > Mammalia > Carnivora > Felidae > Panthera > Panthera tigris. The sequence continues at coordinate 142,113,369 of NC_056665.1, forward strand.
GCAGAATGCGCTGACGTCAGAGACCACCCCTTCTGCGCCTCCATATAAACCCCACCCAGCCAGCCCCTAGCGCAGACGGCGGAGAGCTGGGATGGAGCGCGCCTTGGCCCGCTGGCCTTGGCCGCAGCTCCTCGGGAGACCCGGGGCGCCCACGCGAGACTCTCCCCACCTGGTGAGTGGTTGGCCATCCTTGCCCGAAAGGATGTGCAAAACGAAGACGACAGCCCTTCGAGGTTGGGCTCCGTCCTCCTGGCCATGCCGATGACAGACGCCGGGGACCTTCTCCTGCAGGCGGCCACCTCGCCTGGTCCCCGAGTGTCGGCAAATGCAATTCTGTCAGGCAGGAAAATCTCGAGGCACATTTTTTTTTTTTCCCCCTGGGGAGGAGGTGGGGGGAATCAGGGCCCTGTTCTTGTCCAGCCCCCTTAGCTTGAGGGCAGGCTGGGTGGTAGGGGCTCGCATTAAGTCGAGTGGGCGGAATCCGATCAGATCCCTGTCAGAATCCAGTATACCGCAGTCACCCGGGTCTAAAACCCAGATTTTCTGTGCTGGAAGCCACCTTTAGAATCACGGAGGGTGGGAGACATGGCGGCGGGTGCATTTTGCATGCCCCCACGAGTTGGGGGGGGGGGCGGGAGCACGTAAAGAGAAGAGTCCCCCGGAGATATTTCCCCCCTAATTTTTGGCCAGGTTCTTGGGGGCCTGTAGGCGTGAAGAGTACAGGTTCCCGTCCGCAAGGGATTACGGATCCAAAACACACGGGTTTAGTGCAGAGCAGACTCTAGGCAACATTTAGAGTAAAATTGCGAACCGAGAGCATTTGGTTTCCCGTGATCAATCACTTTAATAGTGGAGAGATATGGCGCCCAAGTGCAGACGTGCCAGGAACCCCCAGGATCAGTTCCGTAGGGGAAGGCGGCTGGGGGGAGGGTCAGATCATTGGGGGCACTGGCGGAATAGAAGCAGGGGGGTGGGTTGGGGTGCAGAGAAGGCCGTGTCCTTAATCTGGGGGAGGCTAATCAAGAGGCAAGAGCGAAATACAGAAAAGGGGGCGTGTTGGAGGGTGTCTAGGCGCTGGGAGTTGGGAATTGGGGGTCGGGGGTCTTTTTAGCATTGCGTGATGGTCGCTGGGAGATTCTGACATGTTGCGGGCTTTTGACTTTTGATAAAGTCGTCTTTTGCCATTTCCTTTGTCCCTGTCAAGCCCCCCCACGCCTCCCCCTCCCCACTCTGGGCCGGCGGGCTTGGGGAGGGGAGGCGCGAGCGGGTTGCTACGTGGCAGGTTTCTGGAAGGTTCCCTCGCTGGCCGCCAGAGGGCGCTGGCGGCACTGCGGAATTTTGGGGGGCGGGGTGGTGAGGGGAGGTGGCCTTTGTTCTTCTGCTGGAGGGGGTCGAGCGCGGGATTTGCTGGAGAATTCTGGATTCATTTACCTGAGGGGGAATGTTTGGAGATCTTGGGGTGCATTGGGGAGCAGCCGTAGCATTCGCGCTGGGGCAGAGATGTCGTGATTCGCACTGGCTGTGTGACTTAGGGTGTCGTGGGAGAGCGTGGATGCAGATTAGTTTATTTTGGTTGGCATTGGTTTTGGGGTCTTATGAAGGTGGGGCTTATTTGAGCAGGATGAAGAGGTCGTGAAATCGTTCATTAGATGCCATCGTGCAGGGTCTTGAAATTCTTGCTGTGGTCAAGAAGGGGAGGTGAGACTTGGCGGGGGGGGGTGGTCTATAGGGCTCTGGATGATTTTAGGTGGTTTTGCCTTTATATTATTTTTTTAGTAATACTGTTTTTTTGCATCACGTGTCCAGAGACCACACAAATGAGTGAAACGGTGTATTGAGACCTGGACCTTTATAATTTTAATTAATTTATGTTTAATTGGATTTCCCGAAGGTCAGAGCCAAGATTTCTGTGTTTGTACTTATTAAAAGTGGAATCGTGTTCTGGAAAGATCCTATGGCGAGTGCCTTCTTGATAGCCTCATACGTCTCCGGTGCATGGCGACCCCCACGGCCGGGGGGCGCAGAAAGACCCCTGGCCATGTGTTGGGAGGGGGGGCTGGTCCATATCTACAGGTGGATTCTGGCAGGCGATGGCGGGCGTGGTGTTTCAGTGACTTGGCGGCCCTGCGCGACGCGCTGGTATGGGCTTTGGCCTCCCCCAGCCCGAGACCTGTTGGGCGCCCCCCCCTCCCCTCCCCTCCCTCCCCGCCCATTCTATGCCAGCTGTGCCCCTGGCAGCTGCGGGCCAGGCGCTGCGGGGGCGCGGGAGGCTCTGCTGCGCGCGCGCGCCGCAGGTGGCTGTGCTCTGGAGTCTTGGGTGCCGGACGCGCGCCCCCTAGCGGTCTGTGCCTGCAAATGGCTCTTGGCCCGCTAGACCGGGCTTCGGTTCGCGCATGCGCACACAGCTAACACTTGTGCCCTGTCAATCAAGTCTTCCTTACCCCCTCCCACTTCTCTCCCTCCTCCCCTTTCCAGTTCTTTCCTTCCCACCCCTCCCATTTCTCCTCTTCCCCCTCCCCTCCTGTTTTCCTCAGCCCTCCTTCCCCCCTTCCTCTCTCCCATTCCCTCCTCCCTCCCCTTTCTCCTCCCTCCGTTCCCCTCCTCCTTCCCTCCTAACTCCTCCCTCCCCCTCCTCTCTCTTTCCCGCTGCCCCCTCCCTCTTCCTCTGACTGCCCCCTCCCTCTCTCTGCTGTTCCAGCGCTGACCGTTAGAGGTCATCAAGATGGTTTCTAATCTGGCCCCCTTCCCATGCCATAGGGTCTCTTCAGGGATGACATCATCCGTTCACCTCCTTGTCTTCAAGGACCACCTCTGGATGCCATGCTGCTGCCAAGGTGCTTGCTGCTCACCTCCACCTGATGGTACCTCAGCCCCTCTTTGTGGCAGTACATACTCAACCTGATGGGCAGAATCCCCCCTCCCCCCTGCCACTCTCCTTGCACCACGCCCGGGCCCATTAGCAATTAAAAGACCATCTAAAATTTTAACTCATTAGTTTTTGCTGTAATTAACTCACTTAAATTTTAATGACTACCTCGACTTAGGCTTTTAAGTGGGTCCTCTAACCTTTGATCAATTGCAGAGGGCACTAGGAGTTCGACCCCTGGATGGCACCAGCGTCCAAAGCAGCCCCTGGCAGAGACCCCTTCCCCCCCCTCCCCCCGTGGACCAGGATGACGAAGGACGAAGAGGACCAGGACCGACCACCCAGCTCTCCCTCTTGGCTAAATGCTCAAACCAATGCCCTAGTGAGGGGGCATTGGTCGTTAACCTCTGACCTGTGCTATCTTTGAACACTTTCCTATAAGTCTCCGCTTGCGTTAATGTGCCAGCGACCTGGAGTGTTTCCCTCCCCAAAAAGTTGTGGGTCTTTCTCCGACAACAAACCCATTGTTGCCGTTGCGACGTCCTGAACGGAAGGATCCCTTCTGGGAACTTCTCAGGAGGGGGACCTGGGCCAAGGGCTCGACCAGCATCTCACTGGCAATTCCAAGGCCCATGGTGGGCTTCTGGAATGAGCATGAGCCCCGACGCCATGCTTCTCAACTGCCAAGGGCACCCCCACCTCTTCTGAGATCCCCCTGGGCTTTCTGGGGGAATGGGGCCAAGAAGGGTAACCTCTCAGGGTTGTTGTGAGTATTAAATGAGGTGAAACAGCCTCAGGCAAGGCCGGGCATAGAGGAGGTGACTGGCAAATGTTTGTTGAAACAGTCTGGTAGGGTCAGTCCTTTCCCGCCTCGTCACGTGTCTCACTCTTCTCGTTTATTCTCCCACAGCGCTCCAGGCAGCCCCTCCCCACGGGGCTCTCCTTGCACCACCAGGTAGGGGTCCGCCAAGATGGGCATTGGGCTGGCCCGAGTAGGAATGCGAATCACGCATGTGGTCATTTCCAGAGCACTTTCTCTGTTGTCTGAGTGTGTTCCTCCCATGCCCTACATCCACGTGAACCAAGCAGCCTCCTTTACAGATGAAAACGGATTTGGCATTGATTTGAGTGATCTGAAAAGGTGGGTGGGCAAGAGGACGTGGGGGAACCCAGTGCCCTTCCCGTGGCACCGTTCACGGTGACAGTGAGGACACTGAGGCTGGAGGAGTGTAAGTATTCTGTCACCTTCTTGGCGAGAGAAGGGGTCAGAGTCGGACCCCGGGTGCCACTTGTGACTGCCCCTTAACCCCCTGGCCCACAGTTCTACTAAGAGCCCTTTATTTCCGAAGAGACACTTGGCAGTGGGATAGCCTGTTTGAAATCCCAGCTGTCCAGGGTGGTCTGGGGGGGTCTGGGTGGCCCCCCCCCCCCATGCTGGTGCCATGTGCTGGTCCCACCTCTCAATGACGGTGTGACCTTAAACAAGTCACTTAACTCTTCTAAGCCCCAGTCCCTTTCATGGGCTAAATGGGGATTAAAAAAAAAAAAACAGAAAAAAAAAACAACACAACACCCGGTTTATCTACCCCACAGGGCGCTTTTGAAGCCCAAATGATGTGACCACTATGAAAGTGCTTTGTAAATCGCTGTGGAAATCGCTAGATACTTAACTCCTGGGGGGTTAGTCCCTCTTGGTGCCAATGCCCAGCCCTCTTCTCCCTTGGCCATAACAGCACCCAGTAGGTGCTGTGTGTGTTTGCACTCTATAAATAAATTCTGGGATAAATAAAAGCAGAATTAATTCAACAAACATTTTCCGGAACGCTGACAATGTGCCCAGCACACCGGGCCTGGTATGTGATCCAAAGACGCTGCAAACGGTCTCCTGGAAGCTAATTGGGGTCCCCGATTGATCAGTACTTTCTTTCGTCCCCTTTTAAGCCAACCAGTTTTGTCCGGACGGGACAAAAACAACCTTGGCGCTTTAGAGAAGCCCAGCTTGGTGGAGACAATAGCTCCCGGGCATCTGAAAGGGGCTGATTGGATTATGTGGCAAATGATGGTGGAAGGGTGACTTGGAAGGCGACAAATGAAGTGGGCGGAGGGCTGCTTTGAGTTAATCCAGGCTATTAGGAGGGAACCTTTTGTCTTCCAGGGCCTGGCAGGAGCTTTTACTACTGGTTTTTACGTCCTTAATGTAAGGACGTGTAATTTATGGTCAGTGCAAATCCAGGCCCGGTGAGATTTGAGTGGGCTGTAAAATTGAGCGTCCTGCTACCAGCGAGTAATTAGGGCGAACATTTATGTCTCCCCTTGCGCTCCGCGAAGGCCTTTTGCCACCATCAGTTCATTTGAACCTCACAACTCCCTGTCCTGACCCGGGGCTGGCCTGCCGCCTCCAAGGGGAACAGAGGCCATCAAGCCTTCCAACCGGGGCCCCACGGCACGTTTGCACCCCCGTCACCTCTTGGGTGGCAGAGGAAGAGGCGTCCTCTGCGCCGGTCCCTCCCGTCTCCGACCTGTCCCCTGTCCGACTCCTTCTTCCCTCTGAACTCCTAACTTTGCTCTCTCCACAGCCGGGCGCCTCCCAGGCCCCTCCTGTCCCCCTTTCCAGCCACGACAGCCTGTCTCTTTCCTTTCACAGCCAAGCTTCTCGAAAGGCCTGTCTACACTCGCTGTCTTCCTTCCTCACCTCCAATTTTCTCTTCAACCCACTGCTTCCTGACTTGTTCTGCTCCGTCGAACGGCTCTCACTCAGGTAATGACTTTTCTGTCGCTTAACTCTGGACACATTTCCAACTCACGGACACACGGACACATTTTCGTTCTTTCCCTCCCGTGGCGTTCGGCTCTGGTTCCTTTGTCGACACATACTCCCCAGACGCTTCATAGAATCCCCTGCTCCTGGCTTCCCTCGTTCTTAGTTTCTCCTAGGAACTGGACTATTCACATCTCTCTGGGAAACCTTCTCCTGCCCTCTTGCCGGGTTTGAGGCCTGACTAAATCGCCTGGTGCTGAGGCCTTGGGGTTGGTCGGTTTTTTCCAAGCCACGTTTTTCTCGGTTAAGGAATAGGGTTACTGATCTTTCCCCAGCAGGTCAGGTGGGATGTGTTGCAGGTAAGAACCGGGCACTATTTGAGGGTCTTGAAATAAGGTCAGTAAAGTGTTCGTGAGAAAATTGGGAGTCCTCATTAGCTTTTCTTACAGGTTAAGTTCCCACGGGGAGAACCAGAAAGGGAACAAAGGAGTGCGGGCGGGGTGGGGGGGGGGAGTAGCTGAGAAAGACCAAAAAAGAAAAAAAAAAAAAAAGGAAACAACAACAACAGTAAGAAAAGACACGGAAGGCCCTAACAACAAAGTAGGGAGAGGAGACTTAGAAAACAGTAACGTCTCCCCAAAACCCCATCCAGAGAAAGTTTTCCTCTCGGGTGGATCGGGGCTAAAAAAAGTAAACAGGAAAAAGGTTTTAAATTGATTATCCCAGGGACAAATCCCAGGAAGCTTTCAAATCAAATTGCCCCATTTTAGGTTTTTAACTCCTTCTGTCAAGTTTAACCTCTTTACCTCCTGCATCCTGGTGAAACCCTCCCCAGCCCCCCTCGCTGGTGATTAAATCCCGAAGGTACACGCAGTCTTTCAGGGAGTGAATGGCCCACAGAAAGAGCCCTCCCCCTCCCCCCAGCTGTGGTTTTCAGTTTTATTCCACTTTCCGCCCTCTTCCCTTAATGAACACAGGGCTAATCTTGGGCCTTGTCAAGGAAGAGGCTGCAGACATTAATGAGGTAACTGCTGGACTCCAATATTCGTCTCATAAGGAGCCCTTCTTTGTCTGTGAAGGAAAAACACACTGATTATCATAATGAGGTGAACTAGCATCCGCAGGCAGGGGCGACCGGTGCTTAGGCCACACTTCTAATTCTGGTGCCGGAGCGAGCCGGGTTTCATTTGCTCCTCATTTAAGTCTTTGCCTCTGTCCCAGCGTGGGGCCCATTGAGCGGGGTTGAAAGTTGAAGGCTGCTCTGGGACTGGCCGCAGATAGGGCCCCTTTGCAGAAGAAGTTCCTTTGTTCGACCCTGCCGCATACAGATGTCACAGTGGTCCAGGTGCTTCTTGTCTCCTGGCTTCCTTCTCCAGAAGCCCGGGGAATGGGGGCGCGTGTCTCCTACTGAAGCACGCACCTGACCTGTTTCGGGACTCCTGGCCATCGCAAACTTCATTGTCGACCGGTAGAAACAGTGCCACAGCCTACGCGCAGAACCCGTGGAATTCTCCCCCAGCCAACGCCCATGGAATGCCCCCATCCTGGTCAAGAACTAGGTGGATATTAGCGCCCCATAGGCCCCCGCCCCCGCCATGGACCGGCATGGTTTGGGGCTCACATTTGACTCCCACACCCTGCCGAGAGTGAGCTTCAGAGGGCCAGCCGTTTGTCAGGGTCACTCAGTGAGCCAAGTGCACAGAGGGGACATTACAACTCCTATCCGGCGTCAGAAGCGGTTAAGTCCCTGCTTTTACAACCCCCTGAGTCTCTCCCTCCCCCATATGCCCTGTGCCTCGCTGGAATGCACCCCGCTTTTGTCCTGATTTGAACCCCCCCCCCCCCCAGAGCCCATCGGTGTCTTTAGAGCCTGAAACTTGCCCTTATGTGTCCCAAGTTCTGGACTTTCTTTCCCTAAGGCAGATCAAGATTAGGTCACTCCCAGTTCATCAGACCTGCCCAATGGAAGAGAAACAAAACTAAGGGAGAAGGAAGGTGTTTGGAACAGGGGCGCTTAGCAGAGGTGGGAGGGGGCTCATAACTTACCTGTTGGCCAGAGATTCTCTGGCATGAGTCAGAATGAGACTCATTCTTCGAGTCTGCCAAACCAACTGTCCCCTCCTCACACATTGAAGGGTGTCCAGGTGACCCAGATGTCACCCGGACGAGGGGACTGGGAGTGGATGGGCACCTCTGAATATAGGGATCCCACCAAAACCTGCCCCTCTCAGCGTAGTTACTGGAAAGTACAATAGAGCAGTTCCTGGTGTTTCTGGACAAGAGGACTTTAAAATAGGAAGTTAACCACAGGCCTGTTCTCAAATGCGTGCTAGCAAATTAAGCTACAAGCCCCCAAGTCCCTAATATTCCAGCATTTGAGAGCCTGGGGAGGGGGTGGAAGGCCTCTGTTAGCCAGGACCTTGGGGTTTGGTGCTCATTCCTGCCACCCTGAGTGCCTGGCACATGATGACATCTCCCCTAAACTCTGCCCCTGCTTGGGTTTCTGGAAACTCAGTCAAGCCTTCCTGAGGCCACGAGCCGAGGGGACTGAGCTAATTGCTCCTTTGAGCAGAGGGGCGCCCCTTTCTAACTTGTCCCCTTGTTTCTGCGGTGCCTGAGCAGGACCCCCGGCACCCCACTCTTCTGGTCCCGGGGTCCAGTCTGGGACCCTGTGTGAGCTTCCTGCGTGAGCCGCCCTGGCTCCCAGAACCTACTGGTCTCAGTGTCCCTCAGTGAATCCATTCCGGAGGCTCTGGAGTCCCAGGAAGATGTGGCTTCACCAGGTGGGAGAGAATGCACGAGGCCAGGAGATGCCCCCGCCCCTGCCCCCGATTCTGAGGTTCTGTGTTTCTGCTTTTCCTGTCCACCTCTGTTCTCCACCCCCTCCTCTCCTCCCCCCCTACCTCCATCCCTGTCTCCCGATCCGGTCCTCTGGGGGTGCCCTAGGCCGGCCCATGTCTCCTCTGGGTGCCCTAGCTCCAGCCTGGCACAAAGTGGGGTTCAGTAAGAGTATGTGGGATGTCTGTTTGGACAGGTGAGTCAGTGAAGGACCCGCCATACTTTATGATGCTAGACGGGAGTCTTTGGGAAGCAAGGAGTTTTAGGTAAAAGGGTGGAGGCTGGATTTCGTCTCACTGAGGGGGAGTGGGCATCGTCCCACCCCCAGCCCCATTTGAGCTGGGCCTTTCTGGTCTCACCCCTTCATTCACTCAGGCGTCCATCCCGTCATCCAACAGTTGATCCTTACTGAGCAAGCCCACGGCCCGGCCCTGGCTTGGCCCCTGAATCCCTTAGTGCATCCCTTGATGGCCTCTGCCTCCTGGGGAGGGCTGGCTTGGGGGGGGGGGGGATGGCGGTGTTGCTTTGGCTGAGGACAGCCTCTCCCTGTTCAGGTGCCGGAGCCGTGGCCTCCGGCTCTGTGGAGAAGGCAGGCAGGAGGGTGTGAGGGGCAGTCCCGGTCTGCCTCCCTTTGGCCAGTTGGCCCCCTTGATCTTTGATTTAAACCCTGGAGGAAACTTGAACTGTCCATCTCAGGGCTCTGCCCCCCTCCCGCCCTCTCTGCCTCCCACCCCCCATCCCCTAGCTGAGTGCTGGTGGCTGTCCTGGACCCCCGCCCTACCGCTCAGGACCGCGCGCCCCTCGGGCTCTGGCCACACAGGTCTCCCCCTTGAGTTGGCTCCGCAAACCGGACCCCTTCCTCCATGATGCCTCCCTCCCCCTGGGGCTAAATCCAGCCCCTTTGCCGCCAGGGGGTTGGCTGGGGGGGCCTGTCCCATGCAAAAGGGCAGGTAGCCGGGACCCTCCAGGGAGCTCTGCAGCCCCCGCCTCTGCCTGCTTGCCTACCTGCTCTGCCCTGCCTGCTGGCCAGGTTGACCCGCCTGGAGCTCTGTCGCCCGACCTGACCCACCCGCCCCTTCTCCGTGCTCGAAATCACCGGGCTCGTGACTCTCTTGGCCTCACTTGTCTAGCTGTCTGCCTAGCAGTTTGGTTTTCTTTGCTGAGCCCACACCTGTGGTTGCCTGGCCCCTCCCGCTGCCTCTTCTGTCCTCCACCTGCTTGCTTTCTGCCCTTCTGTCGGGTCCAAATACTCCTCTCCCTAAGGACCCCCGTCCTCCCCCAGAGAGTTTGCAGCCGGTCTCCAGTGCTCACGGGACAGGCCCCTGCTGGCAAACCACCTCCCCCAGACATCCTCGGATGCTTCCTCCCATGGGGGTGGGTGGGGCAGAGCCACCATGGCCTCACCCAGACTTCGGTCCCGCCCCTCGCCCCCGTGCCTCTAGTCGTGTCCCCCTGGGTGTTAGCCACAGCCTGTCCCTGTGAGCCCTGGGCTCTGCCACGTCCCAGGCCTCGTGACCGGTTTGGGGGGCTGCCACCCGGGCCCGTGGCCTCTCCTCACACCTCTTCCCATCACTGCTCATCTCCACGAGCCACCTCCTTCCACCGAAAGCCACGCCGCAGGTGAGACGGGGCTCCAAGCCTTTTCGAGCTTTTCCGGAGTGCTAGCCTCGCCGCAGTCCTAAGTTCCTGCCTCTCCTCCAGATCAGCCCTGTCCCTGGCACGCGGGCCGCAACCTGGTTGGGTCGGCCGGAGAACCAGACGGAAGAGGCAGGAGAAGCCCCCGGAGGAGCGCCACCCTGCACCCAGCCTTCCTTCCCGATGCTCGCCTGGCGTCTCGCGCCCAGCGCTGTGCCTCTCCGCTCCTTCCTGGCTCCGGGTGAGTTTCTTGCTTTCTTGGGACACCAGGATTTCGCTGGTTTCAGCACACGTCTCTATTCGAGGAGTGCACATTTAAGCCGGGGAGGGGGCGGCTACCAAGAGCGGAGCCTGTTCACCAGGCCTGCGAGCTGGGTGTCAGCGGGCTGCCTGGAACCAAGACCCTGGCCGCCTGGAGCCAGCGTGAGCGGGGCTCACCCCGGCCAGTGCACGCTGTGGACCAGGCGCGGTAAGTGAGGGGTGTCCGGCTCTGGACGGGGCCCCCGAGAACCAGCTCGGCCCGGGCGCACGGTGGGTCCTCAGGGAAACTTTGCTGAGCCTGTGGGTGGCATGCAGGGCAGAACGTTCACCTTCTCTGGGCTCCGAGGCCCAGCCAGAGGGCCAGCGCGGGCATGTGGAAACAGGAAAGCGCGTCCTCCTGTAGCCAGAAAACGTTTGTCCCCGAACGCCGTGCTGCGTCAGCCCCTGTGTGAATGCTGGGGTCTCCCACACGAGGCTTTGACGATGCCTTTCAACCACAGAGTGGTTTTTGAGTGAGTTCTTCTCTGGGCCCCTCTTCCTCACCCCTGAAATTGCAATAAGATGGGAACGCTCGTGTCTGTTTAAAGAAAATTCGTAACGATAGAGAAGAATTATAGCCACACGGTTCACTCCAGCACGGATCATTTGTTCATCCTCACTTACTCGAGACGCATCGACGGAGCCAGGGGGTTGCTCAGGGCTGGGGCTCCTTCGGGCTGCCTAAGACCAGCTTTGCCTCGAGGACCAGAGGGTCTAGCCGCGTTCCCTGGGAGATCCCACACGGTGATGTGGCCCCTGTGGCAGCCAAGCCAGGTGGACAGGAAGAAAGGGAGCTGGGCTGAGGGCACTTCGTGTTTTGGGGCCCCAGGAGCCGAGTCTCACGGTGGGACAAGAGGGTACTGTGTCAGGGCCAGCAGGCCACGGGGACGTGCCAGCGAGACTGGCCGTGTGCCTTGTGTGCCCCGCATCGGATGCTCCCGGGGTAGCCACTGGGGTGACGAGCGAGGGCAGTGAGACTCCCCTGGTGGTCCAGGTGGGAGGAACGGCCTGCTGAGGCTAACTCAGCCTCCCAGACGTTTATGGAGCCTCGGGTGGGTCCCAGCAGTATCCTTGGTCCAGATGCCAGCATTCCCCTTGGTGCCTACACCCGGGGCTCTGCGAGACGGAAGACGATGATCGGAGCTCCCTGCCAGAGTGTGGGAGGGTCCCCTCCAGGTGCAGCAGCCCGTGGGCCGCCTGCTATGGACCCCCAGGGTCCCTGCACCGTCTGCTTCATCAGACACGAGTTTCAGAGACAGGCCTTCCACAGCCCTGCCCCTCTCCCCGGGAATGGAAATGAGGTGTGGAGGTGATTTTTAAACACAACTCCGTGCAGGCAGCAAGGGGCAGAGAGAGGTATCCACACCTGGGGGCTGTTGCCTCTATCTGCTTGTTTTCGCTCCCCAGAGAGCCAGTCAGGCTGCGGCGAGGCGGGGAGTGTGTGCCCAGGGCTAAACCCAAGGAAGGACACGGGGAAGCTCCGCCCTGTGATATTTGCTCCCTAGCTGGCATTTGCTGAGCCACCACCTGCAAGCACGGTGACGTGGCAGAGAGGCCTGGGAGGGAAGCTTTACATAGGGCGGGATGCAGGTCTGGGGTGCCGTGGCGGGGGGTGGGTGTTGTTTCCGGAGCTTACAGAGCAAATCCTTGTAGCTAGTGTGAGCCAAGTGCCCATGGTTTCTGGGACATCTCAGGACTCCCTCGAGCTGGGCTGAGCTGAGGGGGCAGAGTCAGGTGCCCAGCCAGTCCCGGACTTTGCCAGCTCCCCGCCCCCCACCCTCCACGGCAGTCTGGGATGACATCTTTTTGGGTCCCCTTGTATTTCAGGTGCACTTGCGAATATTCGGTCTCGGGCAAACACGTATTTTTGCGTGTTGTACATATTTGGGGTTTTGCGTGTCATTAAGTGGAAAACAGATGAAGACTAGATCGAGGGTTCTTCTCAATTAAAGAAGTTAAAACACAAGCTCGTCAATCAGCCGTGCAGTCGGACGTCCCAGGAATTACAGGACGGCCGTTGTTAGGTGTTGAAAGAAACGGCATTTTCAGGAAAATTCTTTTTTGATGGATTGGCCCGTCCCTGGGCAGTGAGATCCTGGCTGGCCGGACAGAGGGCGGAGGCCCTGTCACTGGCAGGAGCGGGGTTCTCTGGCCATTTGTCATGTGCTAAGCTGTTTCCCAGGGCCTGTCTCTAGCTGGAGGCTGCCGGGAGGGCACCCATGTCAGAGGGGGGATGGTGGTCTTGTCCGGAAGCTGGCCCTCCTGTTCCACTGGCCTGCCCCTGGGTGGGTGTGAAAGGGAGCCCAGAGCACAACTCAGCTTCTGTGCTCCTAGAAAGGCACCAACCGTCCCTCTGCCCCGCATTTTCCCACCTGCAGGTTCCTTGGTGGGGGAGGTGCATTGAAGCTTTCAAGGCCCCTGACCTTGTGACTTGTGATTCAAACCCCAAATGCATTTCCAAGCACATTTCTCCAAATCATGTCAAAACCTGGCAAGACTTAAGGGCACCAGGATGCATGTGTTTCTTATTCATTTACATGAAGTAACTCAAATGTGTTTTTTATGAGCAATCTGACTTCTAGAAAGAGAAAAAAAAAATCTACCCATCTTTAATGAGCTTGCTAATGAATTTTTCCTTGAAAAGAAGAAGGCGGCTTTACACAGAAGGGGGTGTGGAGAGAGACAAATTAAGGTTCCAAAGGGTTAAAGGGCAGCGGGCAATGTGGAGACCAGCATTGTCAGCTGAATGGCGAAGGGCTCGCGGCTCCGGGGGCAGTGTCTTTTTAGAAGACCAGAGTTTAACGCAGTTGTAGATGAAGGCCCAGGAGCCGTGCCCCCTTCCCTCCACTGCTTTGAGCCCTGTCCTCTCTCCTAATAGGGGAACAAGGAAGTACAGCCTGAGGGCTCCCATCTCTGGGTTCGGCAGATGGAAAATTCTGGCAGAGAATTGTATCTTTCCCAACGAGGCCATCTCAGATGTAGGGTTCCCATTTTGAAAGGGAGACCCAAGCGTGGGTGGGGAAGGAGGGGGCGCTCCCTCCACGGTGCCTTGGGTCCAGGGGACAGCCCCGGGTCCCTTGCGGCTTTGAGAAGCCGGGCCCTTAGGGAAGGCTTTAGAGAAGGACGGTGTTGCAGATGCCGGCTCTGGTTCTTGGCGTGGAACGAGTCAGTGTTTCAGAGCCAGGAAAGGTGTGCATTGAGAGAGCCACTGTTACTCCCTTGGGAGGAGGTTGGACACCCTCGGGCCACTGCAGCAGGACAGAGCAGTGCCAGCGAGAGGGGTCTCGAGTTCAGTTGGATCCAGCCGAAGTGGGGAGGACCCATCTCTGGGGGAGCCCATACATCCTGGAATTTCTAACGTCTCCTGGATGTTAGACACTTGGTCCCCTATCTTGGTCCTCACTGTGGACAACTGATCGCCCCTACCTGTGCTTTTGGGAACTGAGTGGTGAGAAAGTCTCCAGAGATATCCGCGTTTGTCTTCCCAGCTCCCTTGCCCACCCCCACTCCCAGTCCTGGGATCGTGAGGGACCAGGGAGCAGAGCAGGTGCTGGGTAGCTCAGGCTGGGGTCGGCCCCACTTGGGATGTGTGCGGGAGGGGAATTAATCAGGGGGAGAGGAGGGTGGTGGAGGGTGTAGTCGTGGGTCTCTTAATTGCTCTCCAGTTTCTTTGGGCTTACAAACAATCCAGATGGAGAGTTCTTAAGTCCCCCACCCTGGGGGTCGGGGGAGAGGACGGCTGCCCACCACCTTTTGCCTGGCTTCTCTGCGCAGTGAATAGGGTCTTTGGCAGGGGCTTAAGGAGGGACTCTTAGCCTGGGAGCTCCCAGGGCCGTTTGAGGCGGAACAAAGGCGCAGGCAGAAAGGAATGTGGGGGAGCCCCCCACGGAGAACAGCCACCTGGGGATAATCGGGAGGGCCGAGTGCACATGAGTTTTCCCAGGTCCTGTGAATACATTCTTTCAATAGAAGGTGCCTTTTCTTCACATGAAAAGAAGAAAAGTTCAGTCACCTTCCCTGGAACGGAGTGTGTGTGTGTGTGTGTGTGTGTGTGTGTTCCCTCTGGGGCTGCGGCGGCCCCTGCCCTTGTGTGTGTGTGTGTGCGTGTGTGTGTGTGTCGGGAGCTGCAAGGCGCAGACAAGAGGCCGCACAATGACACGGTTAAGCAGTCACCCCAGCAGCGTGACCTCAGACACGCTGGTGCTCCTCGGGCCTAAGGGCTTGTATTCTGCAAGTTTCTCAGGAGGAAGAAGAGTCCTTGCCTGTAAACAAGGATTTGATCAAACCGGGTCTCATGCCCGAGAGAAAGCCGGGGAGGCAGATGGGGCCAGGGAGACAGGACTCCAGCGTGGAAAGTTGGAGAAGGACAGTCAGAGGGGCTGGAGGCTGACCACGTGTCTGTGCCAGCCGTGCGGGACTCCGCTGGGCGGCTCCTGTCTTCGCGGCTCGTTCTCTGGGCCGTCCTGAGGGTGGACATAGAGTTGTTCCCAGCAGGTTAGGAAAGAGGGGGCTGGTGCTTGCAGTCAGGGAGGGTGGCGGGGTCAGCGTGGCTCACAGGGCCAGGGGCAGCCCCCAGCAAGGGGACCCTCTCGGATGGAGGGCAGAGAGCTTGCCCCAAACTACCCTGAGGGCTCCGCCCCCCTGGACCAACGGGGCGATACCCCGCCACGAAAGGAAGGGGACCCCGTCCCAGTCTTGGCCAGTGCCTCTTGCTGCTGGCTTCTGGGCCTCCATTTTGCCATCTGTAAAATGAGGCAGTAGCCTGTCAACCTTGCACGGTGTTCTGTAAGGCAGAAGGAGCACGGGATGTCAGCTGGGGAGAGGCCAGGGCCCCGCTTCACTGGAGTGGGAGGACGGAAGGCCTCAGGTGTCCAGATGGGGCCCCCGCTGGCCTCTAGGGCGCACTCCCACTACTCAGCACTGGTCACTGAGAGGAGGAAACTCTAAACAGGTGCTCTGAGTGCAGCAGCCGCCCTGGAACAGCCTTCGGGAGACCTGGTTCCAGCCCGGGCTCAGCCCCACCTATGGGTGTGACCTTGGATCCTGTCTCTGGCCTGCTTGGCCTTGATTTTCCCAACTGCAACATGGGGCCATGCGGGATCTCGGTCATCTGAGGGCCCTTGGAGCTCTGGCTTCCTTCTGGCTGCCTCAGTGGTCCTCTGTGGTTTGTCCGTTTGCTTGCTGGGTCTCTAGAGTCCGAGGGCCCAGGATTACTGGTCCACTGCTGTCCGGCCTCCTCTGCTTTCGAGAGGAGACAGAGACCGGAGAGGGTTGATGCCTTGCTCTGGGTAGCAGGCCCTGGGTGTGAAGCCCACTGCCAGTGGCTGGCCCCCGCTTGGCCAGCACGGGCAATGGGGTTGCGGTCATTAGCCAGTCCCCATGGTCTGACACCCCCCCCCCTCCCCAGCCACTTTTTGACCCCAAGATCCTGATAGTGCTCACACCCCAAGCTAGCTCCGAGGGACTGCCTGTGGGCGCTGGGGCCGGAATGGCATTTTATAGAGCGTTTTACCAAATGGGTGGGCCGCCGGCCAGGCCTGGAAAACCCTTCTGGGCTGTGGGGTGGTCACCGTGTAACCGAGCCGAGCCGGCCCCGTGGCGGTGGGTCCCAGGAGGGTGTGGCTGCCGCACCTGCCCCTGTGGCTCACCTGGTGCCTTTTGGTCACGAGACCCTCGGCAGCACCTACGTTGGCGTCCTCGCCCGCTCGGCCGAGAACTTCCCGAAAAAGCCATCAGGGTGGTAACTTCTGGAAAAGTGATCAGTCCCCAGGCTTGTGCTGGCTGCCCGTCTCGGACCCAACCTGGAAGCTGTCTGCGGCTCTCTCTCTGTGTTTTCGGCTGTGATAGTGAACGGCTCGCAGGGCCCCGGGTCGGTCCCACACCAGGTTATTGCCGCAGCGGGCTGTGGTCTCTGTTTTGTGACCTTGGTGGCAATGGTACCTGGAAGCTGAAATGACGAATAGCGAAATTGCCAACTTCAATTAGACCAGCGACTGCCTTTCCCGGGGCTGTGCCTCCACCACTGCTCCATTAACCGTAAACATACGCCAAATAGGCCCTAATTCTCTCTAATTGCCCACTCCTGAAGCAAAGAGTGAAATTCCAGGAAGAGGCATATGTAAACATCCTCCATGGCCCTGCCAGCCAAAATTAGAGGGCTGATGGGGGCCAGCAAGAGAGGGGCCACGATTTCAAAAGATCGCCCAATTACCTCTCCCGTTTTCATAAATGGGTCCGTAATGTCCAGGCCCCGGTCTTCACAAAGGTACAGGAAATTAGCTTTGCAAAGAGCCTGCGTCTGTGAGGGGAAGTTGTGGGAGGGTGGTCTTTACTCAACAGGTAGGAAGCCTGAGATCTGAGGCGAGCCTGATTATTTGTATAAACTACGGGCTGTATTTCTGGAAATCACCATTTTATTGAAAATAATCCTTTTAACGTCTCTCCCTGCACTACACATCCACGAGTTATGTGTACCAAAGGCATGCCAGATCAGTTGGGTCCTGTTTGCCTCCAGAAAAGAGGAACTTTTAAGACCTTGAGCTAGAATGTTCTAATCCTCTTAAGCCACGGAGGAGGTTTCTGGGGTGTCCACCAACGCTTCCTGCGTGGCTCGTGGGTTCGGTGCACGCATTTGTGAGGTCTGAGCTCAAATGCTTGGGGCAGCTGTTCCCCTGGACCCTGTAAGGAGGCCTTGTGTTTTCCTCTGGTTCCAGATAGTGACTCATCTCTGCAGCTTTTCTGACATCTGTTACGATTCCAGCCCGGCACTGCGTTGTTGTACATCACAGCAGACGCGGGGCCGGTGCCCACAGCTTTGAAAGTGTCGCGTGACTTTGCCAGGGCTGTGTCTGCACAAGCAGCCTGGGGTCTGCGTGAAAGTTAATCAGGGACAGTGAGGAACCCCGGGGAATTCTTGGAGCCCCCGGGGCAGAAGCAGGAAGAGACCCAGATTCCCCGAGCTACCTCTGATTTCCCTGGTCCTGGTAAACGCACCAAAGTCCTTTCCCCAACTCTTAGTCCCACGGGAGGTGACAGTGCCTGGGGTCTTGCTGTGCGTTCAGGGTCTGGAGTCCCATTGTCCCCTTAGGACTGTGGCAACCATGAGGGGTGCACCCCAGGCACTCACAGGCCCCTGGGGAGGCCTGGAAACTATCTCGGTGGTATCCCGCTCAAAGGGGGAGGCCCAGAGGGGCACCTGGGTGGCTCCATCGGTTGAACATCTGACTTCAGCTCAGGTCCTGATCGCAAGGTTTGTGAGTTCGAGCCCCGCATCGGACTCCGTGCTGACGGCTCAGAGCCTGGAGCCTGTTTTGGATTCTGTGTCTCCTACTCTCTCTGCCCCTTCCCTGCTCACACTCTGCCTCTGTCTCTCTCAAAAACAAATAAACATTAAAAAATTATTTTAAAAAATGGGGGGCCCAGAGCTTTTACCTAACCAGAGTCTGCCCTTGGTCAGCCACCAGCTTATATTTATTAACATTTATATTTTATTTTATTTTTTTTTAAATTAAAAAAAAAATTTTTTTTAATTTATTTTTGAGACAGAGAGGCAGAGCATGAGCAGGGGAGGGGCAGAGGGAGAGGGAGACACAGAATCAGAAGCAGGCTCCAGGCTCTGAGCTGTCAGCCCAGAGCCTGACGCGGGGCTTGAACTCACAGACTGTGAGATCATGACCTGAGCCGAAGCCGGACGCTCAACCGACTGAGCCACCCAGGTGCCCCAACATTTATATTTTAAAGACTATTTGGTTTTTGTTCATAAAATCAACTGATTAGGGGAAAACAGTGTTTGGGAAGCTCAAGGCCAAGGAAGGAATTTTTAGGAGGATTTGGAAACAAGAGGTGTGCCCTCCTGTGTCCTGGCCGAGTCCTGGGTGCACAGTGATGGACGCTACTGAGAATAAAGAGGTGTAGGCAGTGGGGGGATCCCCGAGGGCTTAAGTCAGGGCAGGGGGAGTTGCAGAGGGCCTCTTCCCACCTTGGGGCTCCCTGCCTGCACCCGCTCTTGCCCCGACCTCTGGCTCGGCCCTCACCCACCTCAGCTGTCACAGACCACCTTTCGGCCACACCTCCTTACCTTCACTAGACTCTACTGAACACGTGTGCAAAATCGACTTGCTCAAAATAACGTTTTTTGTTTTATTTTATTAAATTTTTTTAATGTTTATTTTTGAGAGAGAGACAGAGAGAGACAGACCATGAGCGGGGGAGGGGCAGGGAGAGGGAGACACAGAATCGGAAGCGGGCTCCAGGCTCCGAGCCGTCAGCACAGAGCCCGTCGTGGGGCTCGAACTCACGAACCGCGAGATCATGAGCTGAGCTGAAGTGGGATACTCAACCGACGGAGCCCCCCCGGGCGCTCCTGTTTTGTTTTTTAATAAATTGACTTCTTTCCTGAGCGGTCTTAGGGTTACAGAAAGAGTCAATGGCGTGCACACAGACCCCAGTTTCTCCCGTCATTAACACCCTGTAGTGTGGTGGCACATTTGTCTTGCTTGCAGAGCCCATCTCTGATGCGTCGTCGTTAGCTAAAGTCCAACGCTGACGTCACTGGATCCGCTCTCGGCCTCCTACGGTCTGTGTGTTTCGACAGATACGTAATAATGCGAGTCTACCATTAAGCGACTCACTTTTTGTTTAAACTTGAAGGCAAACGCTCGAAACTGAAGGTTGGCTGCGCCTGGCCGCGGCTCTTGGTGGGGCTGATGAAAATTTGTACGTGGTTATGAAGGTGAAGGTGTTTGTCCAGACGCCACGATCGTCCAGCCTGTGACGTGTGCGCTGTGGTTTTAGGACACGCTGTCCATTAAAGACCCCACAGCCCACTCCTCTCGTCTTGCCCCTGCTCACACCCCCATCCCGCTGGCTTCTCTCTGAGCACATGCTGTGCCTCGGCTGTGCCCTCCGTCATGACGGGATGTCCTTCCAGGGAATCTTCTCCCCACCCTTTCGGCGTCCAGCTCGGCGGTCACTCATGCAGTGGCTCGACATCTTTGGGCTCCACAGAGTAGTACTTGGATGCACGGGTAGCTCTCAGCCAAGGGCTCTTGGGTCAGGAGCCTCGTTCTTCCTCTCTGTCTGCCCCCCCCCCCCCACATCCTCTCCAGACTCAGAGGAAGCTGGGGTGCGGAGCTTGGCGGGAGAGTGAGGGTACCGAAGAGAGAAAGGTTGGGTTTTCCCAATCCCGCACTCGCTAGAAGCTGGGGAGTCCCTGCTTGGGGTGGGTGAGCTTCCAGGGCAGTGACCCAGCGCTTTCTCATTCCAGTCGAAGGCGCCATCTGGAATCCTCCACGGAAGAGACCTTGACGCGCGACCCGGCACCCTCCGGCTTTCAAACCGTAAGTTGCTGGAGCGTGGGGAACGCATCTGTGGCCTCGTCACTGGGGGGGGGGGGGGCTGCCTCCCGGAGCACACTGCCAGGCAAGCCCCGCGGGAGGGAGTGGTGAGCACCGGCCAGTGGTCCGCTCACGGGGAGGTGGGTGCCCAGCGAGCCACACTGATTGCGGACCTGGGGGGGCTTGTGTTCTAAGGCAGGACCCCCCCAGCCTCCTTGTGTTGTCTCTGTGGCAAAAGAATTCTATAGGCGGCTTCGAGTGCCGGACCCCCAAAGAATTCCTTCTCTTTCGATCCTCTACCTGAATGGCCCTTTCATTATTGAGTGTCCCTTTGGCTCTTGTGCCCCAGGGCAGACTAGGACGGAAGTGCCCTTGGGAGCTGGGGGGCCCTTCAAAGGGCCGAGGAAAAAACGCGGGCCGAGGGACCAGCCTCTCAAACGGGCTTCGAGCTCCAATGACCTTCGCTCACCCCCTTGAAATGTCTGGAAAACAGAATGGGCAGATTTTCTGTCTTCAAAGTTTCCGGCTAAGTCTCTTCAAGTTCTTTATTGTTTGGGACTGAGACACTCAGCAATGGTAATGGGTAGTTGCTTTTGTATCGGCCTTGAAAGGCCCAAATATTTTCATATTGCTACAGACAAAGCCGTCTATTTAGAAATGAATGCCATGTCTGTCGTTTCCCACTGGGGAGACTGTGTACAACGTGTGTGTCTCTGTGTACTCGAGGGTCTTGAAACAGGTTTCTCATGGGGATGCCCATTCACCGGGGTCCAGGGGGAAGCACCAGGGAAGAGTCCGGGGGCCCTAACCGCATACCTGTCCCGGTTTGTCTAGGACGTGAGCCCCGGGAAGGTCTGGCTGCACTAACATTTACTGTGCCTGTGCCTGAATCTGCCACGTGTATGTGTTAAGGACTGTGGGGCATGCACACCTTGGTGATCAGCTTGGTGGGAGGAAGCAGAGAGGTCGAAGACTGTGGACGTTCCGTTTGTCTTGTTGGGAGGTCATTTCACTGGTATCTCTTACGTGGTCCAAAGAAGCGAGTGGATGGATGAATGAATGAAGGCACCGGGGCACGAATAAACAAATAACTAGGTGGAGAAGTGAAAAAGCCAGGATGAGAGTACAATGAGCACGATCCCATTCGATGCCTAGGAGTTTGATACAGAAAATCAATAAAATATCGAATCACCGTGTAAAGAGAGCCACACAAGAACCGGTATCCAGTGACCACGGACCAAGGCGTACGTGTGATTCAGATAGGTAGCCCCTGAGGTCTATCGTAAGAGAATAAAACCCAAATGGAAGCAAGAATGAGTAGGAAGGGGAAATGCAGAAAGCAGTGGTGGACAGGACCGTATCGTATGCTTAAACCTTTGCGAAGAGGCTAGATCTCACGTGAAGCGTCCGTAGCAGAAAAGATAGTAAAAGGAGTGATCAGTCAGGGCGGGAGGAAACTGTCGTAGGTGACGGATAGGCTTATGACAAAAGATCGTGGTGCTGGGGTCCCGGGCGACGCTTCTCTCCAGATTCATCAGGTTGCGTGCGTTAAGTAGCTACGGCTTTCTGTATGTCAAAGCAAAGTTAAAATGAAAACGAATAAAGAGAAGGCCACTGAGAGAACTCGCACCGTTGACGATGAGAGCAGGAACCTCATCAGGATGAGAAGGTTCGAGAAAGAGGGAGCAGGTGTTTGGGAGGGAGAGCGAGTGCGGCAAAACGCAAACAGTGAGGGAAAGGAAGAAGGGTAATTTTCTTGGACGAGGGGGTGAACACATACATAAGGAGGCCTGTGTCGGGTTATTGTAAACCAAGCGTTACGACGAGTCCACGTACGTGCTCCTGGCATAAGAATAAGTGAGTAGCAGAGAAAGAGTTCAAAGAATCGTTAAAAAGAGAGAGGACCCAGGACACCAGAGAAGAGAGTTAACTTCTACCAAAAGTTTTCTAACTCCGGGCACACATAAATAAATAAATCCCCAAAGGAGAGAAAGCCAAAGAGAAAGAGGGAGAGAGGGAGAGAGGGAGAGAGCGAGCTCACGGTGGAAACGCCTGGACCCAGATGGGAACACAGCGTGAGGGGCTTGTGGTGTCGTCCGGTGCTGGGAGCTGAGCCTGTCCCCCGAAAGGGTAAAAGAAAGAGAATAAAGTAAAATTATCTAAATAAAAATCAAGCACAGAAGGAAAAGTCACAGACGGTAGGTCCAGAAACACATTAATGGGTGAATAAATTCAGGCAAGAAGGCAGTGGTAGGATTACTGGTAGGAGACTGTCATGCGTCCAAGCTCATGGTTAGTCCATTCTATAAGCCGTGGTGCTTTTGATAAAATAAGAAGTCTCTAAATAGACAAGTCAGTCACCAGAGAGACACCCGGGGTGGATGGAGTGAAGGGTGCCGGGCCCCGCAGGAGCACCTGCTGGGTGTCGGCAGGGTGGTAATTCATCTCATCTGGGCACCTGAGCACCAGGAGAAGGCAGGCAGGGGAGTGGGAGGGGAGAAGGGAGAGAAGCAGAGCTGGGGCAGGTGGTAACAGGGTGGCGGCGCCTAAATGGATAGGTGGGAGGTCCATGGGGGAGGGCAGGCTCAAACTGTGGATCAGTCCAGGTCTGAGCACTCACCCCATTAGTAGTGGAGTAAGTAGCTGAGAAAGAGAAAGAAAACAAGGAAGGGAGAATGAATGGAAGGAAGGAAGGAAGGAAGGAAGGAAGGAAGGAAGAAAGGAGAGAGGGAAGGAGGGAGGAAGGGAGGGGGAGGAAGGAAGGAAGGGAAGGAGGGAGGAAGGAAAGGGGAGGAAGAAAGGAAGGGAGGAAAGGAGGGAGGGAGGAAGGGAGGGAGAGGAAGGAAGGAAGGGAAGGAGGGAGAGAGGAAAGGAGGGAGGAAGGAAGGGGGAGGAAGGAAGGAAGGGAAGGAGGGAGAGAGGAAAGGAGGGAGGAAGGAAGGAAGGAAGGGAAGGAGGGAGAGAGGAAAGGAGGGAGGAAGGAAGGGGGAGGAAGGAAGGGAGAGGAAGGAAGGAAGGAAGGGAAGGAGGGAGGAAGGGAAGGGGAGGAAGAAAGGAAGGGAAAAAAGGAGGGAGGGAGGAAGGAAGGGAGAGGAAGGAAGGAAGGAAAGGAGGGAGAGAGGAAAGGAGGGAGGAAGGAAGGGGGAGGAAGGAAGGAAGGGAAGGAGGGAGAGAGGAAAGGAGGGAAGAAGGAAGGAAGGAAGGAAGGAAAGGAGGGAGAGAGGAAAGGAGGGAGGAAGGAAGGGAGAGGAAGGAAGGAAGGGAAGGAGGGAGAGAGGAAAGGAGGGAGGAAGGAAGGGGGAGGAAGGAAGGAAGGAAGGGAAGGAGGGAGAGAGGAAAGGAGGGAGGAAGGAAGGGGGAGGAAGGAAGGAAGGAAGGGAAGGAGGGAGAGAGGAAAGGAGGGAGGAAGGAAGGAAGGAAGGGAGGGAGGCAGGCAGGCAGGCACCGTGACGCTGCAGGGGCAGGGACCATTTGCATGTGGCATTAGGATTCATGGGTCCCTGGCAACCATTGGTTCAAGAGAACCAAGAAGGGAGAGAGACAGAGAGAAATGATGGAAACCGGCTGGGGAGGTGGGGGGACCGTTGACTATAGATGATCATGTATCCAGTTAGGCGCACCTGTCATCCAGAAGCAGAAAAATAGTTACTTAACTGGGGAGAAGGACCTGATGGATGTGTGGACATTTGAATGAAGGAGCGAAGGAGAAGAGAGATTTGCACTGACTGACGAGGAGGGTGCCTGATCTCTGAAAGAATGAAAGGCAGTAAGAAAGATCGGAAGGGTGGAAGACAGAAACCAATCAAGATGGGGGGGGGGGCGGTGGTGAGAATCAAAATTAAAAAAAACCAAACAGATTCAACAGTGAAGTCTATGAGAGGGTACTGGTTTAGCACCAATCGCCCACATTAGTTCAACTCTGGGGCCCCAGAGTTTATAGATGATAAAACCAATACCATAGATACAAGACTGAACGTGGCCCATGAACGAAAAGTGAATACACACATAGGTATACGAGAGAGAGTGCCATGCCTGACACAAGCACGAGCGGGCACCGGGGGCCCGGAATAGTGACGGATTCGAAACTGGACTCCTGACGTTGTTAAATAAACCCGAGACCAGATCACCAGCTCGAGGAATTAACGAGCAAAAAGCAGCCCCACACGGACGGCGCGGCGAAGGCTCCGGGAGCCACAGATGATGGTTAATCCAATTCTGTGCACCTGAGGTCCATAAATAAAAGCATGAATATTGAAATAGAAGGGTGACAGAAAGAATGAGTGAACGCGGGAACGACTGAATTGTGAACCGAGATTGCCTGCAGCAGCCAGGGAGAGGGCTACCCTTTGGGGCTGTCAGTCATCCGGCTCCAGGCCCCTGAGGCCCCTGAGAGCGACAAGAGAGAGAGGAGGACAGTGGAAGGAGGACCCTCATCCGTGAACGGTGCCGGGGGTGTGTGAAGGGACAGGCTCTGTTAGGCGTGGTGGTCAGGCGGGCCTCGCACCGAAAGGTCGACGAGACGGACCAGTCCCAGTTTCTAGAGCGAGGGAAGTAGACAGAGAGGAAAAAGTAGCAAAGGAGGAAAAAGGGAAGATAACGCACGTTAAAACGATCGCAGTGACCGATGGAGAGAAGAGAGAGGTGGTCCAAACAGGGCTCAGGATTAGGTGACGGACCCCCTCCTTCGATAGATAGATGCATTACAGCTTTCGGAGAATAATAGGAGACCAAGGAGATAGCCCACGGGCAAGGCTGCATGTCCCTGCACTGTCCTAAGGTATACGCGGTGGGGGCCCACGACCGCAAGAATAAATACCCAAGTGTCAACGGGGACTCAGTGCCAGGCACGCGCACGCACACGGGCAGGCAGGGCGCTTGGTGTGCACGGACGGGGCCTTGACTGGCGGGCTCGCTCGCGGGGGGACCAGGAATCGAAGGAAGAGTCAACACGGAGGGGATGGTGGGACGGGGGCTCTTCCTCCTGTGGGGAGGAGCGACAGCAAGCCGGGAAGGTGAGATCTGGGGCGAAATAAAAGAAGGGAATAGGGGACAAGGAGGCTGGGTGAACACACGAACAGGGCCGGGAAGAGAGGTCTGCGGGACCGAGGCTCCGATTAGATCGCAGCCGTGCTGTGGATGCCCACAGACCAGGGAGTCAGGTGTAAAGGGATGAACGGAGAGGAGCTGGGAGGGAGGACGAAAGGACGGACGGACGCACGGAGGGAGGGAGGGAGGGAGGGAGGGAGGGAGGGTATGAGCTCTTGGCATGTTGTGTCCTTGGCGCACGCACTTCACCCGGCAGGGGGGGGGCTGGCTCGGGGGTCCCTGGCCGCGGAGTGCCATTGCGGTATCCTGGCTGCGTGGGCCATTCGACCTCATCTCTCTCATCCTCAGTTTCCCCATCCGTGAACTTCGAAGGCCATCAGCTTCCTGCTTGGATTGACTGGGGGGGGGCACATGCTCTCCCACCCGTGGGCAGCGCCCTGTCCAGAGCCCTGGGCAGGCGGGAGGGCCCAGGCCCCGGCCCCTGCAGAATGTTGTGTGAACAAGGGGTGTGGGGCCAGGTGGGTGTCTTGGCCCCTCCCCGGGCTGGGTCACCTGTGAGGGAGGCTTTTCCCGCCAGGGGGCAGCAGAGGGCAAGGGAGCAGGAGGCCCCGGGGCCAGTGGGCCCTGTCTCCCGACCGTGCTGGGTGTGGCGCCGCTCACATCGGTGGGGCTGTGTGGGTTAGAAAGTGGCCAGGAGTGCCCGAGAAGGGTGACCCGGGAGCCCAGTGACCCAGGCGCCCAGAGGCAGATCACCAGAAACCTTGTTCATGCAACTTTCTGAAATGAGCCCAGGTGCACCTCAGCCCGGGGTTGCAGAAGTGGGCCCCGGGTCCCGGCCCCCTTGACATGGCATCCCCAGAGCCCGTTTCAAGGCCTTACTGTCTTCTCGACTGTTTTCCGATGTACTCTGTATTTCGGCAAATACTGCTCTTGCCTTGTGTGTTGCACGGTCTTCCCTCCTCCCGACCTGCCCCGTCCCTCCCCCACCCCCCCCCCCCACCCCGTGGGCCGTGGCAGGTCTGGAGGGTTGTGTCCTGACGTTCCCAAGCCCAGGGGCTCCCTGGATCTGTCTAGTCTTTCTCTGTAGCGGGCAGGATTTGTGCAGTTGCGTGTTGTGTGCTTGTGTTTGTCTGTAAAATCTAGAACCAAAGTCCTCCTCAACCTCTCGGTTCCCATTTGGGACACTAAACCAAAATGTGCCCTGACCGGGAGGAGCCGTCCCCACCGGAGCCAGGATGCGTGGCCGGGAGCGCGCGGGACCCGCAGGAGCCGGGCGGGGGCGGGGCTGGCGTTAGGTCTGCTGGGCAGGTTGGGCTGCTTACGCCCGGAGTGACTTTGGCCCCCGGGGTGGGAACAGGGAGCTAGCCCGTCGCAGGTGCCAGCTGGGGCCGCTCCTGCTGAAGGTGCTCACCTAGGGCCGTGACGTGGGGGGCACAGGACTCAGAGCCGTAAGGTCTGAGACGGGATGTGAGGACAGAGTGAGGGGGACGGGGGCCACTTCCACGCTTCAGTGTGGCCCCACATGGGTGATGGAAGACGTGGAATTCACGTGTCAGGAGGCCACCCTTCTCTGCCTCCAGTACCACGTGTCTGGGCCACATGGGCCTACGGGATGGGGCTGCAGGCCTCTGCTCTCCTCCTCTTTAGGAATCTGGAGGCTCCAGGCTCTGCCTCGGCCCGCCTGACGCCTAGGGCGGGGTGCACTTGTTACCCTGAGGCACTTGCTAAGACAGGGTCCCCAAAGAGCTTCCCTAAGCCCCCCAGGAGTCGCCGTGCAGACCAGGATGGGGGTGGGAGGGGCCCAGAGCAAGAAGAACCCCTTTTCAAAACAAATCTTTTTAATGTTTATTTATTTCGAGAGAGAGAGAGACACGAGAGAGAGAGACAGACAGACAGAGCACGAGTGGGGAAGGGGCAGAGAGAGGGAGACACAGAATCCGAAGCAAGCTCCAGGCTC
Source organism: Panthera tigris (assembly GCF_018350195.1). Classification (NCBI taxonomy): domain Eukaryota; kingdom Metazoa; phylum Chordata; class Mammalia; order Carnivora; family Felidae; genus Panthera; species Panthera tigris. Next base: position 142,140,104 of record NC_056665.1, read on the forward strand.
TGAGCTGTCAGCACAGAGCCCGATGCGGGGCTCGAACCCACGAACTGTGAGATCATGACCTGAGCTGAAATCAGAAGCTTAACCGACTGAGCCACCCAGGCGCCCCAAGAAAAATTCTTGTGTGGTTACTTTAAAAGTCAGCTGAGGCTCAGGAAGAACTCCACATGTTGGGTCCGCAGTGGGGAGGAGGAGGGAGCCACAGCCAAACTCCCAGAGGGAACACGGAGAACGGGAGCAGACCTCTAGGAGCTGGCTGGAAATGGGCCAATGGGAGGAGCTCCAGGGAGACCCGCTGGTTTCCCCGCTGGTTGTGGGCTGGGATCCAGTGGATTCCCTGTCTTCTCGGGAATGCAGAGGGCAGGGGGTCATCAGGTCAGGACGCTCAGAGTTTTTGGCTCTTAGAGGAGTTTTAAATCTGGAGCTCTAAGGGTCTTCAGTTCTGGGATGCTGAGATTCGGGACAGGGCTCGCTCCCCACCACGGCCGCAGAAGCCAGAGTGGGACTCCCGGGGCCCCTCGGGTTCTGTCCTGACCCACCCATGAGGTCCGAGTTGGGATCTCAGTGCTCCTCTCTGATCAGGGCCTGTCTTAAATGTGTGTGTTTCTTTCCTAATAACTTACTAAAACAAGGACAAATTTTTTCTCTTGGACTTTGACCTTCGCATGCTCTCCCTGCACAAATCCTTCCCCTGGTGACACCAGGAACTCTCCTTAGATTCCTCTGTGACTCCCAACTCCCTCCTCGGGAAGCTCAGCCTCAGGGCTGGCCTTCCAGAGGCCGGAGGCTGGGTTTCTGGGGTAGACAGGCCAAGGCCTCCTTTGTGTTCCTAATGTCAATGGTGTGGATGTCACATGACCTAGAGCAGGAGGTCACCCATCACGCTGACACATCACCCTGCTATTTTCTCCCCCTTCAAATTCTTGTCTATGGGCATACTTTTTTTTTTTAAATGGGCATCTTTTTTTTTTCTTTAAATAAGCATCCAGTTTTGAAACCTTGCCTTCTTCACCACATACATCCTACGTTTTCCATTCAATATTTTGTCATCAGTGTTTAGTTTTTTCCGTAAAAAAAAAAAAAAAAAAAATCATTGCCTCACTGGCTGCGTTGTGTCCCATCGAGGTTACACCCTCATTACATCATTCGCAATGCCAACCTGCTATCGTTATGCGTAACTCACCTTTTTTTTTTTTAATCCTAATGTTACGAATTACACCACAGCGAATGGCTTTGCATACCCGCTCTTTCATCCCCTACAAATTACTTTCCTTCACCCAGAAATGACCATTGCTTCATGACATGCTGGTTTCTCCTGCTAGACTGTGAGCCCCTTAAGGGCAAGGAGCTTGTCGGATTGATCTTTGTACCTCCAGAGCCCTACGTGTTGTAGGTGATGTGGGGATGCTTGTTGGGTGAGAAGATGGACGGACGGATGGCTACATGGGTGGCGAATGAATGAATGAACGAACGAACGAACGAACGAATGACTTTCCTAGGGCTGAGCTTCTTAAACGGAAGGCCAGGGATTTTGTATGGGTATTGACTAATTTCCAAAGGCTTATAGCATTTTACCGTGTCCAGCAATGTATTGGCATTTTGTAATCTCTGTCAAAAAGTGTTTTTCTGTCATTTGAACTTGCATTGCTTTGATTACTAATGAAGGTTGAGCGTTTTCACATATATCTGTTAACCGAATGCACTTTATCTTCTGTGAACTGTTTGTCCAAGTCCATTGGGTCATGGCTTTCTGATGAGATCGGTCAAGGGTGGAATGGGTGTCCTTAGGATATAGTGAGCCCTCCGTCACTGGAGGCATCCAAGGGGCAGGCCAGGCAGACACTCGGTGAGGATAGTTTTAAGGAGATTCAAATAGCAGCTGTGGGGTTCGTCTAGACGGCCTTTCAGGTCTCTCGGACCAGGATTTGCTTCTCCCCGGAAATGGGTGGAGGGGACATTTTCCATTTGGCCTGGCAACATTTAAGGTCACGTTCCCTGGGTGGATTCATGCATTTATGATTTATAAACTCTAAACCGCACCCTCTGTAACTCTTGCGGGACAGGAATATCTCTTTGAGCCTCCAAGGTCCAGGTAGCCGTGCCCAGCATCTCGTGTAGTTAGCTGGTGACTTCCCGCCAGCCCTGTCACCCACCCCCGTTTCACCTTGAGAAGCCAGCCCCCTGGACCGCCATTTCCCACCTCTTGGGGAATCGGCAGGGGCCATCTGCTGCCCTTTGCACTCCCAGTGTCCTCCAACACGGGAGCAACTTGCCCCGAGGCCTCGATTGATGGGATGAATCGGATCGGGACTGGTGGAGAATCCCCTTTGGTTTTCTTCAATGGGGCAATCAAATGCCATGAGGCAAGGAGCAGAATGGACCCTACACTCCTCCAGGGTTTCCCCTCGTGTTCCACCACAGACTAACCCCGGGCTCAAAGGTCATCGAGGCCACCCGGGGAGGGGGTGTCGCCCACGGAGGGCTTGCCCTACTTTTCTAGAGCACCCTCTGCCCCCAGCAGGGAGCTGCTTCCTCCCACTGAGCCCTCTACTATAGCACTGAGCGCTGTTTGCCTGTGTCAGAATTAACTCACGCACGTGTCTGCCCCAGCATCGAGGCTTGGGAGGCCCGCAATGGCTTCCGGCACTAGTCTAGTCCATCCATCCATCCATCTGCGCATCTGGCCTCCATTTCTTGCCCTGGTGCTTCGGCCTCTCCCTCCCCTGAAAGCAAACCTTTTCGTTTTGGGCGGGCTGTGTAGTGCCATGGGCTGTGGTCATGCAGCGAACGCCCTTATTACAGCTTTCTCGTCCGGGGTCACTGCTCTGAGCACGTCCCAGCTGGACTCATCTGCCACTGTCACCCACACGGCTTCTGTCCCCATGGCGCTTTCCCAGGCATCACACGCCGCGACGCGGATCCAGGGCCAGGGTCCGAGAGGGCCCTCCCCCCCACCCCGCCCCCCGCCCCCTGTGAGCCGAGGCCGCCCTGCCTGGTGCATGGTCCCTGCCGTGAGCTTTGCTTCCAGCCTTTCTGCTTCCTCCACCAGACGGCACTGGATGTAATTCACCCCTCCATTTCTCCATTCCTTCATTCCTTCGCGGTCGACAAACATTTTTTAAAGTGAGCTAGTGCTATACTAGAGTGGTTCCCAAGGACGCGTCCCCGCACCTCTTTGGGAAAGAAAAGACGAGCCCCCGTCCGCCAGGGACTGCCTTTGCGTGCCAGCAAAAGGCGTGACCCTCTCGGTTCAGCTCCTGCTTCTAGATTCGAGTTCCGTCGGAAGTTTGATTGGCCTCTCCGACTTTGTTCCTCACAAAACGAGGTTGATTAGTAATCAGCAAACTGTGTCCCCGGGTGTTCAGAAATCACAACCCGTGCCCTCAAGAGGCCAGAGTGACGCCTGGGGGGTCTGAGATGAATGGCTGCTTCCGGCCGTGACAGGCTTTCATGTCATCAGGACACCCCGAACTTGCACGGTAATGATCCTAGAGCCGTTCCTGTCCCTTTCAAGATTAGTTAATGCTGGGTTCTATTTAGAGAAACCCCGGGGAGATGATTGTTCATGTGGGTGACGAGGATCATGCCCCGTGCGGGGGTCTGCGCGGAATTATCCACCGGCAGACCTGGGCATCCGAGGCGCACGGCACTTTGCAGACCCTGGACGTGGCCCTGAGCATCCACGCGGGTCCCAGGCCGGGCGGGACCCCTCCCCCACTTTAGCTCACTGCTGCCTGTGTGGGACAAGGCGTAGGTGTCGGGGTCTCCGCCTAGAAGTCTGCCGTTTATTCACTGCATCGGAGCGTGGGCGTAGAGGGCAGAGCCAGGACCCTGGAGCTGGACAAACGTGTGTGGTTTAAACTGACAGTGACAGCTCGAGTCTGTCTTCCGGGGGGACTGTGGCACCCACGTCGCAGGGCTGTAACCAGGACTTGGAGCTGGGGTTCTGGACAGGCGGTGCGCGTGCCCCCGGGGGCTGCTGGGGGTGGAGCGAAAGGCCAGGAGGGGTGGCCCGATTCGGCAGGTTTCGTGGGAAGTCGTTTCGCCCAGACAGTCAGGGGTACGCTGTGGGATAGCATTCCAAATTTGTATGACACTGTAAGATGAGACGGGAGTAGTTTTGGCAGGAAACTTTATGCCGGGGGGACGGGGGCCTCTTTGGGCGTCCCCCCCGAGCCCCCCCCGGGGTACGCGTTCACGCTCACCTCTGTAAAAGGTTGGAAGCACCCTCTATGTCTTGCCTACCGCTGTGTCTGGCCTGTGGGCGGCACTCACACACCTCTCTCCCCGAGAGACCTCTCCTGGCAGCGTCCTCCCCCCAAAATATTAGGCGCCAGCCATCAAAGACGTTGGCACATCCCCATCCCGATGTCCCCTCTCTCAATTAACAACCTCTGGGCTCCAATGCCAGCAGCCTGGGTGCTTAACACAGTACCAAGCCAGTGGTAGGGGGGCGCCTTCCACACTTGTTGAATGGGTACGTGGGTGAACGGTCAACTCATGAATTGTAACCAAATGCAAGTGGCAGATGTTAAAACCTTTACTAAGAGTTTGTATTTCACTCCTGATTAACCTGTTAACAATCTCTGTGTTGTATCTCACGGACTTTTACATGACGTGTGCTGTTCGAAAACCAGGATTCTCATTTTGGGTGTCGTGCGATGAAACTTGAGCCGTCTGTGTCTCGTGTTAGAAATTAGAACCCGGCAGGCCCCGGGGCCACTTAACTAACTAACCGTGCGGGGCTGGGCAAGTCCCTTCTCCTCGCCGACCCTCGGTCTCCTTTTCTCTGATGGGTCGCCAGAAAAACTTAACCTCACTGGGTTGTGGTGAGGCCACGGGCGGGGTCAGCTCCCCCCGGGCTGATCTAACACTGGCTCTCACTGAGAATGGCTGTGTGCCGGGGGTTGTCTCGAAAGTTCCAGGGGAGCTTTTGCTGGTTCCGGGTGGGTAAGGAGTCGGCATCGACCTTATGCTCAGGTTGTGTTTCCACGGTCAATGGAACGTGTAAGACAGAGGCTGAGCGGTCTGCAGGCATTTAGCGAGTCAACCGGGGTGGGGGTGGGGGTAAATCCTGGCTTCATTAATGAGTGACGGCTTTTTTCCTTCCTCGGAGCCTCCCCACCCCCACCCGCCCCCACTCTCTGCATCCTGGCTGCTGCTTCTCACGTGGAGGTTGAAGCTGGCTGGGGCAACTACTTGGGGTTTGTTCTGCCTCTGGGTGCTGTGTCCACAGACGACTGTGTGTGCCCCGGGTTCAGTTTGCTAGGCAGGAAGAGGCGGGGTGGTTTAGAGGGAGTGTGGAGAAGGGCTTCTGGGCAACATCCTTGGGGATTAAAACTCCTCCTTCGGCCCTTTAGGGGAAAGGCCCGTGTGCCTGATTTCCTCACGTCCCTCTTCCTTCTTTCCCTGGCTGTAAGGTGAAGAGAGTAGTCTGTGGTCTCATCTGTGGGCCTGGAACCAAGTTAGGGCAGGACTGTTAGACCCATCCCCTGCAAGCTTCCTGCTTTTTGGGGGTTTATAGATGGGCCTGGTTTATAGGTGGTTTATAGATGAGGGAGCTGAGATTCAGGCACGGCTGGGTGTCAGAGCCAGGACTGAACAGTCTCCCATGAGAAGCCGTGTTCTTTCGACCCCGCTATCAAGCTCTCCCAGTAATGGTGGCTGGGTGTGTCCCTGTCCCCACCGTGTGCCTGGCCGTGCTCCGGCAGGGGTCATAGTCGTCCAGAGCTCAGTCGGGTCCAAGTTGGATGTGGAAGCGTGGTCGCATTAGATAAGATATTAGGGGTCATTCGGGGTTGGGGGGGGTCTCTTCACGAGACCCCTGAGTTCTTTTCCTGGCCCTGGTCTCAGGCGTGTGGGGGGGAGTAGCATCTTGCTCTGTCCTCCCCAGATGGCATCCCAGGTGGGTTCGAGTTCTGCGCCCCCCAGCCTCTCTCCTGCCTGGGCCTCCCCTTCTTTCTGCCTCCGGCTTTCACAGCCTCAGTGGGCAGGCCCTGGCCTCTCTACGTGGCCGACGCTCCTGTCAACCTGGCCACTTCTTGTACCAGCCTGAGCTTTTATTGTGATGTCTGGTCCCCACACCTGTGCAGCCATCACACCTGCCGCCAGGAACACTGGCACAGACTCTCTGATGACTCCCTTCCCTCGGGCTTTGCCGGGGGCCCCTTGCAGTGTGGCTGTATGGACATCCCATGTCCTGGAGAACTTGTTGGGGCAGAGGGGGGCCTTGCCTTGGTGCTCCCAAGGGGCCCCCTGGGAGGCACAGGTAGCTAGGGCCCTCTCCCCAGGGGACTGTGAGTCTGTGTTTGGGCATCTGTTCCGCGATGGGCCTCAGGCTTCTCGAAGCTTCGGCCAGGGTGAGGGACTCTCTCAGGTGCCCAGTGTTTTCACGTCGCCTTCCCCTTGAAATGGGCACAGGGCTGGGGACCCCGTTTCCCGAGGGCAGGCAGGGTAGAGACCCCACTTCCCAAGGACAGGTGAGAAAGCGGAGGGTCAGTGGGGTCATAGCCCCCACGCTGTACTTGAACCCCATCCCTTATTCTGAGATCTGTGCTTCTGTGACCCTTGACAGCACTGTTTCCTGTGCCAGTAGGAGCCTGATAGATGTTCACGGACTGATGAGGTGGGGTTTTTAATGGCCGTGAAGAACTGAATTGACTGTTGGCTGATGTGCAAGTTGAATCCACATGTGTTCCTTTAAGAGGAAAGTGTGTTTTCTTGGCAAAGCTTCTTTAGGACAAATCTTGAGGGTCTCGGCCTATGCGGGGTGGGGGTGGGGGCTCACCCTAGGGGCAGGTGCGGCTCGGAGGGCAGCCACGGGGTGGGGGGGGGGTCCCTCCGGACGGAAATGTCTATCTTTTGCACATTTTTGGAAGTATTTATGTCTAGAATAAATCTTCATCTAGGCCGAAGTGTTGTCATTTGTGTTGTGGCCCGGGTGATTTTGATAATATGGCATTTGGTAATTCCCAGGTGGGGGGCACGCCCTGGTCACGCCCACACCCTCTCTGTGGCTGGCTGTGCGTCCCGGGGGTGTGGAGGTCTCCACCTGAAACGTCTTCGTCCTCGCCATTGACGTTAATTCACCCGTCAGGCCCATGCCAAGTCTGAGATGCAGCCGAGGGCACCCGAAAACCTTGGGGGGGGGGGATTGGACCCCAGACGTTGAGTCTTTTCACCTGCTCTCACCCCGAAGCACAGTACACGGGCACAAGTCAAGGCATGGGGCTCTGGGGGGTCTTGCTCTTTCGAATTCTGGTCCTGATGTCACCGTTTGCCAGCGTAGTGGCCTTGGGCAGGTTACTTGAACCGCCCGAGCCTTGGTTTTCCCACCTGTAGAATGGGTACTTCATGACAATGTGCGTTCAGAGAACGCTGGTGAGCACTGAGAACGCGGGCTGCATACCCTGCTGTACCCCGTGTGCTGGCCCTGAGAATCAGGGTCTGGGTTCGAGGCCACCATAGTGCCTGCGTGTGTGCAGCCTGGCCGAGTTGGCTCACCTGTAACCTGGAAACAATCACGTTTACCTGGCACGGTTATTGTGGGGTTCAATGAGACTGTTGATGTGAAAATAAATGCTTTGTTACCTGGCACACAGGGGGCCTCACTCCTCGCCATCCCCGTGGGCCCTGGGTGTGGGCACAGGTCGCAGACGCCCCGTGCTCCCGGGAACCGTAGCAGCCCAAGTGGCTGTCTGGCGGAGCGGAGGGCGTCAGGGAAGCACGCGGCCAGCTCCGGGGAGGCAGTGCGGGAGGGAAGCGTTTGCTTTTAAATACAGAGATTTAACAAGTTCAGAGGGGGCGGGGCTGAGGCCAAAGTCGGGTGTGGGCTGGGGGGGTCGGGGATCAGGGAGAACTCTTAGAAGCCCCCAGAGGAGGAGGGGGCTGATATTTTATAAACCATCCAAGCGTAACTGGCAGTGGTTTGGACAGGATAGGTGGGGTGGTTTTTAGGAAGGCCACGAGTTCCCGATTCCGGGTTAGTGGGGTGAGAACCTTCAGAGCTTAACGGTGCAGGAGGGCGTCAGGACTAGGGGCGTGCTTCTGGAAATCTCCGCGGGTGGAGGAGACTGGGGAGGGGGTGATGTGTGGGAGCCCAGGTTGAGGGGGGCCAGATCGAGGGGCAGGAGCTGGTGACCGGGTGCTTCCCCTGGCCCCCCCCCCCCCGCGACGGCCGCTGGGAGCCAGGGCCTTCTCCCGCGTTGTCCAGTGGCATCCGGTCCCGGGTGCCTCTCTCCTCTCCTCACCCCCCCCCCCACCCCCCGGCCCGCCCGTCTGCATGAGAACTGTTGTCGGCCAGTGAGACCGGGAGCGGGCCCCTTCATCTGCGCCTGTGTCTCTCTCAGCCTCCGCAGCCACGGGGACACCCTGCACGCGTTCCCGCGGGACAGGCCGGACCCAAAGACTCTGGACCGGGGCCGCCCCCTGCGAGGAGGGGCGCGCCCTCCCGGCCTCTCCTTGCCTAGCCACCCGCCCTCTGACTGATGGACATCACTGATCTGAGGCTCAGACGCGTGGGCCGGACCCCTCCCCGCCCCTCACGAGCCCTGAGACTTGGGGGAGCGGAGCCAGCGAGCCTACCTACCTCACAGGGTTGTTGTGAGGAGCGTGTGATGCGGTTTGGAAGCACCTGACCCGGGACTTGGCTCCCCCTGTTGTGCTCTCAATAAATGTGTTTCTTGCCTTAACAAAAAGTGATGGATGTGCTACTAATATGAGGAGGACTGAATGGCGGGTGCCCTGTCTGGCTGGGGCCGCCCTCACCCAGGGCGCGTGGCGGGGTGGGGCGGGCAGGGGAGCCAGCTCTGACCCCTGGGAGCCGCCGAGGCCCCGAGGCAAAGCTGGCCCGGTGGGGTCCTGGGATGGAGGCGTGTTGGGGTGAACTAACTCGGGCCGGTCCCCCTTCTTCTAACGGTTTCAGGAGGCTGGGTTCTTTTCCAGAAAGGAAGGTGAGGGGGGGTTGTGGAAGAAGTCTGAGCGGAGCGCAGCGTCGGGCTCCCTGGAGCCCCAGAGGGGCGGCCCCAGGCTGCGACTCTTCCTCCCCTCCTGGCGCGCTCCCAGGGCCCTGCAGGGGCCGGACAGAGCTGTCGCCCTGCTCCGCCCGCCGGGTGAGTGCGCGGCCAGCCCGGGTGTGACCCGGGGCCAACGCTCAGTCCACAGGATGGCTACCGAGCTGAGCGGGGCCCTGAGGAGGCTGCGGAGGGGCCCCTGTCCCCACTGACAGGAGCACCGAGCCTTGCGCCTCCGAGGCCCAGCTCAGGAGAGTAGGGCTGTCGGCCAGATGGGGCCAGAGGGGGCGCAAGGGCGAGGGAGCCACGGACCCGAGTCCACGTGGAGTCCCGGGGTCGGCACACCTGGCTTTGCTGGAGCAGACGCCCCGGACACACCACCAGCGGGAAAGGAGAGGCTGAGCTCTGCCACCGCCACCGTCAACACCAAAAGCCACCACCACCGCCACCGCCATCGCCTCCGCCTCCCTCCGCCACCCTCCACCTCTTCCTGCTCCTGCTTCCTGCTTCATCACCTTCTTCTTCCTACGTTCTCCTCCCCCTCTCTCCCCTTCCTCTTTCTCTTCCTTCTCCCCTCCCCCTCCTTCTTCCCCCTCCCCCCCCCACCCCCCACAGGGAGGTGCCTCGAGAGAACTACAGGCGAGTCCCGCCGTGAGGGCATGGGGCTGAGCGTGGCCCTTTGGCAGAACGAAAGAGCCACCTTGGTGCCCGTGGCCGTGTCTCGGCCAAGGAGACTTAGCCCGAGTCCCTGATGGAGCTGGAGACACGGATGGTGCTGAGTGATGGTCCAGGCAGCACGGAGACCAGGGGAAGAGGGACTCCAGAGCGTGTCCCGCTGAGATGAGTCCATCCCGGCCAAGATGGGGCCGAAGGTCCAGGAGAGGCCTGCCCGTGGTGGGAGCCCCACCCTGCTTCTGATGGAGCTCAGACGTCCATGATGAAGGGCCCGCTAGATGTCCTAGAGCCAAGACCCCGACTCCAGGCCCAGTGAAGGCGATGCATCCAGAATGAGGGTCCCCTTGATGTTCCAGAGCCAAGACTGCAGCTCCAGCATCCAATGAAACTCAGATGCCCATGAGGAGTGGCCTCTCGATGTTCTAGAGCCAAGACCTCAGCTCCGGCCTTTGATGAAGCTTGGACGTTGAGAAGGAGGCTCCCCTTGATGTTCCACAGCTGAGAGCCCAGTTCCAGCCTTCGATGAAGCTTAGGCATCCAGAATGAGTGGCCCCTTTGATGTTCCAGAGCCAAGAGTCCAGCTCCAGCCTCTGTTGAAGCTCAGATGTCCCTGTTGAAGGGTCCCCTTGATGTTTCAGAGTTGAAACCCCAGGTCCAGCCTCTGTTGAAGCTCAGACATGCAGAACTGGTGAGAAAGCCTCAGGGCTTTCTTGGACAGGACTTTGCTTGGGCAGCACTGGGGGTGTTGAGACTGGAGATGGCAGAGGAGACCACCCAACGCCTGCAGCACCCCTCCCTAGCTACCCCAGGGGTAGCATTTGGACCCACAAGAAACTGGGTTCCAGATGTATTAGGAGAGATGTGGAGTAGGGACTCCCGGCAAGAGGAAGAGTGTTAGGAAGAGCTTGGCGGCCGAAATAATGGATTGTGGGTGTGGCACTGCCGATGAACTTGCCCATGACAGTGTATCTGTGCGGCAAAGCACCGTTTCATGCTTTTTAGTTGTGCTGGACTCATGGCTGGCTGCACACCAGCCTTGACCCACAGGGCTGCCAAGTTGGCTGGGCCCTGGAATGTAACCCAAGCTCGTTTCTGCGGCTTAGCTCCTCTCCCAGGGGAAGGTGCTAAACGCCCACTCGCCAGACCGGCGTGAAGCCGTGACCTTGGGGCTGGTCAGATCTGATTGCCTCTTTCTAGCAACGGAAGCTCATTGAGGTTGGGACCGAGACAGGGCCGGGCCATCGTGATGGGCGTGAAGACAGCATGGGGGGCAAGGGACGCCTCCAAATACACGGGGACGTGATGACGGCGGCTTCCCACCCAGAGGCAGCTGCCTTCTGGGCTGGGACTGTGCCCCGAGCACCTTGATCGTAGCTGTGGTCCTTCAGGAACTCAGTTGACATCAGACTGTCCACTAAGCTGAAGAGACATGACAGTTAAAGAAATAAGGCCCAAAATACTGACTTGCTCAGGAACCATAAGAACTTCATGGGTAGTTAGAGTCGAAGCTGTGGAGAGTGTCAACTTTGGGAGGAGAGAAAGAAAGCACAGTATCTGGATGTGTGGACTCTGAGGTCTCTAGACGGGGAGGTTCTGAGAATCTGATGTCATCAGTTATGCTACTGAGACGCAGCTCCAATAATATATCCCAGAAACTGACTTATTTTCTGCAGTTGGAGCCTGCAGGAAAAGGGAACCGCTAGCAAGAGTTTTTGAAAAACACATCCTAACGATGCCAACATCGTTTTGGTGATATTTCCTGGAAATTCATTAGCATTTGGAACTGTGCGCACAAAAACTTCTTTTATGAGTAACTGGAACTCTAGACCTGGGATGGAACGGAGCAGTATTGTCATCTTAGAGGACTGCCCTGCCCCACCCCCAGCCTCTTTTGGCCAAGTTATTTTAGGAGGTTTCCAAGAACAAGCAATTATTAGAATCAGTCATTGCTGATTTCCTAGAAGTCCCCACAACAGATTCAAAGCCAAATGCGAACCGGGTGAGCCGGCAGGCTTGCAACGTTTGTGAAGAAATACGGAATCTGCTCGATAAAAAAGTCATCAGCTTCAGGGAGCAAGGCTCAGAGTAGAATTGCAGCAGTAGGAATAAGGATGGATGGAACGTCTAGGTCGTGAGGCGGAGCCCCTGATTTAAGATAGATAAGAGACTATTACACAGATGCCCCCCCCTCCCCACCCCCCCCCACCCCGGGAAGGTGATCCAGCTCTGGGGTGTTTCTGGAGTGTGCTAGGCATTGTGCTGGACTTGCTGCCCCCACCCTCCAAGTCCGAGAAGCCAGATCCCAGGGGCTACCACCGAGGTCTCAGTGTAGACGGCTTCCCTTTGATCAGGACTAGATGCTCCCCCCTCCCCCGACTGGTCTCCCAGTTAGCTCCCCTATTTTACAGATGAGAAACTGAGGCCGAGGGAAAGGTTGGCTCCATGATGTCTGTTAAGACCAGACCTCTCTCTGGAGCTCAAAATTCCCTACCCTAGGCTGCCTCTGATTTTACTGAGATTCAGGAAGAGCCCTGAAGGCTGAGCGATTGTCTGCAGTCACCCACCAAGAGAGCAGAAGTGGGAAGGCTTGGCACCAGAAGGATCTCCCCCGTCCTTGGGCAGATTGACTGGTGGTCACATCCTCCAGGAGCCCAGCCCCAGTGCCATGCTGGAAGACCAGGCCAGAGGGAGTGAGGACGCTCTGGGGAAGGGCGGGGGGTGGGGCAGCAATGGGCCAGGAGGAAGCCCGACTGGGAGTCTAGGGAGCCAGGCCCAGCCACAGTTGGCCCCACCTCTGCCCCTCGGGGCCTCAGTTCCCCCATAATTCACTTTGTCTTCTGCTTAGAGTGGCTCCTGCTGGCAAAGTGGATCAGTGGCAGGGAGGCCAGGGGTTGCTGAGGGATCGGAAAGTCATGGCCTTCTTCCTTCCCCCAGAGGGACCGAGGGTGGGGGGGGGGGGGCGGGCAGACTGTGCTGCTGCTTCCGGCTCAGCTCTTAATGGAAGCAGGGAAGGCAGGGGGATCCCTTGGGCTGCAGTTTTCTCCCAGATGACTGCAACTTTCCCTTATTGTTACCAACAGCTGCCATTCTGGAGCTGGGGGCTGGAGCGGAGGCAGGGGCAGGCGGGCCCTTGGAAAGCTTTCTCCCCAGCTCCGCTCACACGAGGGCTGGTTTTGTGTGCCGGCCTGGCAGCGAGGGTCAGCGCTCCTAACAGTGTCCTCTGGGTACTTCTCAGGAGACACTTAGGGCTCTTCCCCTCTCTGCGCCCTGCAGTCACATGGGGTCTCAGGGGAGGTGGTCCCCACAGCAGCAGACGCTAGGCCCACCCGTGGGCGGGTGGAGGTCGGTCAGGAGGATGGCTGGGCAGGGCAGTGGGGGCAGGACGGCGGCCGACTGGCCCAAGGAGTCAGGCCAAATTCAAGTCGGAGGTTACTCAATCAGCAGAGGAGGGGGAACCCCGCTCCCCAGGGAGGGATTTATTAGGCTGATTTGGTAGCCGTGCATTTTCCAGACGGCCCACAGGCCCATAGCGGCCTTCCTGCAGCTGAGGGGCCTCAATGGACAGAGCACCCCCAGACCTCCAATTGCCCTTGGGTGGGCTGGGCGTGGGGCGGGGCGGGGGCTGGCAGGGTGTTGCGGAACGTTACCTATATACCTGCACTTTACAAAGCACTTTATCTGTTTGCTTGGTTATGGCTGGTGGTGGAATTGAGTGGAAGTGTGCCTGTCAGCGGGCTGGGTGCTCCCGTCAGCCCCCATGTCATGGTGGAGAGCCTGAACTCAGAGAGGGGCCGGGCCATTCTGGGGATACGTCCACAGGGGGACGGGCATTCACCCTCGTGGGAGGAGCCATTTCTCTGATGCCATGGCTGGGGGCCTCAGTGCCCAGCAGTCAGAGGACCCCACTGCTGGGGGCAGAGTCCCCCCCGCCCCTTGCCCAGCGTGCCCCAGAGCTGACTTTCTGGGATTGGTCGGCCAGACTGGAACATGCCTCCCTTCGCTTAGAACCGATTGTGACCCCAGAGGGCCAGGCCTTAGCCAACCTGTTCTCACGCTGCCCACGAGTGTGCTGCTTCGAGTTTTTCTGCAGCCTGGGACCCCGATCCAGGGCATAACGTGCACCCCTTTATCCCAACTTCTGCACGGCCCCCAGCACCAGGTAGACGCTCTCTTGGTGTTGGGTGGCCGCCTCAGGCTAAGCTCAGGTGTGGTCCTGGCCCAGGGAGGGCTCAGTGTGTAGAGGGTCCCTGGCCTGGGGCGGTGGGGGGGGGGGGGCGGGGGCAGATGTGTGCCTGTGCCTGTTGGTGTGCGCGGGGATCTGGGTGTGTGTGTGTGTGTGTGTGTGTGTGTGCGCGTGCGTGGGCGTGCGTGCATGCATGTGTGAGCGTGCGCGTGTGCGAGGGTCTGTGCATGTGTGAGAGAGACAGATGGTGGAAAGTGACTGCAAGTGAGAGACAGATTGGGTCTCTCCCTAAGCCTGGACACCCCGAGCAGAGTCCACATCTGCTTCTCCTCCAGACCCACTGCCCGCTGTCATCCCCCGCCCCCCGGAGTCGTGTCCACGGCCCGTCTGTGTGTCCATTTCTGCCACAGCGGGCAGCCTTGGCCCCCAACCCTGACCCTTCACTGTGGCCCTCCCCATCGCCTCCTCCCGGCAACGCGGCCATAGCGCGGAGGGATTTTGACGCCCCTTCTCACCAGCTCTGCCCAGTGGTCGCGGTGGGCTTCCCCCTCACAGCCCGCCCCCGCCCCCGGCTCCTGCCCCTGTGGCTGGGGTTCTAACCGGCTCCCCCACAGCACCCTAGACCCCAGCCACCAGGGCAGCTTACAGTACACCGTCAGCCTTCTCCTGGATGCAAGGACGAGAGTGGGTTGCGCAGGTGCGGCGGGGTCCTCTGCCCAGCCTCTGCTCCGCGGCTGCCCTGGGGCATCTGTCACTGGTGGCGCTGGCCGGGGACCTCAGGACCAGATGGGACCTCCCGGACCTCGGCTGCCGTACCACCCCCTCGACAGAGCCTCGGACCCGGAGGACAACCGTGCCCCCGGATGCTGCAGGATCCAGGTCAGTTCCCTCTGTGCCTCACGGCGTCCCCCCCACCCCACCCCCCCCCCCCGCCCCACCTCCTCCTCCAGGTGATGTGTCTACCTGAGATGTACCATCCGGACACAGTGACTTGTACCAAAAAGTGCCAAAAATGACGTCGGACTTTCTTTGTCTGATTGGTTTGCCAATGAGGTTGAGAGTGGACAAATCGGATGAGCTTGTCAGCAGCCCTGAGCCTTGGACAAATCTGTGTGTATGTGCCACGTGCGGCGGATGTTATCTAGCACACGGGAGGTTATGTTTTCACAGCTCTTTAAGCTCGGCGTGAAAACTTTGTTGCCTGTTAAAAAAATGGGCCGGGGGAGGGAGCGGATGGGTGCCTTTCCAGAATTCCTCTATGGGCTGTGCGAGCAAAAATGCTTGCTGCTCCCTGTTCCAGGGTGTCCACTGTTCCTCATCGGCAAGGTTCTCGGCCTTGGAGATTGATCTCCGAGCTTTGCACATGGTGGATATTCTGTCACTGGAATGGGCGTGGTGGGGGTGTCGAGCTGGACGCTGGGCTGGGCTGTGGCTGTAAAGGCTCTTGACTCATGTCCCACCGTGGCCTTAGAAGTTTCCAGATCCAGCTGGCGGGTCCTGGGTTCCTCCTCCTTGCCGTCTAGTCTGTTGGGGGTCTATGTCACACATTGGTCACCATGGGCTCCATCGTCCTGGCTCCTATCATCACCTAGCACTGTTTCACGTCACCTGCGACTCCTGGGTCCCAGGGCCCGGGGACCCCGCGGGCCGGTCATCTCGGGCTCCCATCACCTCCACCTGGCCTCTGTCATCCTGGGCACGGCATCTCCTCTCCATCACTGTGGACCTGGCCATCACCCGTGCATCATCTGCCTCCCCTACATCATCCTCGCTTCGGGGCTCCCTCTGGCCGCCAGGGCCTTGTACATGGTAGGCTTTCATTCATTCGTTTGCACATTCGGTGAAGGTCTACTGTGTGCCAGGCCCTGTGCCAGGCAGCAAGTAATGGACATTGCCCTTGGGAGTGCACGCCTCGGGGACACGCACGAGAACCGGCGGATGGCGGAGAGACTGGGGCCCGGGCAGCTTGGGGACGTGGGGCAGAGAAGGGTGGCTCTGACCGCAGCGGGGCAGGGGGTGGGGGGCTCAGCCAAGGTCCTGCTGAGTGGGGTCTGGAAGGAGAGGTCACAGGTGCTCTCTTTCATCCCTGCTGGTGGCCGACATCTCAGAAATGGCGCCAGGAACCCAGGCCCTCCCAGCTTGTTCGTGGGGTCCTCGTTCCGAGGCCCCGGCATGGCTCCTTGCACCCTGCTCCCGCCCTCTGCGTCAGCCTCCTTGCCTTTGCCTTTGTTGACACCACCCGGTTCTGCCTGGATCCTTTGTGGGTCACGTCTCACCCTTTCCAGATGGTAAAACCGAGGCTGCCGACTTCCCCGAGTATCAGTTGTCCGCACTCGGGTTAAGGACCGAATTCTGTGTTCTTCCCACCAAAGCTGACAGAGATGAATAAATGAATGACATAAATGAGAGAGGGGGGCGGGCTCTTTGCTTCTCGGGGCTCAGCGCCTCAGCCCTGCATCACGTAGAGGAGGAGGAGCTGCGGCGGGGAGGAGGGAGAAGGCTCGGTGCGTGATGGAGTGTTCGTGTTTCTGGGGTGAAGTCGGAAAATGGCGGGCAAGGCAGATGAGTATTTTGGAAAGTGAAAATTTATTCCACTGTGAAACTCTGAGTCGCGGCCTTGCGGCGTGGGGGCCGTCACGGTGTCCTTCCCTCCGGAACAAGGGGTCCAGGACGGAATTGGTTTGTCTCTTGACTTTAGTGCCTGTGTTTGGCCAAGCGTCGGCTATCTAATATCCATTTTGGGTGTGTCTAGGTAGAGCCAGGATCTTGGACCGTCTAGTGTCCCTGGAGACTCTGGGGGTGTTCTGGGGGGAGGGGGCGTGGGCTCGCGGGGTAGGACGAGGGCTCAGGGGCCCTCAGAGTCTCTTTCGAGGGTTGGAGTGTGCTCCGTTTTCGAGGGTCTCGTTAACTTGGATCCTCCCTTTGGTAGGTGAACTTCTGTAACTGTTAGGATTGTCCACGAGTCCCTTTCGCTGATTCTGAATCTGCAGGCGTCTTGGGGCGGGGTGGTGCCCTGGGCTCCCGCCGTCACCCCAGGGTCACCCCGGGATGCCGACCCTTGGGGAAGGGGGCCTCCCCTCACTGGTGCTCCTGAGGGTGGAAACCACTCCTGATTCCTGCTCCGACTAATCCCTCCTCCCTCTGGGGTCACACGGAGCCCCTCCTCCCTCACCTGTCACGCTCAGCCCCCCCATGTGTCACACTGAGCCCCTCCTCCCTCACCTGTCACACTGAGCCCCTCCTCTCTTAAGTGTCACATTGAGCCTCTCCCTGACCCCCTCACTTCAACCACCTCTTTACTCACATGTCCTATTAAACCCCTTCCACTCATGTGTCACGCTGAGCCCCTCCCCCATTCCTGTGTCATATGGAGTCCCTCCCGCACTCATGTGCCACCTAGGTCCCCTCCTTCACACACGTGTCCTACTGAGGGTCCCCTCACTCTTGTCACACGGACCCCTCCCTCCCTGGAATCGCGTAGCCCCCCTCCACCAGCGTGCTACGTCAAGTCCCTCCCCCCCAGTAGCCAACACTGAGCCCTCCTGCACTCACGTGTCACACGGGGCCCTTCCCCTTCTCAGCTGTCACACACAACGTCCTCCCAACGTGTGTCACACTAGTGCCCTCCACTCACATGTCACACGAAGTCCTTCACTCTTGCGTGTGTCCTACTGACCCCCTTGTCCACTCCCGGGTTACGTACGGTCTCTTCTCTACCCATGTGTCGCACCAACCCCTTCCTTGACCACGATACACCAAGCTCCACCCCCACTCGTGTGTCGTACGGAGTCGCTCTGGGGGACATTCAGTTGTCCCGCTGGGTCCCTGCCCTACTCCTGTGTCACATGGATCTCCCCACCCCTGTGTCACACGGAGCCCCTCCCCCACCCCATGTCACTTGGAGCCCCTCCCCCACCTCCCTGCCCTTCCCCTCCCCCCCCCCCACAAGCCATCCCCAGTTCTCCTTAGGGCCTGAACTCCACGCCCTAGAGCTTTTCCTCCGTGTGCCCTTTAGGGATATTTACATCGTTATGTCATTCATTCCAGAGCAATGACATTATTGACCTCTTCCTACGTGCCAAGCTCCATGTCTGTGGGAACGTGTGTTGATTGTGTCAGTGGTTGGTGAATTTATGGCGAGGTCTGCATCGGGGACAAGGTGGTCACGGGGTCAAGGAAAATGTGCAGGAACAAGGGAAGCTCTTGCCTTAAAAACAACTTTATTGAGGTATTTACGTACATGCAGTCCACTTTCTAAAGCGTACGGATGCTGGTTTCTCATATTCACGGATATGTGCAACCATCAACACGTTCAATTTTGGAAGGTTGTCGTCACCACTAGACAAAGAAACCCTAGGGCCGTTAGTTACTACCCCGACCCCCTCCTTCCCCTCTCCCCTCCCCCAATCCCAAGCAACATCTACTTTCTGTCCCAGGGAAACCAAGCCCCGTTGGGCTCGGTGACCCCTCACTGGCCTCCCAGGGTGCCCGGGGGCCCATTTCACAGATGCAGAAAGCGAGGTGGGATAGGCGCCCCAGAGTAAGAAGTCACGGGAGGGTGGGATCAGACCCCCGACGCGCACACACAGCTCCTGCGCCAGCAAAGGGCGTGCCCCTCCCGTGTCCCCAGCCTCTGTGACCTGGCCAGTCCCCGTAGTCTCCTGGGGCAGGGCGAGGCAGGGCGAGGCTGGGCGAGGCAGGCAGGTCGCACGGTGCCGCAGGTCCCCAGCGGCGCGTGGTGCCGCCTGGGCCGGCTGTCCCTTGCTGTCCCTGCTCTGACCACTAACAGCAGGCACCCCACTCGCCCTCCGGGGGGCTGGCACTGTGCTTCCCGGAGGAGGGTTGCGGCCGTAGTCAGTAGGTGGGGGGTGAGAACGGCTCCATACAGGAGTTGACGCACAGTTACCCAGCTCCTATATGGCGCCTTTCCTCATCCCCTTCAACCACATGCAGCCCCCGGGCCCTCCTCTGCACCCCCGGCTGCACAGGGGTGTCCTCCAGCTGGCCGCTGTCCCACCAGCCTCTTCCCGGCATGCTCCTCTCTCTCTCTCTCTCTCTGTCTCCACCAGCTCCCCAAGTTCCTGGAGGTTAAGGCCTGGGCCATCTCTGAGGCCCCCCTCCTCGGAGGGGAAGGCTGAGGTTCCAGTGGGATACTCTCCAGGGCTGGGCCCAGGGCCACCTTCTGAATTAGAGCAGACAGACCAGAGGTGGGCAGGACCAGCTCTGGGGCCTCTTCCCATTGACGGGCCCGTGGCTGTGCGCCCACCGGAGAACCTGTGCCCTGGGTTCCCAGGACTGGGGGGCGGGGCAGAGCAGGTCTGCCTTCTCCTACTGCTATGGAGGAGGGTCTCCTCGAGGGGTCTTAGCCTCTACCCAGGACTCTTTCATGACCAGGAGGCTGAGGCCCCTCATGGGCGACTGCATACTCTCTCCTTGACATCCCCCCACCCTTCGACGCATCCCAGCTTCCCAAGGATCCCTAACTCTGGTCCTGGAAGCTATCACTAGGTGATAGCTCTTTCCTTGTCTAAGCCGGGTGCCCCAGGGCGTTAGACCAGTGTCCCCCTTGGCCACGGCCATTGTCTCTTGCATCCTCTGCTGACTCGGCTTCCATGCATGGCTGAAGGTGACTCCCGCCAAGCCCCTGTGCTGCTTGGAGTCATTAACCCATTAACCTGCCGTGGCAGCCAGCCCCGGTGCACGCGTGGGGTGGGCAAGGCAGAGGAGGCCTTGTCCACAGCGGGAAGCCAGTAGAGCAGGTCAGGAAAGGCCGTGGCTCTCCCCGCCATCCCCCCAGCTCCTCTTTCCTCCCCTGCCTCCTTCCTTCTCCCCCCCCTTCTCCCCAGTCTTCCATGGCGTCCGGAAGCCCTTCCCGTGGAGGCTGTTGTGTGTCGGGCTGGGTGTTGGAGCAAGGCACGGCACGTAGAAGATCGAAGTCCCATCCTGAAAGGCTTGGGTGTTGGCCAAGGAAGGGCCTTTGTGCCACTCAGGGATGCCCTGGGAAGTGGGAAGTACCTGACGTGTGGTGGGCGGGTGGTTCTCGGGCCCCCCTGGGCATCGGCTCTCTGAGGGCCGGGGCCCTGAGTCTGCGTGCTCGATGAGCCGTCTCTGTGAGTCTGTTGTGGGAGGCCCGAGGCCTCACTTTCAGAAATGCCCTTTCGGAGGTGGTCAGCACACGGTACTTGTCTTCCCTGCTGAGCACTGAGCAAGCGGGCCGCAGCCCGAGGTCTGCCTGTTCATTCCGGCCTCTCTCTTCCAGGGCCGCCTGTCGGTGCCTTGGGGCCGAGCTAAGCTGACCTTCGTCGGAAGCCTGGCTTTCGGCTGCCTGGGTGTCCATGGGATCCTAGATCGAAGGCGTTTCAAAAGCATATCGTGGGTTTGTTCTGGAACACCCCCCGTTCAGGGGTCAGGATGTGGGTCACTGTCTGGGCCCAAGATGCCCTCGTGGTGGCGGTCCCCTGGGGGGGGGGGGACAAGGTAGGGCTACGTTCCTTCTCTCACTTTGGGAGTGGGTCGGGGCTGTCCCCGTGGGCGGCCAGGGGACGTCATGCTTCTGCGGGCTGAGCTCCTGTCACACCCCCTTGTGTAGGGGCCCCTGACTGGACCTGCGGCTGCCCGCGGGAGGGGGGGGCCTGTCCACACTTGGGCGGTGAGTGGTTGTCAGGTGCGCTGTCGCATGTTTGAGAAACAGGCTTGGCCTGAGCCAGGCCTGAAGGCTAGGGGTTGGGGCGGGAGGGGAAGCTAGGTGACAAGAGAGGTTGATAGCCTTACCTGGGGCGGAACCTGGGGCTCCCCCGGGTCCCCGTTAGAGCTCACTGGATGCCAGTGCTGTTGGGAGGCGGGAGGTGCTCATTCAGGCCCGTGTGCCTGAGTGCTGGGGACCACCGTCCAGAGAAACCACGTGCTTGTCTATGCACCTCTTTCGTGGGGTTCGTGATGCCATAACCCATCCAGCACGTCACTTAATACTAACTTTCTTTCTTTTTCTTTCTTTCTTTCTTTTTTTTTTTTTTCAGGAGGAAAATGGTTTGTATTCTGTTTTTTGTGTTTTTTTTTAACTCTTTCTAGGACGGAAGGGACGTGATCACCCAATGATTTTGCCTTGTCAGTGGCTCTTCTAGGCGTGGGGGCTGCCTCTGTTCTCTGTCATTGGGCATAAGCGCCCCTTGGTTGGATTGTGGCAGGGGACACAGGGAGGCCAGGACACCTCCGTCTGCTGGCGTGGGAGGCGGAGACCACACTGTGCCAGCAGCCCCGTTAGTCCACATGTGTGTGTGTGCGTGTGCAAGTGTGTGTGCCCGTCACCATGCGTGAGTGTGTGAGCTTCAGTGGGCGTTGGGCCGCTGCACTGTGGGGCAGGACCCGGGCTTCAGGCACGTGAAGGGTCACCTGTCTACCGCCCAGTCACCTAGGGCAGCCCCTTCCGAGCAGGCACACAGGTTGCCTGCGGGCCCAGCCTTGGGAACCCCTGGGGGCAGCCTGAGCTAGGGGCCGGCGCTGGGAGTGACATCCCCGTGGGTCCCGCCCCAAGACAGGTCACCACCACCAAGGAATTTGAGGGCCTCCAGAAGTGCCATCGGAGGACAGAGGGGATTTTAGGAACCAGGGGCCTTTGGACATTGTGTCTTGCTGACCCTGAAACCCCCCTCTCCTCTCGCGACCCCCACTTGATGACAGGAAAAGGCAGGGAGACTGGCTGCCATTAGCCAGGGCCACCAGGCGAGTCGGGATCAGGGCCACTGACGGAGATGCTGGGGTCTTGCTGCTGAGCCTTTGGCCTTAGGACCCAGTTGTGGCCTCTTGGGGCCACTGTCAGGGGAAGATGGCAGGTGGGCAGACAGACAAACAGACGTGGCTCCTAGGGCACCATGATGTCAGCTGTTTGAGGGGGTTGTTGCAGGGCCCCGTGACAGTGGCAGAGTGCGGTGGGCACAGCAGGGGTGGAACAGCCCACGGTGACAGAGCAGAGGCCACCAGGGAGGGTTCCCAGTCCCGGCTTTGTCCGTTCCTGACTCTTCTGCAGCCACCAGCAGGTTGCCTGCCCTCTTTGGGTCTTGGTTCCCCTACGTTTATCCTGATTAAGGCTCCTAAGAAGTCCACGCACAGGGGCTGCGGTGGAGGACAGGAGCCCTGAGTGCTGGCTGTGCCGAGCACTTCTTCTGTGAGCCTTGAGTCCTCATAGTGGCCCTGCAGGGTCCAGCGACAGATGAGGAAACTGAGGCAGGGGGAGGGGTGTGCAGCCGGCCAGCGGGGATCGGGGTGGGGATGCATCGCCGAGCCCCTGGCTTTGCACTTGGGGATCCTGACCATGATCTCTTGGTGCTGCTATCAGGGGTAGATGCCTCGGATGGATGGATGGGTGGGCGACGGCCAGTCGCCCCTGGGGACCAGTGAGGGCGCAGAACGTGAGCCCCGCGTGCCGCCGGAGAGCCTGCAGAACTCTGGGCGTCAGTGAGGGACATGGTTTTCTTTAGGATGGGGTGAGGAGGGGAGGGCCAGTAAGGGAGACGGGGTGTCAGACTCCTGCAGAGCCCCTGACCTTTGAACCTGAGATCTGCTTGGTGATCTCATGGTGCCACCGTCACGGGCAGAGTCAGGAGCAGATCCCCGACTTGGTGGGAGGGGTGCATGACATGACAGGTGAGGGTCCAGGCCATGCAGGGGGTGGTCCCAGTTTTTTCCACCACGCCCCAGCTGCCCGGTGTGGAAGGTAGGGGCAGCTCTGTTCTTGGGGGTCAGAGGCTGCCGCTGGATTGGGAGCTGAGGCCAGGCAGGGTGTGTGGGACTGTGGGCTGAATGAGTGAGTGAGTGCCGTCCTCCCTTCTGCGTTCCCCCTGGAGCCCCCTCCCCTTCCCAGGGCAATGCCCCCCCCCCCCCGCCCTGCCCTTTCCCCCAATAGCCATTATGCCACTTCCAGGGCACTATGACCTTGGCCTCCACTGAGAGTGGTCTCATGTAGGCAGAAAGGCCCAGGCAGGAGATGAGACTCCACCCCCAGGGGGAGGCAGCTCCCGGGGTCCCACCCCCATCCCAGCTTGTGTTCCTGGCATGTGGTGGGGCCTGTTTTGGGGGAGGGCCAGACTCCCCCTTTCCACTTGTCCCCCTCCTCCATCCTGCCCTACCTGTCCTCCACCTTCAGAACAAACCACAGAGTCAGATAATCTTTTATTTTGCTTTATTTTAGGGGTGGGAAGGTGGCGGGGGGGGTGGTCTCCTCCCCGTGGCAGAGAGCGGTGGTCTGGTAGGAGCTGGCTTAGCACAGTCCGCTGGCTGGTTGGGGCCTTCCTCAGTCTCTCTTGGCCCCCCCCCCCCACCCGCTGTGGACCTCCGGGCCCCTGTGCTGTCGGCGCCGGGAGGGGAGAGGGAGCCCCACCAAGTGAGGTCGCCCCCTCGGTGTCCTGGGAGTCCCGGGGACTCTCGAGGACGCAAGTTCGGTGAGTACTGGTACGTCGGACGTTCTGTGGAGAGGAACCGTCCAGGTAAGGGCAGAGCTCAGGGCCAGGCAGAGTCAGCGTCAAGGGAGCTGAACCGGAGGGTGGAGGGTGGGCTGGCTTTGCAGGGGGGTGGGCTGGCTTTGCAGCAGGGTGGGCGAGGGAGGTGCCACGGCGCTCCACGAGGTGTGAGCGCGGGTGGGGGGTGGGGGCGGGGGGATGGGGGCCCAGGGGAGCAGCGGCACCGGCGGCGGAGGGAGAAGAAGTCAGTGGAGCCCCCGAGGTCAGTGTCCCAGGGTGGCTCATGGTGGCCACTCGTCACTCTGGGGGGGGCAGGGGGGGGCGGGTCCCCGGCCCCTGCTTGCTTGGCTGCGTCTGCTGTGCCTGAGTCTTCACCTGGCCTTGGGTCATGGGGTCGTCTGCTCACCACTGCTGTCTCCCTCATTGACGTCACTCCGGGCTGCAAGCCTGGGACCCCGGGCAGTTCAGACGGGACTGTGGTTGTGTGGCCCTGAGCCGGCTCTCTGGGTCTCTGATGGTCGGATAGCCCGTTGCTGTTGCCACAGACGCCGCCGCCCTTCTCGAAATGTTTGCCCTTCTCGAGGGGGTTCCCCTTGGGTCAGGAGTGGCAGGAGTGGGGCGGGGGCCGTCGCCGGGTGCGAGCGAAGCAGGCCGAGGCACGGGGCAGGCTGGAAGGAGACTCGGTGGTGGTGGTCGGGCGCGGGGCGGAGGAGCGGAGGGCTTCACTCGGGGCTCGCGTCGTCCTCGCCAGCCGGCGGCTCCTCTAGCCTCGCGCCCTCCGGGGGCTGGCCCGCCGGCGTGTAGACGGCGGTCAGAAAGCGGATCAGGGCCCTGGCCGCCTGCTCCTGGCCCAGGGGGGTGGGCCGCCCGCCGGCGCCGCCGAGGGCCCGGGGCAGCTGTCGGCTCAGGAAGGCGAGGACCTCAGAGGGCGCGGGCAGGTGTCGGCGGGGCCGCAGGGCCGCCTCGCGCACGTCGCTCTCCGGCTCGTCCTGCGAGGTGTCTTGCAGGCCGTCATGCAGGCCACACTGACGGTAACGTTGCAGGTCGTCTTGCAGGGCTTCTCGCGAGACGACATCCTCATCGCCGACGTGCAGCTCCAGGCGGCGGGGCCCTCCCGGGAGGGGGCGGGCGCCCCCCGGGGGGCCGACTCTGACCCCGAAGGACTCGCACAGCAACAGCCAGAAGCCGGGCGCGAACCGCAGGCCCCGGAGGGTCAGGGGGCGCAGGGCCCGCTGGGGGCCCGGGAGCAGCCCGCCCAGCTCCTCGGCCGGGACGGCGCTGGTGCCCACGGGGCGGGGCACCTGGGCGAGGAGCTGAGCCGCGGCGGTGGCGATGCCGCCGTCCGCGAAGAGGGCCGCGGCCTGGCCGAGGCGCAGCCAGCGCCTGGGCGGCCGGGCCAGCGCCGGGGGGGCGGGCCGCGGGGAGAGGCGGCGCTTCAGCCTCAGCAGCACGAGGAGGGCCGCCACGGCCAGGGTGTCCTTCCAGAACAGGAGGCCGCGGAAGAAATGCAGAAGGACCGCCCTGATCTGGGCCACGCTGAAGTGGGCGAGGAAGCTGTTGAGGATTTGGTCGATGGGTATCAGGGCCAGGAACTCTTGCTGCAGGTTCCGCCCGGTCGGCGCGTCCTGCTTAGGTGCGTCTTCGTTCTCCTCCTCCTCCTCGTCCTCCTCCTCCTCCCCGGAGTCTAGCGACTGCTCCCGGGGGGCGCCCCCCGTCGCGAACGGCGGCCTTGCCCGGGCGGCGGTGTTGCGCCGGAAAGGCCGTCGGTTGAGGTTTCTCGCGGGCGGCAGAGGCCGGCCCCCGTCTTGCTCGGGGCGCTCCATGACGTCGAAGTGGAAGTGTGAGAAGAAGAAGACCCAGTGGCCGGGGAGAAGTACGGTGAGCCTGTCATTATTCAGAGAGGCTAGATCCTCTGTGTTGAGAAGGATCATGATGGGCTCCTCGGTGTTCTCCAGGTAGCGGCACCATACCGTGAAGGCAGCCCTTATTGGAAGGATCTTCATCTCCAGTTGAGAGTAGGCCACTTCGATAGCCGAGATGTTGCGCGAGTAGAAGGCGCAGGAGACCCTCTTGCCGGTTTGGTCGTCTATTTGGACGAGGGAGGCGTGCAGAGCCGTCTTGGTGGCTCCCGTTTCCAAGTAGAAGGGGTTCTGCGGCTTGGGGTGGTGCAGGAGGGGCGCCTTGCGGAAAGCCCGCTTCAGGCACTCGAAGGCCTCCTGCTCCTCGTCCCCCCAGGAGAACGCGTCGCTGGTCAGCAGCTGCCGGGCCAGCGGCTCCGCGATGCTGGTGAAGCGCTCCACAAAGTGCCGGTAGGGGAAGATGAATTCGATCAGGTGTTGCAGGGACTTCTTAGAGCCAGGGGTGGGGTAGCCTGTCACGGTGGTCACAATCCTCTTGTTTAGCTTCACCCCTTTGGGGGTTATGACGAACCCCAGGAACTCGACGGTGTGTCGGTGGAACTGGCTTCTGTCCAGGGAGCAGTAGACGCGGTGGTGGCGGAAACGCACCAGGACTTGTCGCACGTGTTGGAAGTGCTCCTCCTGGCTCATGGAGTAGATCAGGACGTCCTGCCCGTAGGAGAGCACGAAGTAGCCTAGCATGTCCTTTAGGATAAAGTGGACCACGTCCTGCGGGATGGTAGGGTCTGAGGATAGCGGGAAGGGCTGGTAACTCTCTGTCTCTTGAGGCTCGAACCCAAACGCCGTTCTCCATACATCTTCCGCTTGGCGAATGCTCGCGCTTTCCTCCACGATGGTGCCCCGCAGCTCCAGCTTTGTGAACCATGTCGCTCCGTGTAACTGGTCGAACAGTTCTGGGATCATCTGTACGTAGTCCTGTCTGTTGGTCAGCATGTCCTGCGGGTCCCAGTATTCATCCCGCGGCCTGGCACTTTCTTGCACCCTGGCACCCACAGGTTCCCACGGCGCGATGGAAGGACATTCGTAAAAGGTCTCGCTGTGATCACTGTCTCCAGCCTGCTGAAGCTCAGAGGGCTCTGATTCAGAAAGATCATCGGATCCGTCTGAGCTTGGCTGGTCGGAAGTCTCATCATCTGCTTCCTTCGGGTTAAACACGTCGGCCAGGTCGGAGTACAGGGGCGGCAGTCCGGGCAGCAGGCTTATGGCATGCCTTTCCAGCGCGATGCATGGCGGGGGCGGGCGGAAGCACTTCTGCAGACAGTAGGGAGAGTGGAAGGTGCAGCGGCCTTTGATCCAGTCGACTTCGGGGCTGTGGGTCCTGAGCCAGTTGACGCCTAGTATCACGGAGAAGTTGGGGGACGGAACGATGTCGAATTCGATGGGCTCCTGGTGGTTCTGGTGAATGCACACCAGGGGCTCCGTGTGGAGCCAGACAGGTTCGTTGCCGACCAGGGAGCCGTCCACGCTTTGGACCATCTGCGGATAGGGCTTCTCGTAGAGCTCGACGTAGTGCTCTTGGGCAAACCTCTCATCCATGTAGTTGCCGCCTGCCCCCGAGTCCACCAGGGCCTGAACCGCGACACTGTGGTAGGGGTTCACTCTGATCAGGAGCAGCATGAAGAGATGGTCGCGGCTGATGACGGGGCGGCGGTCACGGGACAGCCAGCTGCTCACCATCCACCTCTCTGGGGCAGGTGAGTCGACCCAGGTCAGGTTCCGCGGGCGGGCCTCTGGGGGCAGCCTGAGCATTGCCCTCCTCTCTGCCAGCTTCTCTTCGATCTGCAGGACGAGCACAATCAGGCTGTCCAGCGAGTCCGGCTGAGGGACCCTGAACAGATAGTGCCGGATCTCCTCGTTGAGCCCCTGGCACAGGTGGGCTTGCAGGACCTCATCCGACCAGCCCAAGGTGGGTACCAGGCCCTGGAACTCGTTGATGTACTCCGTGGCGGTGCGAGTCCCCTGCCTGATGTTGAACATGGCGTCTTCCGCCACACGCAGTGCCTGTCGGTACTCGAACATACCTGACATGGCCTCTAGGAAGGCCGGGAAGTCGTCGATCAGGGGGCTGCCTTCTTGCACCAGCGCTGTGGCCCACTCTAAGGCCATGCCCGAGAGGTGGCAGATGACGTACCCCACTCGCAGCCGGTCGTTGCAGAACATTCTCGGGTAGCTCTGCAGGATCAGCTGGCAGAGCACGATGAACTCGTGGTATTCCCTGCGATCGCCAGAGAAGCGGGACGGCACGGGCAGTTGGCCTGCGTGGATTCCTTTCATCAAGATCTCTTCCGCCACTCTCTGTTGCTCTCTGAGGTCTTGCATGCGGAGGTACAGCGAGATGATGGATCTCACCGTGGCCATGAACTCCGAGGTCTCGGAATCCTCCTCGAGGCGCCCCTCCTCTCTCGTGCTGGCCAGGTCAGTGTCGTCGGCTTCCTCGTCTCGGGCTCCCCGTGGGTCGTCTGATGCTCCTTCCATCCCGCCAGGTGCCTCGCTGGATGGATCCCCCACTTGCTGACGTGAACCATTGCGTGACTCCTCCAGGTCTTGGAGTAGGTCATTGGGTGGATCCTTTATTTCCCTACGTGGGCCACTGGATGGCCCCTCCATGTCTTGGCGGAGATCAATGGGCAGCTCTTTCATTTCTTGGGCCGGGCCCCCGGCCGGCCCCTCCGCCTCCCTCGCGCCGCTGCCTGATGTCTCCACGGTGGTGTTGGATGAGCCCTCGGAGGACTCCATTTGTTTTGATGATGGATTCTTACGCTCCATCATCGTCTCAAATGAGTCTTCAGAGGGTTCTATCATTTCGTCGGATGGAAAGGAGTGTTCTCTGAAGACTGGTAAGGTTGTGACGCGTCCGGTCAGCGACTGGGACCGCAGCGATCAGAACCTGGGAGTGGGAGGCGTGGGGTGGGGGGGGGGGTAGTAAAGGCAGCTGTTTAGGGACTCACGGGGTCAAGGTTAGGTTCTCTGGGCCAAATCAGATGCCCGGCTCATCAGAACAGAGAGAAACTGGGGAGAGCCTCCCGTGCCCAACTTAGGGAGCCCCAGGGAGAGAATATCTGTCCGCCCCTGACCTTCTCCCTAGTCTCCTAGGCTTACTGGGCCTATCTGGCCCGCCTGCTTCCCCCCCACGGCTGTGAGAAATTCACAGCCCATAAATTCTGTGAAGCAGTAGGCCCAGAGCGGCCGCCGTGGCAGGCAGGCAACCTGGCAGGATGCGCTGGCCGCTTCATCTGCCCCTGGCATACGTGCCTGGTCAACCCTCCCTCCCTTCTCTGGTCACCCAGAAGTCACAGAGGTCATATGTCAGTGCCATCCCGGAGCAAGCCCGGCCCCCCCCCCCCCCCCCCCCCGGTTGTGAGGTGGGAATCTCTAGCTAGCTGATGCCAACTGTTTAACAAGGTCAGGGGAAGGGGGGTGGGTGGAAATGGGCAGGTTGGCCCCAATCCCATCAGTTGGGTCAGCAGCCAAAAATAGCTCTCACTTCCTCCCTCAGATTCACAGTAGATATTGGGCTGGTGCTGGGGGAAGGGCAGATAGAGACAGTTGGCTTTCATTTCTTCCCCGTACACGTCTACAAAAACCCTTCTGTGCGCCAGAGACTTGCACGCGTGTGACTGGGTTCTAACTCAGATGTTTGGCTGATTTCTCTTACTCTTTATTCAGTTTCCAATGTCCGCATCTCTGAGCTGTCAGGGAGATCTGCAGATCCTGTCCCCGCCCCTCCTAAAACTGCCACTTTCCCAAGATCAGCCTCTCTCTGGGAGGGGGGTTCAGGGATCAATTCTGCGTGCGCAGACATGTGTACATGCCCCTCCGGTCTTACCAGGCAGGCTGGTTTTTCCCTCTAGCAGACCACCCTCCCCATCACCCCCCCCCCCCACCTCGGTGTCTCTAGTAGAGCTGGGGTAGTGAGTAAGGGGTGGGACAGGGAAGGGCATGAGGTGTCTCTGACCTCTAATTGTCTTGGAAGGGAATTTTGAAAGTTGAGTCATGGGTGGTTTTAGTGGGCTGAGGCTGAATTTAAAGCGATGTTTTGGTTTGGGGTTATTTGCACATTTCTTCTCCGCTGGGAGAGCAAATTGAATTCTGGTTATCCGAAAGATTAGTTCTGTGGTTACCACTCTGTCTACATTTAACACCTTTTGTTACTTGTCAGTTTCCTTCTTAGCCACGGGGCCCATCTATTAGGAAAAAAAAAAAAAGCATTCCCTCATTGGCTAAAATCCAAACTTCCCTACAAGATACGCGATTCTGATCTGCTGTTTCTCAAAATTAAGTACGTTCTTGTTAGCGTGACTGTTAAATTCGATCCTGCAGAGCCTCTGATTAAAAGGTTTTGTTGTTTATTTACTGTTCACAATATGAAATCCAAACCTTTTAGCGTAAAAATTCCTGACACAGAAATTCACCAAGATCATTTCTTGGCTAAAATGTAAAGGCCTTAGAATAATAAATTCTGCACATGTCATTCCTCAAGGTAGAGATTACATTTTTTACCATGATGCACCAATTATGTATAATCACCATCGTCATCATCGCGTCACCATTGAAATCTTCACCGTCACCATCATAACCATCGCCATTGTCACCATCGCTGCCGTCACCATCGCCATTGTCACCGTCACCATCGCCATTGTCACCATTGCCATCGTCGCCATCGTCACCATCACCACCGTCACCATCGCCGTTGTCACCATTGCCACCATCACCATCGCCATTGTCACCATCGCCATCATCACCATCGCCATTGTCACCATCGCCATCATCACCATTGCCATCGGCACCATCGCCATTGTCACCATCACCATCACCATCGCCAATGTCGCCATCGTCACCATCACCATTGTCACCATCGCCATTGTCACCATTGCCATCATCACCATCGTCACTATCACCATCACCATCGCCATTGTCACCATCGCCATCATCACCATCACCAATGCCACAATATATACATAGCACAGTACCTACATTAACTCATTTGTCCTCGTTGAAGTCCTATGAGGCATTTGCTATAAAGTACGATTCCAAGTTCCTAATGTAAAGTTCTGATTGAAATACAAAATTTGACTAATTCATCTGCAGACTCATCTATTAGAAATCAAAATCTCCTTACATCTCTTAAAACCCTTTATTGGCCAAAACTTAAAACTTGAAAATTTGAATTGGCTGAAATTTAGATTTTAAAATGGAAAAATTTGAGTTGGCTAAAATTTAAAATTTCAGATATAAAATCTGTGCATGTCTTAAAACTGTTGAAACCCTTTATTGGCTAACATTTAAAATGTGTTGGCTAAAATTTTAAATTAAAATTTAAAATGAAATCTATCTCTCTTAAAACCCTTAAAACCCTTTACTGGATAAAATTTAAAATTGAAAAATTTAAGTTGGCAAAAATTTAAAATTTTAAACATGAAACCTGTATAGGTCTTAAAACTTTAAAAAAATTTTATTGGCTAAACTTTAAAACAAAATTTTAGGGGCACCTGGGTGGCTCAGTCGGTTGGGTGTCTGACTTTGGCTCAGGTCATGATCTCACCATTCATGGGTTCGAGGGCTGTGTCCAGCTCTGTGCTGACGTCTCAGAGCCTGGAGCCTGCTTGGGATTCTGTGTCTCCCTCTCTCTCTGCCCCTCCCCTACTCACACTCAGTCTCTCTCTCTCTTCTCTGTCAAAAATGAATAAACATTAAAAAAAAATTTAAAAAAACTTAAAAATTTAAGTTGGCTTAAAGTTAAATCTTAAAATTGAAAAATTTAAATTGGCTAAAATTAAAAATTTCAAATATAAAATCTATATCGCTCTTAAAACTTTAAAGACTCTTTACTGTTTAAAATTTTAAATATAAAATCTCAGTATGTCTCTTAAAATCTTTAAGACCCTATATTGGTTAAAATGTAAACTCCTTAGCCAGATAATTTAAAAACTAGATTATACCCTTAAAAAAATTTTTTTTTTATGTTTACTTATTTTTGAGAGAGAGACAGAACACAAGGAGGGTGGGGCAGAGAGAGAGGGAGACACAGAATCCCAAGCAGCCTCCAGGCTCCAAGCTGTCAGCACGGAGCCTGAGGCGGGGCTTGAACTCATGAACGGTGAGATGGTGACCTGAGCCAAAGTCAGACACTTAACCGACTGAGCCACTCAGGCGCTCTTAGATTCTGCCCCCCCCCCTTTTTTTTTTTAATTTTTTTTTAACGTTTATTTATTTTTGAGACAGAGACAGAGCATGAACGGGGGAGGGTCAGAGAGAGAGAGACACAGAATCTGAAACAGGCTCCAGGCTCTGAGCCGTCAGCACAGAGCCCGACGCAGGGCCCGAACTCATGGACCGCGAGATCGTGACCTGAGCCGAAGTCGGACGCTTAACCGACCGAGCCACCCAGGCGCCCCAATTCTGCCCCTTTTAATATAAGTCCATACGTCTTAACATATTTACAGATTTGATGATATAACTGATTAAATCATTCACCTTTCTTGTTTTCAATCTAAAATCTAATACCCTTGGCATGTTACAAAAACCCGATCTTCATATGCTTTAGCATCAAAGGTCAAACTTTTGTCAGGATACATAAAAGTTGTCCCGTAACTGCTCTATTCAAACTTACGAAAGTTTCTTTTCATTGCTTCTGATATCAAGTTCCAATCACTTAGCATAAAATAAAAAGTTTTACCGTGTAATGTATCTGCAAACTGATGGATATAAATCCCCAAATCTTTCCAGGCCACTTCTTAAACTTAGTTTTGAAGTTTACTGGCTTAATTCCAAGCCTCTAAGCATTATATAAAAAGTTGACCGTGTCATTCCTCAAAATAAAAGGTCGCACTTCCTTGCAAGGTACACGAATTTGGTCTTGTAATTTATGCTTAATGCCTTATAAGATCGCTTAATCACCTATGAGATAAGATCTAAACTCCTTAGCAAAATATACACATATTGCTCTCTGATGTCTGCAGACTACTCTTTTCAAACACAGAAATCTTAGCATGTCACTCTCTTAAAATCTCTTAATGGCCCAAATCCAAATTCCTTAGCACAGCACAAATATGTATTCCCGTCGTTCCTCAAAATAGGTCCAAACTCCTCAGCGTGGTATGTAAACTCAGTCATAGAACCTCTGCCTAAGACCTGCCCCGCGTCTATACTAACTTGCTATAAATGATCCGGTTGGTTCAGCATAAAGTGCAGACAGGGCGCACTTGGGCCGAGGGGTACCTTCTCTGAGCTGCCGATGCAAGCTCTTTATCTGGTTCATCAAATCCAGACACCTTAGCATAAAATACATTTGACCCGCTAATTCCCCCGCAGACGAAACTCTCATCAGTCACTCCTTAAAACCCTTTACTGGCTAAAATCCAGCCGCCTCTGCATGAGGGTTCAAAAATGAGATCATATCCCTCCCCAAGATGAAATGCTCTCACATAAAATCACATCTCCTTGGCATGTTATAAAAATCTGATCATATTATCTTTACCATAAAAACCCAGTCTTCTAGCTCCGCCAAAATGCATAAGTTTGATCATGTAACTCCCAATTTAAGACG
Organism: Panthera tigris; assembly: GCF_018350195.1. Taxonomy (NCBI): domain Eukaryota; kingdom Metazoa; phylum Chordata; class Mammalia; order Carnivora; family Felidae; genus Panthera; species Panthera tigris. Next base: position 142,172,887 of record NC_056665.1, read on the forward strand.
TTCCAAGGTTTCTGCATTGCCCGTAACATAACGTCCCAACTACTTAACATAAAATGCAACATTTTACCATGTAATTTATCTGCAGACTGGTCTATAAAAAAAACCCAAATCTCATCCCGTCATTCCTGTGAACCCTTCATTGGCTTAAATCCAAACTTATTAGCATGATATAAAAATTCGATCTTGTCATCCCTTAAAATAAAGTTCACACTTCCTAGCACGGCATATAAAATTTGATCCTGTAATTCCTTCTTAAAATCTTAACAGTGTCTCTTAATTGTGAAATTATGGAATAAAAGTCCAAATTCTTAGCACAAAATGTGAATTTTATTTTGTAATTTCTCTGCATAGTATTTATCAACCACAGGAAACTCTTCCCATGTCACTCTCTAAGAACTTTTCATTGGCTAAAATCAAATTTCTAGGCATGGACAGAACTCCAGTCAAGTTAGAGCCTCAAAATAAATTTCAAATTTCTCTGCGTGTTCCCAGCGTTGATCATATAACTCTTACGATTGGAGTTTTTCAGTTTTGGTGTTGACATCCGTCAAACCTCTGAAAGCCAGACATTGGCACCCCTCGAGATATAAAGTGCAAAGGTTTTTGCAGGATACTTAAATTCGTGGCTGTTGCTTTTGTATTTACAGTTTTTCAATGTTCCCTGTGTTACAAAGTCCAAAGCTGTTAGCCTTAAAATACATTTTTTCACGTTTTTTTTCCTGCAGATTTACCTTCCACAAGCAAAAATCTCACCATCACATTTCTTAAGACCCTTTGGCAAGAATCCAGACTCCTTAGCATGATATAAAAACTGGTTCTAGTCACTCCTCAAAATAAAGACCCCCCCTCCCCCACGCCACATCTATTCCTAGAATCCCGCTTAAAATCTTTTCCTCTATTTTCATCACTAACAACATATATCAACATCTCAGTATCTTCAATCACGGTGTTTGTAAAACCTTGCGAATTTCACGTCTAAGGCATAAAATCCAAATGCCTGAGCATGAAACGAAAATTGGACCAGATATTTGTTGCATTAAGAAAATCTTTACACTTGCTCTTCAAGTGCTTAGAAAATAAAGCTTCAGCTCCTTTGCACGAAAGCAACAATTTTCACCCTCCCCAATTTCTAGATGCAGTTCTTTGCTCCTTTCACACTTTACTCCTCAAAGACCGGGTTTCTTCCTTCCTGCCTCTAAACTCATCTTAATTTTAGAGTCCTGGCTCTTTTTATGTTGTTAAGCTAGTCCCTCTGTCTACATTTCATTAATTCATTACAGCAACATGTCCCGATTCTTTTTTCTGGGCCAGGCACTGTGTGCGCTCCCCGACGGGAAGAATTGGAAACAATCTTGCCTTGCAGAACGCCCCTAGCAAGGAGAAAAGGACCACACCCTCATGTCAGATGTCGCACTGGAGGTGAGTGCAGGGTCCTGGAGGGCCAAGATCAGGGATCTCCCTCTACTGCTGGCGAGTGTCTCCTTCGAGGCTCCGCTGGGCTCAGCTGCCTGTCCCTTGGGGAGGACTTTGGGCATTGTTGGGGCATCGTTTTGCAAAGCGCGGGTGCCTCTGCGCGCCCCCCCCCCCGCCACGTCTGGCTTTCTAAGCTGGCTACGGGCTTCCTTCTGACTCCTGCCCTCCAAATGTCCATCTGCTGTAGTTGGAGAGCCCAGGGGCTGCCCTATCTCTTCTCTGGGCTCTCCAGAGGTAATAGTGTTGGTCTGACAAATGTAGCTCGATAAATGCTGAGGTCTCAGACCTCAAGACAATTTCTTGAAGAAATATCTACTGATCTGGCATTTCCCACCTTAGCAAAAAAAAAAAAAAAAAAAAAAAAAGAATTAAAAATAAATAAAACTCAGGATTTAGTGCACCTGGTCTTGGTCAGAGGCACCCTTGAGGTCTTTGAGTCGGACCCTCTTCCCCCCGACACTCATAGACAGACACCCCGGCCTCACCACCTTCAGTGCCCAGAGCCTTCTCGGCCAGGTCAGCTCCCTGCTTGCTGCTGAGCAAGTGGCCCATTGGGTCAAGGCCGCCAGCGTGAGTCTATGAAGGGTTGGGTGTGTGGGGGGGTGGCGGGGGGGGGCCAATCCCTCCGCGAATACCTCCTCGTGTCAGCTCACTTGTACAGTAAAGGAAATCTGATTTTAAAAATAGAGCTTGGAAGAGGAGATGTGGGGTATTTAGGAGCAGAGTTGAGCCTGGGGCGGGGATCGGGGGAGAGGTGAGGACAGGGAGGGGGTGTGCAGCCCGAGTTGCTGAGGAGGAAGGTGGAGAGCCTAGAAAGAGGAGACGGGAGGGCAGAGGGGAAACGAGGGACCACGGGGGGGGGGGTCCTCTGACATGTGCTCCCCTTTCTTTCCTCCCTCTCAGACACCAGCACTGACCCCTGTAGCCTTGGCCTTCTGGGTTGCCAGAATGGTTGTTAGGGCTGGGGCCAGGTGAGGATCCTGGCCTGTCTTGGCCCGCCTCCAGGCTGTCCTCGGAGCCACTTGGGTTTGAGGGACACAGCCACCAGGTCTTGAGGGCTAGGTCCCCTTGAAATAAATGCCCCCCTCCCCCGTTTACTCTCTCCATTGCCCTAGACCTGCTGAGCATCACGACGGGGGGTGGGCACGCAGGGACACCAGCAGGGCTGCAGGTTGGTAGTGATTACTGTGTTAAACTAACGTCGAGGTCAAGATGTGCCCTTGTTACGCCAGGGCCGGGGCTCCTTGGTCTCCTGGTGTAGACCAGTGGTGAGGTCACTCTCCCCACTCTGCTTGCCAGTTGGGACTCCGAGGTGGCTCCCCGAGAGCCCCATGAGGACCTTGGGTGGGTCCTGGGTCCTGTGGACCCCTGTGGACCCCTGTTTGCCTCTTCACCCCCTGCCTTGTGGATTAAGACCACCTGGGCCCTACAGCTGGGAGACCCTTCTCATCTTGACCGAGAGCAGCCAGCTCTGGTTTTTCTTCCCTCTCTTCACCTGGGCACTGGGCCTCAGATGTCACTGGGAAAACAGTCTCTGGGAGGGGGGTGGCCGTGACTCGGGACAGACATGGAGTTACTGTAGAGCTGGGGGTCGCCCCAGGGCTTCTCCAGCCCCAAACCTCTGTGTGTGGGTCCCCATCGAGGCGAGGGGCGGCGCCCCCGACTTAGCAGTAGGCCGGTGGCCGATTCCCTGTCAGCCCTCCCTCCTCCCCGCTGCCTCCTCGCTTGACTGGCAGCTCCAGGGGGCAGCTAGCTGGATCACTCTGCCCAGAATAATCCTGGGAGGGACCGGGAGAGGGGTCACCCATGAGAGTGTCCTTCTTCCTTCGGTTGCCCAAACGGGCCAGACCAATCAGCTGCTCCCCAGGCCACGCTTGCCTTTCAAGGCAAGCGGGCAGAGGAAGGAGCTGGTGCCAGCTGCCCGCCTGGGACCCACGCTCACTTTGAGCGTGACCTTCTCTTCCTGGGCCCTCAGTTTACCCAGAACTGCAAGGAGGGCTTGGGCAGGGGGTGTTCTCACTCTGTTCCTATAGCTCGGGGGTCCTGGGAGGTGCCTGAGGGATGACCTGGGGAGCAGCGGTAAGAAGAGGGGGTTGGCTGAGCAGGTAGAGCTCAGCGACCCCACCCTGACTCAATTCCGGAAGCTGGGGGGTCCTCATTACTATTTAAAGATAGTGTTAGAAATTGGGGATCCTCATACTATCTCATTTAAAGAGAGGTCCCCGCATACAAGTCGTGCCTGGGAGCACAGCCTGGCTGGTCCTGTCTGTGGTTTATCCTGTCTGACCTTGGAGCTGGAGGAGCGGGGTGGTTTCAGTGGGATCTCTTTGGGTCCCTCTGTGCCTGGTGTGGACGGGCCAGGAGCTGTAGGCCTCGGGGCAGAGGGTTCTTGGAGAAGGGGGGTGAGGACTTGGAGGGAGATGAGGGGGGCTTGGCCTCGGTGCAAGTGGAAATAGGGCCAGAGTGGGAGGCAGACTCCTTCCCCAGGGGAGATGGGCCCCTTGTAAGCTGGGAGACACTCCCGACAAGGAAAGGCCTGGGATTATCATGAGGACTCTTGGGACACCGGTTGTAATTGGACGGTCAGCCCTCAGAGGACATTTTCACGCCTGGGTCAGCTTTAATTTCCACACTCACGCCGTGAGGCAAGCGAGTGTGCCGGAGCCCCAGGGCCGAAGTGACTTGCCCCGGAGCTCTAATTAGCAGTGGCCGTGGCATCGGGAGCGAGACCACGGAGCGTCCCGGCAGCAGCCGGCTGATGAGGGAAGCTAGCGAGGGGTGGGCTGGGCACAGGTGGAGGCGAGTGCCGTCCAGACGGGGGCAGTTAGAATTCATTTATCGAAACCGATGTGTCCCCGGCGTCTGCTCTGTGTCGGGCACGATCCTCGCCGCCTGGCCCGGGACAGAGTTCCCATTGCCCCGCACTGAGAGAGCCCAGGTCAGGAAGGAAGAGACGGTGTGGAAAGTCAGGTGTTCCCGTTTCCACCGTGGAAGGAGAAAGCAGGAACGCGTGCCCTGGGTCGGGGGTGGACAGTGGCCGCTTGGGGACCCCGAGGGAACCTCGGCCAGAGAGCCTGTTTTCGTTCCACGGTATCCGTATGCTCAGCCTCGTGACCCGACGGGAGGCCAGACCAGAGGGGGGCCTCGGTGTCTGCCCCCATCGCCCTGAAAAGGTCACGTGGTCGTTGCCAACTCGTTTTGGCTAATTCGGTTGTCGGCAGAGGGACAGGACAGCTGGCCTTGGACCTACTAATTATAGCTGCTCGGGTGTTTGAGCGAGGTACCTAGTCCCCCATGTCATGTTTTTTTTCCTGCAGACAAACGATCCCTTTGACCTTTGTTCCTGAGTGCCGGCCGACCAAACCCCTGTCCCGTGTATTGCCCAGCACGGCGCCCCCCACCCCACCAACAAGCGCCCCCCCTCCACCGCCGGGGGTAGGTCAGCATGGTACCTCCATCCCAAGTCTTACCTTTGATGCGGGTGTTCAGCAGCTCTGATCCTGTCGCCTTGTCGACTGGAATCTGTCTTCTTTCTACAAAGTAATTGGATACATTTATTTCTTTAATCGTGAAAGTCCAGGCCTTGGGACGTGCGTGCACGTTTCCCTGTTCTAACCCCAGCCCGCTCCACAGCCTGCCTTCCTGCTTCTCTCCCAGGCCTGTGTCCCATTCCTACGTTCGGGTACGTCCGTCCTACGTCTTGAGTACTTACTATGTGCCAGACAGCCTGTGAAGGTGTTACTTTTATTGTCCCCGTTTTCCAGAAGAGGAACCTGAGGCTCGGGGGCAAATCTCGAATCGTTCACAGGCCTGACCTCATTCTCCAGCTGGGTCTGCCTGAGGTCGCACCTCCCATGGACGCACAAGCCACCGAGTCCACACTGGTGCTCGTGCTCAGCTCTCCCCCTGGACTCCCGAGCTCTTGGCAAGACCCCTGTTCTTGTCAGACCCCCAGTTGGCTCTCGGCAAATGCACATGAGAGTTGATGTGAGTCTGGGGTCTGGGTCCCTTGTGTGACCCCGAGAAAGACTCTTGTAATTAGCATCTGCCCAGGCTGCTGGCCCTTCCCTCACCTGGGGCCCCGCCCATGGGGGCCCCCGTGGTGTTCTGTCCTGCCCCTGGTGCCAGTGTGTGCTTGCTATGCCATCCCACCCTCCCTTGGCACACAGTAGGGCTGCAGGCAGCAGGTGAGGCCCGAGGCGGCGTCTCCGAGAGGGGGGCTCCGAGAGGCGGGCTGAACTCTGTGAGCAGTCTCTTTTCCCCCCTCCCAGGTGGCTGGAGGTGAGACAGCTTTTCCCCCAGAAAGGGAGCAGATGCCTGGCCCAGGATCGAATCGAAAGGTCTGAAAAAATGCATTTATTTTTTCTGAGTTGTAAATTCGGACAATTTGCAAATGTGTGGACCCCTCAGAATGGAACTAACCTGAGCCTTTTATTTTGCAGTTGAGGCTCACTGCCCCCTGGATGGGCAGTGAGTCAGTGGATTCCAGAGGCCAGGGTGCGGCCCAGCCCTGGCCCCTGCACCCTCGGGATACCACACCTGCCCAGAGGGGAATGGGACCCTCCTACGCTGACCCCACAGCAGACCAGGTATGTGCGCCCTGTCTTTATACAAGACTCTGGGGAGGTAGAGGCAGTGAGGAGTACAGGGTCACATCGCATTGATATGGGAATATGATGAGAAACGCAGAATAATGCTGTTACTCTGTTACATGAAATCGAGGGAGGTGTTAAAGTCTCTGACCATGATACACAGGGGTGCCGACAAGCGGGACATCTCTGATCGGGGCTCAGGGGGCCTGCTGGGGGCCAGACAGGGCCGGCTCCCTTGGGTGACCCTGGTCAAGTGACGGTGAATCCCCCTCTCCTTCTGTAGGATGGGGACAGCCATCTTCAAGTTGCCTTGACACCTTAGGTGGAATAAAAATAGAAAGCGCTTGGCACATAGTAGGCACTCGACACAGATAGAAAGAACTCTTCCTTGAGGGGCATCTGTCCCCGGCCTCTTTGAAAGCCCTCCTCGTTTTCATCGAACCCAGAGGGAAGACCAGGGGAGTAGGGACGGTCGGGGTCAGTGTTGGGATCCGGAGAGCCTTTTCTTGAGTCAGCTGTATGACGTGTACTGGCATTGCCTGGGTTTATGTAGCCTCCTGGAGGAGTGAATGTCTTCGTGTTGAATTACCCTGGCCCCGAGGTGGATGCAGGTGATGTCAACCTGGGTACCGCATTTTATTTTTATTTATCGTAAGATACTTCCTATCTGAAGAACGATGACAGATACCCCAAAGTATTCACCGGGACCAAACCCAGGCCAAAAGAAAATACTATGTAATAAACAGCAGGGCCTCGCGTGCAGGAAAGGCGATTAAGAGCTGGCAGACGGCTGGTTAACCTGTGCTCACATTTCTTCCGCACAAAGTCATGGTTGAAAATAGATCTCTGCCTGGCAGGGGGGAGGAAAGTTCTAGAAGGTCCCTGTCTGTGTTAGCGAGAAGACTCTAACCGATGGATGGGTTAGTGGCTCTGTGCAGTTGGAGGCCAGGCTGAAACCGGACAGAGGGCTCAGACTGATGGGATTTAAAGTTGGCTTAGTTTTGTGTTCTGGGCGGGGAGGCCTCTGAGCCTCGGCCCCTCCATCTGCGGACGAGACTAGGATGGGTTTTGCCGCACACTCAGCCCCGAGCCTGCTCGGGGATTCTGACAGCCGAGACAGCTGTGGAGGGGCCTGGGGAGTTGAGTCTGAGGCTTAGCGAGCAAGCAGGAGCCGAGGTGTCTTGGGGAGAGGGCATTCTGACGGGAGGCCACGGTGCCATGTGCTACCCAGGACAAGAAGGGGGGCAGATGGGTTAGAAATAAATACCCGTGCCCTTGAGCCTCGCTCCCTCTTGATTAGAGCTGGGGGGTGACCATGGCAGCTGTGGGTTCTGCACGGGAATCTCACTGTCAGAGGACACGGCAAGGCCCCGGCTGGCTGCCTGCAAGCTGTGCGGCTGTTGACGCATGTGAGCCGAGGGGCCTCCGCTCCCCGGAGGCCCGCACGTCCCCTCCGCCAGGCCTATCTCATGTCGAATTCTCCCGGAATTCTCATTCCGGTTAGCTAATCCCCGAGAACACCGGCCAGGGCATTAACTTTTGGGGCCTCTTAAAGACCGAAAAGGAAAGTCCTCCCCGATGGGTGCATTGCAGACAGCCGCTGGGCGGCTCTGGAAGGATCTGGGGCCTGTGGGTGGCGAAATCACAGCCGGCAGGCACATACCTGCTGGCCTCATGTCACTGACACGCCATCGGGAGGCCCCGGGGCTCCAGCTTGAGAACATATAAAATCGAAAACAGAATGATCTTTGAGATAAAATAAATCCCCGCCCCCCCCCCCCATGTCTGCAGAGCTTGTTTTGGGGGTAAGTGCCTGATCCTGGGCCTTCAGCCAAAATGCTCATTTTGTTTTTGTAAAAAAGGAAAACAACCCCTCCCCCCACCCAAGCCCCACAAACAAATGGAAAAAAAAAACAAAAAAAAAAAACAAAACAAACCCCACAGAAAATGTTTATTTTAATTATGCAAGAAATGCACTGATAATGAATACACTCATTACTAAAAACTAAATACTGCACATAAAAGCTAAAGCCATCCGTACCCGCCCCCCCCCCCCCCCCAGGCCCAGGCCCAGGCCCAGCCCAGCTCTGCGCCCCCCCCTGCTCCCCCCCCCCCTGCTGTTATCAGTTTCAGGTGCACGGCTCCAGATATTTTTCTGAGCACTTATGTACGTATATAAATAGATCTCTGAAATAGATGATTTTGTTTATTTTTTACACAAACTACATCACAGTGTCCGTTTCCTTCTGCGTAGCTTAGCATTTGTCTCCACACAGGCATCCGCTTGCAGATAATAAAGATCGACACAGCGTTCCTTAGAACACACCTTAGTACCCTGTAATCTGCGTGCACCCGGGTTGCTTTACCCCCCTCACCACTGCCCTGAAAGCCCCAGGTCCTTACCCCGTGGGGACGGAGCGTGGCGGCAGGTGTCAGTAATTTCTGAGCTCGGGATCTGAGGATCAGCTCACAAGTGTTTATGACATTATCACAAATGAATATATGGATGCATAAATTAGCAAAATAAAAGAGGGCCAAGCCTGGACCAATGATGACGAAGTGTTTAGGAACAAAGAATCATGATTAATCCAGTTCTGCGCAAAATACTGAGGTCCATTAAAAGACAATAGGTCTCCGCTGTTACATTCTTTTTAAGAGCTGTTTAATATTCCGGGGTATGTAAGCACCATTGTTGATTAGACCCTCTCCTATTGTTCAAAATCCCAGCTGTAAACGTGCTGGGGGGCAGCGGGGGAGGGGGGGGTGGGGGAGAATGTGTCCGGATAGAAGCTTTGGTCAAAGTCCTGGTCGTTTGGGTGGGGGTGGGGGTGGGTCACAGGGTCATGGGTGTTTGTTCTATTATTTATGCAAAGAAATAAAAGTGAATCCATAAAATAAAAGTGATCCTTGCACAAATGAATGAGCACGTCATGAACCGAAGTTTTAATTCATACAATTTTGCTCAACCGATGCCCACTGAAAAGGACCTGAGCCGTTCCCGTTTTGTTATTGCTAACAGCCCTGCAACGAGCTTTTTTATAGCTCGGTCTGTAAACACATCCGTGGCTGTTCCTTTATCCCAATTTCTTGGAGGTGGGGTAGCTGGGTTAAATGGTTTGCAAAGTTTATTTTCACTGTGTGATCTTTCTTAAATGCCATTTTGACCTTGTCACTGTCTTGCTTTTAAATCCTCCCTCTGACTTCCTGGAACTTCTGGGATGTGATCCAAAAGCCTTAGCCTGGCACGTAGGACCCTTCGGGGTCTGGGTGGGAGCTTCCCAGCCTCTCCCCTCACCCCTGGTCCACCCCCACCCCTGCAGGCACACTGCGGGCCTGAGCTACTGCTCCTGTCTGTGTGGGCCCTGCCTTTTACACTTGGGGGCTTTGGCCGTGACCTTTCAACCAGCTTCTCTTGAGCCCTTAGGACCAGGCTTTGAAATGCACCCCATGGTGAACTGCCCCTAACACCTCCTTCAAAAGTCCAGCAAAGTACAGTCCCCCCAAAGGGCAATGCCTCATTGACATGTTTTCCTAGTTCAGGAGAAGGTTTTGCATTTTTCTAGAATTCATGACCAGCCACATGTTAATCCCCCCCTTTCCTTTGTCCCTGTCCAGTGCCCTCGGCCCCCTGTGTTGCCCGGATCTGACTTCCCCGGACTGAAAAGACCTCCCATTTTCTCGTGAGGACTGAGCCGTCTGCCCTGCACACTGGGTGAGTGCTATGAATGCCTTCAGACCACAAACACACGCCTGGGAGCCCAGGCCTCCCCCCACTGCCCCAGACTGCTCTGTCCTGCCCTCTGGGGTGCAACACCAGGTTCCCTCCATGCCTGCCACGAGGACCCCAGAACCCTGGGTCGTGGTCCGTGAGTGAGGGATGATGGCATCTCCCGGGCGAGTGTGCTGTTGATGGGTTTGGGGGACATAATCATGGCCTGGCAATGGTTGATTGCGTCTTTTATGACCTTCTCCTTGCGAGAGGAAAAGGGGCCTGGTCCCAGAACCTAAGAAGGAGGTAAGTCTTCATATGTGACAGCAGAGCCACCGGCTGGGGGGATGGTGAGGGTTCCAGGGACAGGGTTGTGTTCGAGGAGCACAGGTTTTGGGGCAGAGGGACTGTGATGCCAGATCCGCATCACCCTGGGGTCAGAGGGCCTCACCTGCCTGTGAGAGGGACAAATGTCCCCCGAGCTGCTCAAGGTTTTGGTCCTCTTTTTCTCCCCCCCAGGGTGGTGGGTGGGAGCCACCCTGAGAAGCCGGCCATCTTGAGCACAAACCCAGCTACAGAACGGACATGGCGTGCATGTCCTTGGCAAGGCCCCAAGAATTCCTGTGCCTCAGTTTCCTGATCGGAAAAGCATACGTACACACCGCGTAGCGATAGGCATAGTGAGACAATAGCAGAAATAAATCACTCAGCGCAGTAGCGGCTGGAAAACAGGAGCTTTTCCCATCTCGGCCCGTCTGAAAGGCTTCACCTTCCCTCCCGGAGACCCGCAGAGGAAAATAAAAAGGCTGGAAGAGTATGAGCAGGGAATAAAGGCCCCAGAGCAGACCCCACCCCCCACCCAAGGGAAACACCGGCCTTTCTCTCTCAACACCCCGGGGCCGGGGAAGGGCTGCCCCCGCCGCCTTTCATTGGGTTCTCCTGAAAAGTTTGGCAATAGTTTATTTTATTTTCTTTTTTTTATAAATATATATAAAACGTCAGACTGCTCTTCAGGCAGATTTTTTAGGCTTGTGTTTTATAGACTTTGGCAAGGGCGGCTCGGAAGGAACAGTGGTTATAGTCTCCAGAGGTTAATAATTCCTGGAAAAACTTCTGGCTAAACCGGACTTCTCCTGAATTTCACAGAAAACGCTCCCTGGGCCGGGCCCAGCCTGAAGGAGGTTTTTGTGCGTAGGGCAGCCTTACCTAGTTCAAGCACGGGCTCGTGTGTTGCCTTTTACACAAAAGTGAACTTCCTCGGCTGCTGTGGGGCACAAAGACTCCTCTCTCCAGAACGTTTGGTTTATTTACTCTGCAGTAGCTCACCCAGGGCTGTTTGTGGAGCTGCTTAAGTCCCTGCCCCTCTGCCCTCTGCCCGCTGCCCCTCTGCCCCGTAACCCCTGCTTCATGCTGAAACCCCCCCCTCCCCACCCCCTCAGGCAGGGGCAGGGACACAAGGGCAGGGACAGGGACAGAGGCAGGGGAGCCCGCCTCTTTGTGTCTGGGGCTTTAATGGGGAGGGGAATAGTGCTTCCCTCTCAGCAGGAGCCCCTTCCCCAGCCTGCCTGCGCCCCTGCAGCCCCTGCAGCCTCGGGGGTTAAGAGGTTTGCTGCCCTGTGGCCTTTGCCTGGTTAGGGATTGGGGTTAGGTGACTTTTCAGACCCACACCAGTGCAATTCTGAGCTCTTTCCTTGCACCACCCGCGACCCCTGACCAGAAACCTTTATTTGCAAAATTTCTCATGTGCGTGACTTCTGTTCCGCACCCCGCATTACCTCCCCTCCCCCATGTAATGCCGCAGCGACAGTTACGCATATGCAAATACCATTTTACCCAACATTTTCGAATGACAGTTTCAAAGCAATCCTTTAATAGATTAAAAAAACGAGAGCAGTGACAAAATAACAACAAAACCCCCAGGCTCTGACTAGCAGTTTCCCCAAGAGCTAACTCGCAGCTCCTAAGGGGGGCTGCGGGGGGCAGTCTGTCTGTCTGTGGGGAGCCAGCCTTCACTCTCCACCAGCAACACGCTGCTGCCCCCCCACGGCGGGTCAGAGCAGCTGTTGGGACCCCGACAGTGCCCCGGCTGGATTGGATTATCCGGAGCGGGACAATTAGGCTGCAGTGACAGGAGCTCCATCCCTGGGTCCCCAGTGTCTCTGCCCTCCCCGAATCCTACTGTCCCGTGGAAGCGTGTCCCCGCCTCGAGGGTGAGCTAGGGCAGCCTGGCCATTTCACAGACAAGGAACCCGGCCGGCCCCTCTGCCAGCCTGTCACACACACACACACACACGCACACGCACACACACACACGCACACGCACACACGCACACACACACGTGCACGCGCGCTGAGTGCCTGCACTGGAAACAAAGACAAGAAAACTCCTTTAGAAACTGCAGAACAGAGCCTCGTCTGGGGAGGGGTCCCCTGATAAAGGCCCCATCCGCCCAAAGTTCCTGGGAACCGAGCCTCCGTGAATGGGCCTGGAGAGCCAGCGCCCGATGCGCCGTGGGCCTCATTCATCAACATGCAGGCCCCTGGGCCCCGTCACCGGGCGAGGGGGCTTTCACGAGTCCCCAGAGCATCCAAGTCATGGTCCAGCAGCCGGCTGAATCCGTGGCTGCGGCCCAGCCTCCAGAAAAGGGCCCTGCTTTTCCCATGACCGGGCGGCCTCTCCACTCACCAGACCCCCCTCCTCCTACTTCCCCCGCAGGAAGGCTCCCCCCACCCGCTGCACCAGCCTGTTGCCCCAGAGAGGACCCAGGCCAGCCTTTCTGGGCCTGGGAGCTGGGGCGGGCACTTGGCCACTCCAGGTGGCTCGGCCCGGCCCCCCCCCCCGCTCCCCCCCCAGATGGGGAGTTGGCTGCAAGACAGCCCCCCGCCTCCCCCGCCCCCGCCGCCCCCGCTGGCCCCGAGCACTCACCCCCATTCTCTGCTCCTCTCCCTCACTGCCTCATTGTGACAGAAGCGCTCCACCAGCCATCTCGGTGCCTTTGCCATTCAGCTCAGGGCAAGGTACATGGGAAAGTCTGTGCATCCTTGCTCTGACCCCAGCCTGCCTCCTCTGCAGCCAGCCCCGCTCGGGACTTAGCTCTCTAGGAGCTTCTCAGAGGCCTAGACGTGCGGGCTGCCAGCCCGGGCAGGGAGCCTTGCTGCAGCCTCCCGGCCAAGTACCGGCCTGCCTCTCTCTGCTCGGATGCCTCCCGTAACAGGGAGCTCCCTCTCTCCCTGAGCAGCCCGCTCAGGGCTCGCACACCGAGCTGCTTTGCCGAGCCCTCCCCTGCTTCTGCCTCTGCCTCCGCCGCTCCGCCACAGCCCCCTGGCCCCCTCTGCCCTCGGCTCTTTGCAAGGCGGCAAGCTCACTTCAGCCTTCTCGTCTCCGGGCTGACTAGCAAGCCCCCCACCCGCCGAGGGATCAGATTTGGGGTCCCCGTCCCCGTCCCGATCACAGCCGTCTACACCTGTCCCGGGCGCCTCTGCCCCTGCCCTGCTTGGGTCTGGGACGGAGCCCCTTTGCCCTGCTGTTCTGCCGAGAGCCCAGGGGAGGGCGCGGGTCTCCCCTCCCAAGTCCAGCTGCTCGGATCTCTCTGTGAAGCGGCGTCTGAGCCCTCCGTTTTTTATGGCCCCTTTGCTAGTTGCCAGGGAGAACGCTCTCTATGCAACCCCCTGCCTTTTCTGCAGGAGCCGCTGGCGGCTGGCCGGCCCTGGTCAGCCAGCAGCAGCGGCAGCAGGCGGCCGCGGTGGGGCTGGGGGGCTCCCGAGACAGACACACCAGCCCGAGCCGGACTCCCCGCTTCCTAGCTGTGAGACCACGCGATTCCCTCTGCTTTTCAGAGCCTCGGCTTTCCCCTGAAAAGTAGATCAGAGCGGGGCTCCCTCCCCGTGAGACGGAATGAGATAAGAGTGGCCTCGCACACATCAGACACTTCACGAACGCTTACGGAGTAGACAGCGGGGCCCAGGGAGGGAGGCGCACATGTAACAAGTCGCGCGGGAGGAGGAAAACCGTCTGGCCTTTCGGGAGACCCTGCCCCGAGTACAGACGGGAACCCCGCCTGCCGGAGACCCCTCTGTGGGCTCCACCGCACGAAACATGTCAGCCAGAGGCAGCCCCTGGCCTGTGAGCTCACAGTAGATGCAGCAGGCGGCAGAAACCGCATTTATTGCATTTTCTGCATTTCTTGCATCAAGAATTCGCGTTGTATGTAACTGCACCGGGGGCCCCAGGCTGAGGCAGGAGGGAACACTTTTCCCTGCCGCTGCATAGAAGGGCTAGCTTAGGCAGTGGTGGGGGGCCTCTGGGAGCCAGAAACCCAGTGGGGTCTGGGCATCCCACACACTGTGGGAAACGGCCATCCACCCATGCACTCATTCTCCAGACCACCACAGCGTACCTACCTTCTCAGGCCCAGACCCGAGGGGGAGGCTGGCCACCAAGCAGTGCCGGTCAGCTTCCTGTCCTGGAAACTCAGCCTGGTGGGGGAGAGACACAGGGAGTAAGTCACCATGCATCAAGTGATCAAGGGGGGGATGATAACAGTGGAGGTTTCTTGGAGCCCTGCCTAGGGGCCGGGCTGTCTGCCTAGGACTCACCCCAGTGAAGACTCTGAGCACCAGCCTCGTAATCCCCATTCAGTTGGTGAGGAAACTGAGGCAGGGACATGTGAAATCCCATACTCACCGTCTCTCAGCTGGTGTGAGGTCGGGCTAGGATGGAACCCTAGGCTGTCGGAAGCTCCCCACCACACCCTGCTGCCGAAGACTGTTCAGCAAGGCAGTGCTGAGTGCTGGGGGGGCGTGGGTGGGCAGGGGATAGATTGATTAGTTATAAGCACCTCCCAGCGGTGCTTGAGATCCCAGCTCCTCTGTGGCCCAATCCGTTTGAAGGGCAGATTCAAAATTAGGTGGGAGCACCTATGGGCAGAGGCTTATGAAAATGGCATTATTAACCTGATGCGGAGAGGGCCCTGCCCACCTCCAAGCAGATTGCAGATAGAGACGGAGGGGGCTGGGGCTTGTTTATGTGGACGGTGCTTTAGAGAGGATGGAGTTCATGGCGGGGGGGGGGGGGGGAGGTGGTGGCGGTGGGGGGGAGAGCACTTAGGGCTTCCTCCTGGGAAGGACTGGCTTTGGAGGGGATGAGGGCATGATGGCTGAGAGCGGGGGGAGGGGTGGGGGGGAGGAGAAGGGGAGTCATCAGGGCAGCCCCTCACCTCAGGGAGCTGCTCTAAGCTGGAACCCACTCTCGGAGGGAGGGTCTCCAGCCCCTTTTCCGACAGGCACAGGGAACTACGAGCCTCCCTGCTCCTCAGTTTCCCCAAACGTGAGATGGTGATGGAAACCAAATGTCACTGTCAGAAAAGCCCCTGTTCCCACAGCCTCCCTGCACCACCACCCCCCCCCCCCCCCCACCGTTCCAGTCCTCAGACACCTGTCTGCTTCGGAGCAGTATTCAACAGGAGAGCTCTGGCTCCGGGGAGGGAGGGCCGAGGGAGGAGGGAGCGAGGAGGGCGCGATGGGGAGGGAGCGAAGGAGGGAGGAGAGCCGTGCCCCCGACTCAGAGAGGCGGTGAGCCAGGTCTGCATCGGGTAGGACTTGGGCCACTCAAGATTTGTGCCAACTCACGGTGCAGTGGAATCAGACAGTCTGAATTCTTCAGACACCAGCCAAGAGTCTGTGGCGCCCCCAGGTGCCACAAGGGGGCTGCCTGGGCCACATTTTTGAGCCCGGAAAGTGAGGAGGGGGAGACAGTCAGTAGGGGCTGGTGCTTTTGCTTTTGTAGCTGCGCTTTTAAATGCGGGCGGGGAGAGGGGGCCAGTCCCTGCCCCGGGACAGCTGGGAGGGGGTGACAGCCTCCGACTCGGGGTGGCTGCAGGCTGCACCCCTCCCTCACTGAGGGCTGTGCTGCAATGCAGCAGGCTGCCTGAGGGTCCGGTGGGAGGAACTGTCCGCTGGGCGGCCGGCAGACTTTCCAAAATGGGGAATGAGGGGTGAGGGAGGGAGCGCTTCCAGGGTGGCGAGGTGTCCAGGAAGCCCCCCCCCCCCGCTCCCCCCGCCCTGCGCAGAGAGTCTGGCCGCTGTGGACCGGCCAGAACTGGGGGAGAGGTGGAGGGGCCTGTGCTGGTCCCTGGAGTCTGGGGAAATTGTTTGGACCTGGGGTCTAGTGTTTGTCGGTTTGCGGTGGGAGATATGACTGATGCAGAAGGGGGACGCTGAGAGAGGGGGGAGAAAGGGGTTCAGGACAGCAGAAGCAGCTTGATACACAGTTTGAGGGCAAAAGCACTAACTCTTTTCCTTCCAAAAAACCAACTAAAAAATAAAGCCAGAGGAAAAAAAAAAGGCATTTGAAAGCTAGAGAGCTGAATCCCTACCAGCCAAGCTGGGCTCAGGAAGGACTCCTCAGGTGGACTCCTCAGGACTCCTCGGCCCTGGAGGAGGGGGGTGCCGTCAGGTCCCTTTAGAGCCAGTTAAGAGGTTGACAGGACACCCCTGGGGGGCAGGAGGGTCTGAGGGGAACATGGGGCGTCTGAGGGAAGCAGGAGGGTCTGTGAGGGGCCTGGAGGGCCTGGGGGGAGCACGGGGGTGGGGTCTGAGGGAGGCAGGAGGGCCTGGGGGTGGCTGCTGGGCATCGTGTTCCTTAGCACCCTTGCACCCTGCTACTTTTTCCTTAATCCGCCCAACTCAGAACGGCTTGCTCCCACCAGCCCTGGCCGCTTTCTTGCACCCTTTCCACTTAAAAAAAAAATTTTTTTTAATGTTTATTTTTGAGAGAGACAGTGAGAGAGAGGAAGAGGCAGAGAGAGAGAGAGGGAGACGAAGAATCCAAAGCAGGCTCCAGGCTCTGAGCTGTCGGCACAGAGTCCGATGCGGGGCTCGAACCCACGGACCGTGAGATCACGACCTGAGCCGAAGTCAGATGCTCAACCGACCGAGCTACCCAGGTGGCCCTACCCTTTCCACTTTGGAGGCATTTGTTCCTATGAATCAGCTCCCTAATACCCCCCAACATTGAGGTTGGACCCTGGGCCCCTTTGCTTTTTTAAATGGCTTCCCTTTTCTTGCCCCCTCCCCTCCTGCTCTGTATTTTTACCTGTTGGTCTTTAAAACCTTCTATTCCGTAAACTTTGAAGCAACACAAAAGCAGAGGAAGGAATACCTATTTTTATTACAATGCACACAGTTTTCACATTGCTGCCACCCAGGTGCCAACAGCTGTCAGCCCCTCTTGTTTGGTCTGAGCCTTGTACTGTCCTCTTCCAACCCCCAACCCCAGACTGTTTTGAAGCAAACTCCAGACACCATATCGTTTCCTCCGAGCACATTTCAGTGCATAGCTCTAAAAAAGAAGGACTCTTTTCTGTTTTAAAAACATAGCCACAATGCCACTTTCACAGTTAAAAAATTAACAGCCTTTCTTTAATGTCATCCAACATCTATTCAGCCTTCAAATATCCTCAGTTGACTCATAAATTTCTCTTGCAGTTGGCGCGTTCGAAGCGGTGTCCAAAATCTTTCCTGCATTTTCGGCGGGGGGGGGCGCTGGGCTTTCAGAAGGTAAGTGCAGCCACAAATCCAGGGGTTTGACTGTGTAACCCTCCCCTTAAGTGAATAACCCAACCTCAGTAAATCTCAGTTTTCTCACTGAAAATGGGGCAACTTCTGGGTCTCCCTAAGGGTCATTTAGAGGATTAGAGACCATGCACATGAAGCCCCCAGCCCTGTTTCTGATGGGTGCCAGACACTCAGCAAATAGGAGGTGCTAGAACATTCTTTTTTTTCTTTTCCTGGAAACAATTTATTTATTTATTTATTTATTTATTTATTTATTTATTTTTGAGACACACACACACACACACACACACACACACACACACACACACAGAGTGCAAGCAGGGGAGGGGCAGAGAGAGAGGGAGACACAGAAGCCGAAGCAGCCTCCAGGCTCTGACCTGTCAGCACAGAGCCCGATTCTGGAAACATTTAAAGGGGAGTTGGGCCAGGGTAGGCAAAAGAGAGCTAGCTATCATCCACAAAGCAAAAGGGTCCCAGCAGTCCGGGCCCCCCGAGTGCCGTGGGTGAACCACATCTGAACAAGGGCAGTGCAGTCTGGGGACTGGGACCTCCGGCTGGCTCAGAATTCCACCCAACAGCAGACAGCAACCCTACCAGGGACCTACCAGGGACCCCACTGGTTGCCAGTCCACTAGGTGGCACTTTCTGCTGCGAGTCCAGGAGGGACCAGGACCCCGAACTGCTCTGGCCACCGCCCATCTCTGGATGTCCCGGGGGACTGCACACCAGTAAAACACTGGAGATTCAAAATATAAAAATAAAATGCATTTCTCTGTATGTCTTGCGAGATGTAGCGGTTTCTTCTCTCGTATAGGTCCTGGCCCACTTGCAGAAACAGAGGGGAGGAACATTTGCTCAGGCCAGGCATTGGTATGTCCACTCTGTCTTTAAATCGTCACCCCAGCTGTAGCAGATTTTCCCTTTATTTCACAGGTGAGAGGACTTTGAGAGGTTAGTGACTTGTCCAAATTCTGCTAGGAAGCAAGACCCAGGATTCCAATCCAGGTTTGTCTGATTCCTGTACATAATGGAGAGGTGGAAGGAGGGATGGGGGGTCTGATGGAGGCCTGCCTCCGTGAGGCATCAGCAGGTGGAGAGGTGGTGTGGAGGCTGATGCCTGCTGGCGAGATGGGTGAACAAATTCACGTATAGAGGGTGGAAAGATGGATGGGAATAGAGAGTAGTTTCTCACCAAGATCAAAGGCTTTCTTGGTCTCTGAAGAGATGTTTCCTCTGAGTGGAGCTTGCTGGTGAAGCTCCTGCGTTTTGTTCTGCTCTGAGTGTACTGACTGGCTCAGGTGGCTCTGGGACAACAGGTCTCCTGCCAGCTCACAGACACCAGGCCCTGGCTGTGGTGCTGGAGCTTCTCAGCAGCGACTCTCAGTCCCAGCGGTTTTCACACTATGATGAGAAACAGCAGGCAGCCTTCTTCTGCTGGCTCGGGATGACTAAGCCCTGAGCCCAACCACATGCCCAGTCCTTTGGTAGCCACTTGGCATAATTTTATCTCCCCTAAATCATCACAGTGACCCTCCATGATAGCAATTACCATCCTCAATTAAGATACAAGAAAATTGAGGTTTAGGAATGATAAGTGACTTGCCCCAAATCGCGTAGGGAACCAGGATTTGGACCTTAGTCTGCTTTTTCCTTCTAAACTCCTACCCTCTTCCCATTTCTTTTTCTCTAAGACCGTGCCTGAAAAAAAATTTCACTCCTTGGGGTTAACCCTTGTTAAACTCACCCTCCTGGTCTATCAGGGAGCTGAACCTCTTATCCCCCAGACTCTAAATTTATTTCTCAAGTAACACCTTCTCTAGTTTGTCCTACTTGTGACTATCACACATATAAAGGTCAAACACACCACTGACCTCTTGCAGTACAATTCAGTCAAATTTCCAGTAGTTCCTATTAGGACTGAATGCTAAGGGGAGCAGGTGTAAAAATGACTCTAGAGCCTGGAGGTATACAAGGAATCAGTCTAGAGGGAATCAGACAGAGGGCTGAAAGACAGATCAGCAAGCCTCCCTGAAGGCCTGGCTCAAATTCAGCCAGATACGTTTTGATAATCTGCTTATGGGCTAAGTCCTGTTATACATATCCCAGATGCTCAGGCTTAATTCACGGGTCTGACATTGACTAGTTTTGTGAGTATTTAACCTCCGTGCCTCAGTTTCCTCACTTGTAATATGGGGATACCAAAATACCTTACTAATGGGCATTTGAAAATTAAATGATTTAAACATTTAAAGTGCTTAAAACAATGTTTCCCATATGGTTAGTGTTCAATAAATATTTCATGATCGTTAAAATTATAATTGTAACTGTTTTTATTGAGATGTTCAATATCTCTGGCTGCTAAGATCATTTTACGCATTCTGCGGATAGCTGGGGCATATAGCTCAGAGAGGCATGTGAGTTTGCCTTTGGAGAGGCAGTCGGTGAAATAGAAACACATGTATTAATTTAAGACTAGAAGACTTTATCTCCAGTTAGGGAAATGAGAAATATATACACCAAATGGATATGATCCATCTAATGAAATGTTAAGCCTCGGAATAGGTGAAAGTCCCCTGAAGGAATTTCCTTGGAGGTATTGAGAATTACAGAGAGATTGAATGGGAGCTGAAAAGAAGCTGAGGAGGAGGGCAAGATGAGCAATCAAGTTGTCTTGGTTCAACTTCATGACTTCTAGAAGCAGTGGGCAAGTTCCCTAAGCTCTTATATATGTTCTTCTCAGATTTATTTCTCTATCTGTTTTTTTCTTCTTTTTTTTTTTTGGTCGGGGGGAGGAGAAAATAATCACTTTAGAAATGTTTCTTTATTTGCTCTTTTGAGAGTGGCCAGCTGGAACAAAGAATTGTTCCGTTGAGTCTTACCTCATGGAGGCCATGAGGACTGGGAGACCTCCTCCCCTTTATGGGTAGAACGTTTGCCACTTAAGCCTAGGCAGTGGACAGCTGCATGCGGGGGTGTTCCTGCGGGAAGGGTACCTCTGGATGCCCTACTGGCTAAGTGACAGGGTATGGGGTTAGCATCTGTGCTTACTTGCTGGCTACGATGGGTGCATGATAGGATTTTAGCATGACCTGACGCAGTGTCTGTGCAAGTCCTGTGGGAACTGTCACCACTGCACCTTCTCTAAGAAGGACGGTGTATTTATTCACCCAGGGCTATTAGTATACCCTGGAGATGCCCTGTGCTCCTGAGACTGTGTGGGAGGTCAGACGAACCCCTCTACTCACCCACACACGTATTCACACACTCACCTTGTATGCTGACAGTGGGGCATCAGAGAGCAAGAACTCCAAAAATGAGGCAGTGGGGAGAAGTAGGGAAGACAAGACTCTGGAGCTCAGCATCTTCCTTGCTGTGTGACCACTTGTAAGTCACTTAACCTTTCTGAGGCTCAGTTCCCTCGTGTGTAAGATGAAACTAATAATGTTTGCTCAGATATCACCTTCTCGGTGGGGTTTGTGTCCTTCTTGTTGCTTGCTGTCCCTTTCCTGCTTTATTTTTCTTCATCGTTCTTATCACTGGCTCGTATACCCCGTATCGTACTTATTTATTTTTAATGTTGTCTGTTCTGTCTCTACCCAGGGGATAGTAGCTTTCAGAGTTGGTCTGTTTGGTTCATTGCGGTATCCCAGGACCTAGACCAGTGCCTGGCACAAAACGTGTGCACAGGACTTTTGGAGGGGGTGGGGGAGAAAAAAAGAGATGCTGTTGAATTGCACCCACCCCAGAAGACTGGCGATGCATGCAAAGCAGGCAGCATGGTGCCTGGTGCAGAGTAGGCATTCAATCAATATTGGCTAATTATGATTATTATGTGTAATTCACAGGACTGCCGTGGGATCAAACGAGATAATGTATGCTAAGGCATGCTGTGAACACTACGTGCTGGGTACAGGAGGTACAACATTAACGATCCTCTGCTCCTTGGAGGGAACTTGCACTTAAACTTTATGCCTTTCGCTTCCATACCACCTGGGAGGGAGGGCAGACTGGTGGGTCGTTGCCACCTGAGACTCAGAGAGGGGAAAGGCCTTGGCCGAGGCCGCGCAGTGTGATGAAGGCAACGGCAGGAGCCTAGGTTCCCAGCCTAGCGCTCTTCCCATGACTCTCTTAGGAGAGTCCCCAAGTGGATACATGTCTGTGTGTATTACCTGATACACACGTATCCGTAACATGTGTACGGTTTTAAACATAATTGATTTTTAACTTTTTGTGTCTCAAGAGTGGCACCGTGGTCAGTGTGCTGGGCACCTACCAGGCCTGTCTGGGAGGGTAGGCAGGAAAATGGCTATATTGTCAGTAAGGGTCAGAGCAGAAGCCTTTGGAGTTTCTGGGAAACAATTTGAACGTCAAGGATCTCCTGGCAGAGACCCCCCCACCCCCCGAGGGCAGCCCCATTTCATGCAATGAATTTTAGTTTTCGAAAGCGCATCCCTTAGATGGATTTCTATTTTCCAGGGCACTTGTTTAAGCTTTGATGCCGTGTCCAAAAAAGAACAGATCCCAACAATTTCCTGCCCGAGGCCCATCCTTCCCGAAACCCTCGGCTTGGCCTGAGCATCGAGATAATTCGTTTCTCTAATCAGATTTGGGCGGGGGGGGGTGCTGTTTGGCCAGTGGGGTGGGTGGGTGGGTCGGGGAGGGGGGTGTGCAGGGTGGGAGCTGCTTGAGGAACTGTCGGTAGCTCTCTGCACCCTCACGCTGGACCCACGAGGGTGCCGCTGTCCTCAGTCTGCAAATCGCCCAAGTCGGGGCACAAGACGGAGAGGCCAGGTCACGTCTCTGCAGTTACACAGCTCATGAGTGCCTGCTGGGGTGGAACCTGGTCTGTCTGTCTGTCTAGCACCACAGCTCGGGCGCTGCTACAGAGGGAACAAAGATTTGGGTGAGGGGCTCAGAGACAGGGTGGGGGTGGGGGAGTTTACTTGGTTGCCTTTGGTGTGAAAAATAATGGCTACTTCTGCTCAGGGACCAGGGCTGGGACTATCTCACAGATGGGGAAACAGGCATAGAAAGGTCAGTTAACTCGTCTGATGTGGCCCAGCTTGTCCGGGGTTGAGGCTGGATTTGGAGGCAGGTAGCGTGATGTGGGCACGTATGCTCTCACCATTGGTAATGGGGCCTTATGACGGTGAGCACGTAGTCATGCGAATTAGAGATGGCACACAGCGTTCCAGGATCTGGGTTTGAGTCCTTTTACCATCCCCTGGCTGGTGTGCTCTTCAGGCAGTCGTATGGATTAATTGTCCCCCTTGACGGAGGCCTGCAGAGGCCCCGCCAGCCGCTGCCCCACGGAAAATATTTGTAAAGAATACATATATGTGATAAAATTTTATATACACGAAAGGGGGAGGGGAGGGCACTCAGGAGGCTTGGGAGTGACCATTGAAGGCAGAGGGCAGCAAGGGGCTAAGAGTGGGGGCATTGGAGGTGGGGGCCATGTGGTTGTTTATGGGTTTCAAGAATCAGTGAAATGAGAGGGGGACGAACCGCCCTGGGGCAATGGCCAGAAGCAACCCTGAACCAAGGATCGTGATTAATTCTCCACGACCGAGGGACGCAAAAAGAGATTGGAGTGGTTTGTGGTTATTAATTTTATTATTAAAATAATAAAAGAATAAATAACATAATGAAGACCTTGAATATGGCAATTGTGAGAATGTCAGACAAAAGATTATGATGAATCTAGGTCTGCTAACTTGACATTAACAAACAAGAAACGTCTAGGCTAGTTTCTTCCTTTGAATGGGGTTTTGTGTTCCATAGAATGGGCGCACTGGGATTTTTCACCAGAGAAGAAAGATCTTTGTGGGGAGGGAAACTGTGGATGGTTGTAGGTGGGGCTTAATGGGTTTTACTGAATAGTTAAAAATGAATGAACGCATAAATAAAATTAAAGAGGTCCAAGCATGGGCCAATGACGAGGATGTGTTTTTAAACAAGGGTTATGAGTAATCTGTTCTAGCCAATGGTAGTTATTAAAAAGCAAAACAAAACAAAACAAAACAGAGACAAAGCCCAGTAAATACAAAGGTGTTGGGATGGTGGTAGGAAGTGTATCAATCGTCCTATAGACCAGTCATTGGTCTTGAGCTAAATGGTGGATTCAAGTGTGTTTGTCGTATAGTTAAATATGAATTAGATGAGTAAATAAAAGAAATGACAGAATGAAAGAGGGCTGATAATGAACCACCAAAGATAATGTTTTATGAATTATGGATTCAGATGAATCCACTTAGGTATAATTGTGGACCACTTAAAACCATAAAACGAAAACAAAGTTCTTACCTCTGTGGATAAGAAGCATTGGTATATAAGTACTAACATAAGTACGGATCGCTGTTTTGGTTCTGCATTAGTGCTGACCTGATGTGTTTATTGTATTTTAAAAAATAACTAAAAACAGTAAAAGGGATAAGTAGGAAACAATGAAGCGATTATACCAGGAATCAAAGATTGTTATTACTTCAACTCTGCATATCTGAGTCCATTAGGAAGAAGATCTGGGCTGGTTTCCTTTGTGGGTAAGAGCATAGAGACAGATACTCGTAATGGGCGTCATTCTTTTTTTTTTTTTTTTTTTTTTTGATTAGGTCTTGCATGTGTCTTATAAAATTGTTAAATAAGAAGATGTGTACAATGAGAACTACGCTTAGGCCAATGGTGATCCTGTGTCATGAACCAAACTGTGATTTAGTCCTGTGCTGCTCACCTGACGACCATTAAAAAATACCTGGGTTGTTTCATCCTTTTTAATAACTGTCTTGTGTTCCACAGAACAGAGGCCCCAGAGTGGGTCTATTGACGCTCTGTTGATCGAGATCTTGGCTGTGACCTCTCTGGCAAGTGAACCATGGATCAACCGACATGAGTGATGGTTCGTGTTATTGTTGTAAGCTGGGTGGTTGGCTGATGGATGTGTCTGTATTATTAAACGTGAATAGGCACAAATAAAATCCAAGATGGCCAAGCATGGACCAACGGGGAGACTGTCATGAACCAACGTGATGGGTCTCATTTGGCGTAAATCATTGCCGTCTGTAAAAAGAAACAGTTATATTCGTGTACATTAATTGTAGAGATGTGTATATGTGTACGGAACATGTATATCTCTTTATATAAATATAATTGTTGCCTTTTCTTATTAATCTTGGGTCGAGGGGTGAGTTCGTGTGTGTTTATTGATTTATTAAAAATAAATGAATGCATGCCTAAATAAAATAGGAAAGGATTAAGAGTGGACTAATGAAGACAAGATTTGTGATATGATTACATAATCATACAGATTTGAAGGACATTGAAACAAAAAAATCTATGCTATTTTACCTAATTTAATAGCATTTTACTATTAATGCATACATTATGGTTTATATAGACACTTCCGCCTGGATACATTTGGGGTGTTTACTCGGTGAAAGCGATGCTCGTAGAGGCATAGATATTTGTAGTTTTCTATTTGTTGGGTAAGATTCATAAGTATTGTTTTGTGATTTTTTAAAGGCTTAAATTAAAAAGGGCCAAGTGTAGATGAATGAGGATAATGTTTCATAAACTAAGGCTGATTATTTTAATTCTATACAGGTGAAAGCCATTGAAAATGAGCCAGGGTGTTCATTTTTTAAACGGTTGCTTTCTCTTGCACGAAATGGGCATGCCATAGTTCATTTAATCATGCAATATTTATGAGAATTTTGAATCTTATTTGGATGGATAAGGTACAATAAGAAACGTAAGTAACAGTTGATGTTCTTAAATCTTTGGCTGGAAAGTTTTTGAGGGTGTTCATAAATAAGTAAATGAATGGATGAACAGATTAAGGAATAAAACCAGAGATGGAAAACATGGACCTATGACAATAATATCTCATTATCCCAGAATTAAGATTATTCAGATTCTGTGCAGTCGGTGCTTCAGTTCAAAGTCCAGACCATCATGATTCACTTCTGGTTTGGATGTGACTCTCCTCATGCGGAAACTTCTAGAGATGGGATCTCTGTCCTCATGGGGTAAACAGGTTGTGTTGGAAACACCTCCATACTTCCCTGTTGGAAAGGAAGAGAATAGGAGACAGAGAAGTGTGGAACCCTACCGGGGAAATGATGTGAGGTCTCCCTACCTGTGGCCGTCACTTTATAGGAAAAAAAGAATAAAGACAGATGTTGGTAATAGCCATCATTCTTTTTTTTTTTTTCCTTCTTTTTTTGTCCATCAAATTTGGAAGTAGTGGGGTTTTTTGTTTATTTATTTATTTTTGGTCATGGTCATCACTCTTATTTTAGGTGATCAATTCTATGGTATTCCCCAGAATAACAATTGAGAACCATTAATTGGTCAAGTCAATTAAAAATAGAGTGCTGTTTTTGGGTCAATAATGAGAAGGAGGGCCAAGCATGGACCAATACTGAGAATGTGGTACAAGCCATGGATTGTAGCTAATCTGGGATTTCACAATTAACATTAGTTTACGAAGTTTTAAATCTAATACCTTTCATTTTTTTTAATACTTGGTTTCTGTTCTACAGAAAGAATGCACTAGAGCTGATCCGTCATCTGGAATGATACACAGCTCGCCTCTGTGGGTAAGGAGCCTGGAGGCTGATGTAAGTGACAGTTCTTGCTCTTGGTTGGAATGGTTTGCTCATGGATGTTGACTGTATTACTTAAAAGAAACAGATAATTTCATATGTTGGTAATACGGGAGGCCATGCGTGAACCAATGATAAGTGTGCTATGAACCAAAGATCACGGGAAATCCAATTCAATACGACTTAATTCCGTTAAAAATATGCTAAAGCCTTTCCTTGTGTTATTGGTATTTTAATGTTTCGGGATTAAATATTGTACCACTGTTGATTTAAACATTCCCCTATTGATATAAAAACTCTATGCCATTAACTGGTTGAGAGGATGGCCCTGGAGAGATGGACAAATATTATCAGTTTTCTATTCTGAACGATGGTGGATTCATAATAGTTCATTGTGTTATCTTTGAAATACAAATGAATTAAAACAAAGAGGTATGAACAGGCCAGTAATGGGTATGTAGAAAGCATGTTGATAGACTCATCTGCTGTTGACCTTTATAGAGAGATATATAGCATATTATTTCTGTGGGAAATTAGCCTATGGACATGTGCCATCCAATAGAGTGGCCACTAGCTACAGGTGGCTCCCAAGCACCTAGAATGTGGATAGTCTGAATTGAGATGTTGATCTATTTTGAAAATACATACCAAATTTAGAAGATGCACTCCAAAAAACGTAAAACATGTCATTAAAATGTGTTTATATAGATTACACATTTTATTTTTAAATTTTTAAATCTTTTTTTGTTTTTGAGAGAGAGAACATGAACAGGGGAGGGGCAGAGAGAGAGAGGGAGACACAGAATCCGCAGCAGGCTCCAGGCTCTGAGCCGTCAGCACAGAGCCCGATGTGGGGCTCAAACTCACAAACTGTGAGATCATGACCTGAGTTGGAAGTCAGATACCCAACCAACTGAGCCACCCAGGCACCCATATAGATTACATGTTGAAATGATAGCATTTTAAGTTTAAATAAATTTGGGTTAAACATACAATTATAACTGATTTCATCTGTTTCTTTTTACTTTTAAAAATGTAAAAGATGTAGATTCTACTATTTTATTTTAATTTTTTTATTTGAGAGAGAGAGAGAGACAGAGAGACAGAGAGAGACAGAGAGAGATGGGGAAGGGCAGAGAGAGGGAGAGACGGAATCCCAAGTACGCTCTGTGCCTTTAGTGCACAGCCTGATGCGGTGCTCGAACTCATGAACTGTGAGATCGTGACCTGAGCCAAGATCAAGAGTTGGTCGCTTAACCAACTGAGCCACCCAGGCACCCCTAAAATATAGATTCTAGAAAACTGAAAGGTTTATGGGTGGCTTGCATTATGTTTTATTGGCCGGCACTACTATGCTCCAATGATAGCAATTGGAGTCAAGGATCTTTTCCTTTGTTTTTCTGATCCACAGATATTGATTTATTATTGGTCAGTTAATGGATCAGTGGAAAGTAAATTGACAAATGGGAAAAACAGGGAAAAGCACACACTTACTATTAATGTATTGAAGTGAACATTATTTTAAAATTTTTATGATGCACCGGAACTGTAAAAACAATGTGCAGGGGTTAATCCCTGTGGTTAATGAACATATGAATAGATGTGTGTACTAATCAGTGCTGTTGTATTGGGTTGTTGGTGTCCTGCTGTGTTTCGTTTTTGTTTTTAAGGAAAATGACCTGCAAGGAACAAGTAGCTGAGTAAATAACTAGATAGAAGAGACTGAAACATGGTAAGTGCTGAGTGAGCACAGCATTGTGAGCAAAGGTGTTGGTTAATGCAGATGGGCACCAATGGAATCCACTGCAATAAACGCCTGGTCTCAGTTTTGTGGGAAATGAGCCTGTCATCAGAGGTTAGAGAGATTGCAGGGTCTTAATCTTAGACTTTTGAGGCTTGCGGGTATTGATTATGTTATTATTGTGTAAGTGAGTCAATGAGTAAATCATTTAAATAAATGTATAAATGAATGAAAAGAGAGGCCAAGTATGGACCGATGATGAGTGTGTAACACGGACCAAGAATTATTATTAATATGTTTTTGAAATACTGAAGTCCATTAAGAAAAGAAAGCACTGATGTCTGTTTGTTAAAAAGGGATGTGAGAAATAAAGAAGAAATACAGAAGAGAAATACATAAGACAATTGAAGAAGACCGATGTTGAAATTATGTCACATGCTAAGAATTATGATTAATCCAGTTTATTTATTGAGTGCATTAAATGACAACAAAGGTCTGGTTGGTTGCCTCTGTAGGTAATGAACAAGTGGACAGATACTACTTTTATTGAGAGTTTTTGACCAGTTTCTTTAGATTCCAAGCTAGGGATTGTAAGGGAATGAATGAGTATGTTTATGACACGTTCGGTTAATTAAAAGGGGACAAATCATAGACCGGTGATGGACATAACTCATAAAGCGAGGGTTAGGATAAATACAGTCTTTGTTACCAGTGTCCATATAAAAAACAAAAAGTCTAGGCTCCAACCTATTTATTTCAGGTTGACAGATAGATTCATGTCATATTATTTCACTTTGGGCTGCAGGTAGATTTACTCTTGTTAATTATCTTCTCAAAGATAGATAAATCATGAGTTAATCCATAACTAATCAAATTAAATAATAAATAAGCAAATAGACAAATACGTAAAGAGGCTTAAGAATGAGCCCTTGTGAAATGTGCCATGAAACAAAATTTCATATTAATCTAACTTGGAACACACAAGGTCCTTTTTTGTTTGTTTGTTTATTATTTTTTAACTTAAATTTTCGTTTGTTAACATTGATGGGTATTAAGCAAGGTCCTTTTTAAAAAAAGGTGAAAGGAGGCACTTCATTCACTTTACATGTCTGTAATATTTCATTTTATATTCTGCCATTCCTGATTTACGCATTCCACCATTGATCAAGATTTGAGTTTCTTTTCTTTTTTTTTAAAGTTTATTTATTTTGAGAGAGAGAGAGAGCACACAGGCGTGTGTGTGTGAGCGGGGGAGGGACAGAGAGAGAAAGAGAGAGAGAGAAAGAGAGAGAGAGGAGAGAGAGAACCCCAAGCAGGCTCTGCACTGTCAGTGTAGAACCCGATGCTGGGCTCTATCTCACGACTGACTGTGAGATCATGACCTGAGCTGAACTCAAGAGTTGGACGCTCAGCCGAGTGAGCCACCCAGGTGCCCCAGAGATTTGGGTTTCTAACATGTTGAGAGAGATACACAAGTAAAGATGGAAAATTACTGGTAAAGTAAAATGAGATGGTCCTGGATTTTCTTTGTTATGTATTTTAAAATTTGAACAAATTAAAGAAAAGGAGGGCCACGCAGGGTTATGGTGAATGTGGGTTTGCAGAAAGAATGACTGATCTATATGTGTGACAGTAAGTCCACTGTAGAAAGAGATCTGGGGGATTAGCTCTGGGGGAAATTAGACAAAAGACAGACATTAGTAATATTCTTACATCTTATTCTTGCTTTGCTGTGATTTATGAATATGAACAAGTGATTTTTAGTCAATGAATGAATGAATGGATGGATGAATAAACAAATGTATAAATGAGTAAATGAAAAAGTCCCAAGCCTAGACCAATGATGAGTACCCTGGGGTGTCTGAACCAAGGATTTTGATTAAACCCTATAACTCTGAGGTCTATCATAAAAACAAACCTAATTTCTTTCCTTGGTGGGACATGAACCGGGGCAGAAATCAGGAACATAGGTGTCTTGCTTGTGGCTTTGTACACCTTGGGTAAGGGTCTTTTTATTAGTGACTCATTGTTTCAGTACGTAAAGAAATGTATCTATGAACAAAGACAACGAGGGCTAGGTCTTTACCAATTATGAGAGTATCTAATGAGAAATAAATTATTATTAAAAACATTTCTGAGGAGCTGAGTTCCAGTAGGTTAAGAGTCTAAGACTTTTTTTTTAACCACGTTTCATCAGGAATATGTAGGCAGGTATAAGTATTGCTTCTGGGTTGGTGGTTGTTAATTTTATTACAAATTTTATTAAGAAAAGGGGGGGGGAAGGGAAACATAATAAATGATTGATTACAGATGTACTTAAAGAAGATCGAGCATGGGCCAATGAGAGATAGGGTTAGATGAGTTATTCTCAATCAGTATCATTTTTTTTTAAATTTTTTTTAACGTTTTTATTTATTTTTGAGACAGAGAGAGACAGAGCATGAACAGGGGAGGGGCAGAGAGAGAGGGAGACACAGAATCGGAAGCAGGCTCCAGGCTCTGAGCCATCAGCCCAGAGCCCGACGCGGGGCTCGAACTCACGGACTGCGAGATCGTGACCTGAGCTGAAGTCGGACGCTTAACCGACTAAGCCACCCAGGCGCCCCTCAATCAGTATCATTTTTGAAAACGACCCATTTAATTGTTTTTCTGCGGGTATAGAGTTTATGGGAAGATGTTAGTATTATTTAGGTATGTCCAGGGATGTAGTTTCACAGAGTATCGAGGATACTGTTATGAGTGAGCCAAGGAAGAGATTATTTAAAAGAGGGCAAACATGTATCAGTGAGGATAATACGTTATTACAAGAAGATAATTATTACCTTTGTTCTACCCTTCAGTATCCATATAAGTAAAAGGGGTTTCTTTGAGGCTCTGCTCACTTTGGGTAAAGGGTGTAGAGCTGATTACTTTTCATATTTAGACCATTTTGCATTTTTTTGAAAAAAAAAAGAGAACAAATTTTTACATGAGTAAATAAATTAAAAAAAACAGAATAAATTTATAAAGTAAGGCCAGGCACGGATCATTGATGAAAATATGTCAAGAAATGAAGATATAAATTTATAAAATTCTTATCAAGGAAGAACCATAAAAAAAGACAGTTTAGACTAGGACCTATGCGATTGGGGTTTAACAGACAGAATATGGAACAGGTATAGTTCTGAATGTGGAACAGGTGTCGTTCTGAATTCTTCCACTAGGTTGTCGGTTTAGCAGTTGTCATTGTATTACATGCATTATAATTAAAGAGGTCAGTAAGGGGTGCCTGGGGGGCTCAGTCGGTTAAGCATCTGACTTAGGCTCAGGTCATGATCTCACAGTTCGTGGGTTCGAGCCCCGTGTTGGGCTCTGTGTTGACAGCTCAGAGCCTGGAGCTGCTTTGGATTCTGTCTCTCTCTCTCTCTCTCTCTTTGCTCCTCCCCTGTTCACACTTATGTGTGTGTCTCTCTCTCTCAAAAAATAAATAAACATTAAAAACTTAAAGAAGTCAGGAAGTAAGAGGGCCATTTGTGGGCTAATCGGAATATGGTAAAAAAGGGATTTATGATCCATCTACTACAGTAGGACTGAGAAGTCTTGAAAAAAATCTAAATCCATACTGCTTCTTCCATTTTCTAAAATCTGCTTGTTACTCTGCAGAGTCAGCATACCCAGTCTGATTTATCCACTATCCCGTGATGAAGATCTTGGCTGTCACTTTTATGGATAAGGAGCAAAGGGACTCATGTAAGTGACAGAGTTTGTGTTCTTGGTTTGGAGGGAATTCCTGTGGTCCATGGGATTGTTTCAGAGGAGCAATGGCCTGTGGACACATAAATGCAATCAAAGCACACCACACGTGGAACACGACTGGGAATGTGTATGAACCATGGATTAAGAGTAGCCTACTTCAGGGGCACCTGGGTGGCTCAGTCGGTTGAGCGTCCAACTTCGGCTCAGGTCATGATCTCACGGTTTGTGAGTTTGGGCCCCGCATCGGGCTCTGTGCTGACGGCTCAGAGCCTGGAGCCTGCTTTCGATTCTGTGTCTCCTCTCTCTCTGCCCCTCCCCCACACGTGCTCTCTCTCTCTCTCTCTCTGTCTCTCTCTCTGCCTCTCAAAATAAAGAAAACTAATGAAAGAAATGTAAAAAAAAAAAAAAAGATTAGCCCACTTCAGATGGAACTGGAGAGTGTTATGCTAAGTGAAATAAGTCATACAGAGAAAGACAGATACCATATGTTTTCACTCTTATGTGGATCCTGACAATCTTAAGACCATGGGGAAGGGAAGGAAAAAAAAAAAGGTTAGAGAGGGAGGGAGCCAAAACATAAGAGACTCTCAAAAACTGAGAATAAACTGAGGGTTGATGGGGGGTGGGAGGGAGGGGAGGGCGGGTGATGGGTATGGAGGAGGACACCTGTTGGGATGAGCACTGGGTGTTGCATGGAAAACAATATGACAATAAATTTCATGTTAAAGAAAAAAAAAAGATTAGCC
Organism: Panthera tigris; assembly: GCF_018350195.1. Taxonomy (NCBI): domain Eukaryota; kingdom Metazoa; phylum Chordata; class Mammalia; order Carnivora; family Felidae; genus Panthera; species Panthera tigris. Next base: position 142,205,061 of record NC_056665.1, read on the forward strand.
CACTTCAGTATAATTGAGATCCACTGAAAACAAAGTTTGAGGGTTTTGCGTTGACTTTCACAGTGGCTTTAATATTCTGTTTTATTTTTGCACCCCGTTTTAAGAACATTCTCTATTGATAGCTATCTAGGTTGTTACGTCTTTGAGGAAGGAGCACCTGGGAAGCTAGAAAGTATGGTCCGCATTCTAGTTCTGGAGTCAAATGGTAGGCTCAGGGCACTAGTTTCAAAATACGAAGAGCGTAAGCGAAAGACGAGCAAGCAGAGAGTAGTGAAATGCGTGGGATGGATGGCAAGTTTATTGATTAATCCATATGTGCAGCACTGAGGTCCAATTAAAAAGGGATCTTGTTTAGTAGCTCTGTGGGAAATAAGCTTGTACACAGCTCTCTGCGATATTCAAAGATCTTGTCCCTGGGTTTCTGTGATTCATAGGAAGTAATTTTTTTTTTTTTAAATCAGTGAGGCCAGGAAGGAAATAATCAGTAAGTAATGCATACACAGTCAATACACAATATATACATAAATAAATGAAGAAAAAGAAGGTTAAGCTTGGATCAATGATGAGTAGTTCTGGGGTATATGAATCAAGAATTTTGATTAAACCCTAAACTCTGAGGTCCATAGAACACTGTGTATTAACTGTAGAGGAACTAGAATTTACAAAAGAAAGAAAGAAAGAAAGAAAGAAAGAAAGAAAGAAAGAGAAAGGAAGAAAAGAAAGAAAAAGAAAGAAAGAGAAAGAAAGAAAGAAAGAAAGAAAAGAAAGAAAAAGAAAGAAAGAAAGAAAGAAAGAAAGAAAGAAAGAAAGGGAAAGAAAAGAGACCTAGTCATTCTCTCTAAGGGAATAGAGTCCAGGGCAGAAGTTCAAGCCCATGGGGGATCCGGTTCTTGGGTCTTAGTGATTTTTGGGTATGGATTGTATTGGTGTAAGTGAATCAGTGAATGCACGAATAAATAAATGTGTCATTGAATGAAGACAAACATGATCACACGTGATTGTCATGAAACAAGTATTACTCGTGATATGTTTGTTTAACACCATGTTTCAATAGAATACATAGGTAAGACCTGTTGTCCTCTTCAGAACACGCGGGAGGTCCAGAGGCGTAAGAGTGCACACAACTATATGTACATGGGCATGTAAGTCTGGATTGCTGGGAGTTTGCTGGTGGTTGGTTTCATTAAGAGGAAGGAAGGGTCACCTGGGTGGCTCAGTTGGTTAAGCGTCCACCTCTTGGCTTCGGCTCAGGTCATGATCTCATAGTTTGTGAGTTCGAGCCCCGTGTCGGGCTCTGTGCTCACAACGTGGACCCTGCTTGGGATTCTCTCTCTCTCTCTCTCTCTCTCTCTCTGCCATGTAAAAGTTATAAGCCTTATTCTTTTTCTTTCTTTTTTTTTTATAAGAAAGATTTTCTTTTCTTCTTTTAATTTTTTGTTTTATTTTTTAAGTTTATTTATTTTGAGAGAGAGAGAGAGAGAGCGAGCAAGCAAGAGGGAGCGTGAGCGTGTGAACACAGTTGGGGAGGGGCAGACAGAGACGGAAAGAGAGAATCCCAAGCAGGCTCAGTGCTGTCAGTGCAGAGCCCCGAAGAAGGGCTGGAACTCATGAACTGTGAGATCATGACCTGAGCTGAGACCAAGAGTCAGATGCTTAACTGACTGAGCCACCCAGGTGCCTCAATTTCCTTTCCTTTCCTTTCCTTTCCTTTCCTTTCCTTTCCTTTCCTTTCCTTTCCTTTCCTTTCCTTTCCTTTCCTTTCACATTTATTTATTTTCAAGAGACAGAGTGCAAGTGGGGGAGGGGCAGAGAGAGAGGGAGATACAGAATTGGAAGCATGCTCCAGGCTCTGAGCTGTCAGCACAGAGCCTGACGTGGGGCTTGAACCCACCAACAGGGAGATCATGACCTGAGCTGAAGTTGGATGCCTAACCAACTGAGCCATCGAGGTGCCCCTCAACTTTCTTTTTTTAATATTTATTTATTTTATTGGGGAGAGTGGCAGAGGGAGGGAGGGAGGGAGAGAGAGAGAGAGAGAGAGAGAGAGAGAGAGAATCCCAAGCAGGCTCCATGTCTAGCCGTGATGTGGGGCTCGATCCCACGACTGTGAGATCATGACCTGAGCCAAAATCAAGAGTTGGGCGCTTAACTGACTGAGTCACCCAGGCTTTATTCTTGAGTTGAGTCTTAGATTCAATGATATTTACTACATTGCTAAAGAATGAAAATAAAATAAGCTGATAAAATAGAAGGGAGTTGAGTCTTTGCACCAGTAATGAGAATGTGATATGATCCAGCTTTGTTATTAATTTGGCAGTGTGAAACTCATGTCCACTTCAAAACATCTCATAGAGACTGTTTAGAATTGGCTTTTAATTTACAGCATGAACGCACCACAGCCAACTGAATAATTCTCTAATGGGGAAGATCTTAGTTGTTGCCTCTGTGGGTAAAGAGCATAGAGACCAACATAAATGTTACAGTCCTTGGTCTCTGGTGAGTTTGTTCATGAATTTTCCAAGGACTTATTTTACAAAATTTAAAATAGCATATTAATAATAGCATAATAACAAATATATTACATATATAAAATATACTTATATGTAATAAGTATATATAAATACATATGTAATGAAATATATAAACATAAAATTGGTTACAAAATATGTAAATGTGTATTATTTATATATATAATATGTAAAATATAAAACATTTATATATATATAAAATTAAAGAACACCAAGCATTGGCCAAGGATATGAATATGTTATGAACTGTTCATGATTAGTCATTTTCAGGGCCACATGATAATATATATCATTTTAGTTCGGCACCAAAGTACATTTAGAAGTATATCCCTTCCTTGCTAAAGCTCGAGGTTATTTACTTGTTGAGGGAGGGGGATGTAGGACGATGGAGAAAATTACATGTTCTAGTGGTGAGGGAAGACGATGGTTCATAGCTGTTTATTTCACCCTCTTTACAATGAGGATACGTAAAGAGACGAGCAGAAACTTCTTATCAATATGATGTTGATGTGAAACAGCTGTCAATCCCTATGTGCGACCCAGAAGTGCACTAAGAAAGAGACATCAAGCGTATTAGCTTTGTGGGACAAATGCAAATAGACTTACCTTGGTAAAAACCATTCATCTTATTCTTGGCATTTGTGATGCAAGGCTATTGACCGTGTTATAATTTATGCATGTAAAAATGATCCAGAAAGGAAGATATGAATGAAGAAGGCAAAAAAATGCCAAGCTTGGATCAATGATGAGTACCCTGGGGTGTCTGGATTAAAGATTTTGATTAAGCTCTGTAGCTCTAATGTCATTACGAGAAGGAATGTAGCCATTCCCTCTATGGTGATAGTGTTTACAAAGCAAGAAGGGAAGAGTAGGGATCCTGTTGTTAGGTTTTGTGTTCCTAGGATGCGGGATATTGTTAATTACACATGAAATGATGCCTGGTCAGGAAAGAAATGAAGGAGTGAATGAGGACAAGGAAAGCCACACATTGTTTAATGATGAGACTGTGTTTTGAAACATTTCTGAAGTAATGAGGTCTAGGAAAGTAAGTAGACTTTACTCTGTTCAGCAGGGAGCAGATAGGAAAGTATGCCCAAGATTGAATGTTGTCATTATGAATTGATGGTAGGTTGCTGATTTATTTTATTAAGGGAAACTGGTTGGCATCGGTAAATAATTGAAGATCTAATTGAAAAAAAAAAGAAGATTATGGACCAGTCATGAGAATGTGGTCCCATGACAAGATGGTTTGCTCTGAGTATATGATCTCCTGTTAGTATTTAAAGCATTGTCCAGTGACTTATAATAATGACATATTATATGTTATTATAACCGAATGAATGGATTCATATTTTATTTAAAAGGTGAAAATCATACACCAGTGAGGAAGGACCCTGATTATCCTGTTTTATACTACTGCATCTATATTTATAAAAAGCCAGGCTTTTCCCAGTTTGTATAATGTACAGACAGATGCTTCCCATTTTAATTCACTTTTCTTTTTCTTTTTTTTTTTTTAAGTCAAAGTGCAGTTAACACACAATGTTACATTAGTTTCAGGTGCACAACATAGTGATTTGACATCTGTAGATGTTATACCGTGCTCACCATAAGTGAAGGTACTGTCTGTGCCTTTATATAATGAACAACAGGTGAAATTATTCCATGAGTAATTGAATGAGTGAATGAATGAATGGATGAACAAGTTAAGTAGAGCCAACCATGGACCACTGTTAAAAATATGCCGTGAAACAAGGATTTAAATTTATCCAATCGGTTTAAGAAAGATCCATGGAGAAGGGTAATGTAGATTTTAGCTAGGTAAAGTACCTGGACATGTTTGTAAGAGTCATAGTTATTAGTTGTGATTGGAGCGATGGATTCAGTAGTGTTCATTTTATTGTTGAAAATTAAAATTAGGGGTGCCTGGCTGGCTCATTCGGCAGAACATGCGTCTCTTGATCTCAGGATTGTGAGTTCGAGCCCTAGGTGGGTAGAGAGATGACTTAAAAATAAAATCTTAAAAATCTTAAAATGAATGGAGTAGGTAAACAGTAGTGATATTCTTGAGCCAACGAAAAGAAGCAAGTTTTATGTTTAACCGAGAACTCTACGATTAGTGTCTTTCACACATACCTAAATGTGTGTTTTTTTCATTATTTCCAAAGCCTGATTTTTACCTCAGAATGAAGGCACCACGGTTGATTTAATCCTATCTAATGGTGAAGACTGTGGCTCTGTGGGTAAGGAGCATTAAATTCTGAGGTGAGTCACAGTCAAAGTCTATGTACTTGGTTAGGGGAACTTGTTCATGGCTGTCCACTGAAGTATTTCAAGTAATAAAAAGCTATGTAGGAGTGTAAAGTTAAAGAATGCTGTACATTACCAATGACAGGAATAGATTATGAACCAGGGATAATGAGGGGTAATTCAATTCTGCGCAACTGATGACTCCTTTAAAAAGGTGGCAGATGTTTCATACGTTTTCGGGGATACTTACACGACTGTGGATTTTAACATTCATCCCTTCACAAGAGTCAGTGAGAGGGAGCACATGGCCTACGCTGAAGGCCACTGCAAAAAGAGACGTAATGTATTAGCTCCATGGGAAATGAGCTTATCAATAGATCTTAGTGATATTTAAGGATCTTATTTTCGAGCTTTAGTGATTTCTGTGCATTGATTCTATTGTGGGAACAGTGAGCATATCAATAAACCTAAAGGATAAAGGACTGAAGGAAAAGAGTGCAAAGCTTAGGACAATGAGGAGTCCTGGGGTGGGGGTTGAGTCTGAGTCCAGAATTGTGTGGGATGTGGGGAGAGGGAGACCCTCCTGCACTGCTGGTGGGAATGCACACTGGTGCAGCCGCTCTGGAGAACAGCACGGAGGGTCCTCGGAAAGTTAAAAATAGAACTACCCTACGACCCAGCCATTGCACTACTAGGTACTTACCCAAAGGATACGAAAATACAGATTTGAAGGAGGACAGGCACTCTGATGTTTATAGCAGCTCTATCTATGATAGACAAATTATGGAAGCAGCCCAAGTGTCCATTGACTGATGAATAGATAAAGAAGATGTGATATAGATCTGCAATGGAATATTACTCAGCCATCAAAATGAATGAAATCTTGCCGTTTGCAAGGACAGGGGTGGAGGTAGAGTGTACTATGCTAAGCGAAATGGGTCAGAGAAAAACAAATGCCATAGGGTTTCACTCATGTGTGGAACTTAAGAAACAAAAATGAGCATAGGGGGAAAAAAAAGAGTGAGAGTGACAAAACAATAATTAACTATAGAGAGCAAACTGATGATTACCAGAGGGGAGGCAGGGACGGGTAGGGGAAATAGGTGATGAGGATTAAGGAGGGCACTTGTTGTGATGAGCGCTGGGTATTGTATGGCAGTGTTGAATTCACTATATTGTACACCTGAAACTAATATTACACTGTATGTTAACTATACAGGAATTTAAATAAAAACTTAAGAAATTAAAAAAAAAATAGAAAAAACAAGTAAATGGAATTGTGTTAATCCCCATCTAGAAATCTGTGGACTATTGCAGAAAAATAAAAATAAAATCAAAGAGAGAGAGAGAGAGAGGGATAAAATAAACTTGTAGGGAAGTGAATTCATGAATGAATAAGGAAATGTGTAAATGAATGAAGATAAGGAGGGCCATGTGTGGACGAGCTATGAAGTTATGTAATAAAGCAGAAATGATTATTAGTGTATATTTGTTTTTTTTTTATTATTTTTTTTATTTTATTATTATTATTTTTTTAATATATGAAATTTACTGTCAAATTGGTTTCCATACAACACCCAGTGCTCATCCCAAAAGGTGCCCTCCTCAATACCCATCACCCACCCTGCCCTCCCTCCCACCCCCCATCAACCCTCAGTTTGTTCTCAGTTTTTAACAGTATTAGTGTATATTTGAAACATCAGGTTCTATAGGTAAATCAAAGCTCTGAGCCCTTCCATAAGGACAGTATGGACAGATGTACCCAAGAGTTCGTGTTGCTGCCTTGATTCTTTGTTTGGTGGTTTTAATTAAGAAGGACAAAAAAAAATGTTTACATAAATAAACAATTGCTTAAATATTGTCTTATTGAGAGAGGGCCAAATGTGAACCCATACTGAGGATATGTCATGTGACCAGAGTTACAATTAATATAACTGTATTCGCTAGTTTAATTAAAAAAATTCAAAAGATGATTTAGTAATCATTTATGTCTATCGGCCATGAGCATGTAGACTGGATACTTAATATTCCTGTTCCGTGCCTTGGTTTTCATTGGTACTGACATCTTGTCATAAGGGAATGAAGGAGTGCATTTCCCTGCAGATTAATTATTCAAAAGAAGGCTGAGCAAGGGCCAACGAGGAATGTGTTTTATGAACCAAAGATAATGATTACTCCCGTTATCCGCAAAAGTTGTCCAGATAAAGAAATAGAACTCTAAATTCCTTCCATTTTGGACAAAGTACACACAGAAATGTTTTTTTAAATTCCAGTTAGTTAACATACAGTGTAATGTTAGTTTCAGGTGTACATAGAAATTTGCATGAAGAAATTCTTTAGAAAAATGGGAAGATAATTGATTTATTTTATGCCTAATTATATACACGAATAAGTAAATGAATCAGTAGACATAAATCAGAAAAATGTGTGCTTCATTGGTGAGGATATGCCATAAAACAAAGATTTACATTCATCCAATTTTGTACAAGTGAGGTCCATTAAAAGTAATCACTGAGTTGTTAAATTTATGGATAGGGAGTATGTAGACAGATATTTATGATAGATAATGGTTCCTATGTTGGTGTTCATTGTACTGCTTAAAAAGAAAAGTTAAATAAGTCAATAAATAAGAGTGCGATTCATCGGCAATGATGACATTCTTTCTGAAATGACCCGTGTTTATGATTGATCTAATACTGCAAGTCTAGCCTCCATTTAAAAAAAAAATCTAACTATGGACTCTTTCTTTCTCTTGAAAGTCTGCATTTTCACTAAGCGAACACACCACAGATGAAGTAATCATTCTCTAATGCTAAAGATCTTGGCTTTAGCAAACTGTGGGGGTAAGGACAGAAGAAATTGATGTAAGTAGCAGAGTTTATATTCTTGGGTTGGGAGGGTGGTTTGTGAGTGTTGCTTGGATTTTTCAAAGTAATCAATGAGCATATTAAAAAATAAAGCCAAATGAGCCCAGCACAGACCCGAATTGAGATTTATGATGAATCAGATGCAGGACTAGTAAAACCCAATTAAAAAGATGCTGGACGTTTCATTCAGTTTTAGGATTGCTTCGCATTGTGTTTTATTTTTGCGTTGCAATGCATTTAAGTACTTCTCCGTTGATAAAGATTTAAGCTATGAATTCCTTGAGGGAGAAACACACAAGAAGATGGACAAAATTGTTGTCTCTCTAGATGTGGAGAAAGATTAAAGTTCCCATGGTTACTCACTGCATCATCTTTAAATGGAAAAGGGCCAGGCGTGGACCATTGAAGCTGATACGGAGCGAGAATGTTGGTTAATTTATATATGCAAACAGCATACGTATATATTGCAAAGAATACCCTTGTTTATTAGCACTGTGGGAAATGGGTGTACAGCCGGTTCTTAGTGATATTCAAGGATGTCGTTTTTGGGCTTTTTGATTCATGAGAATAGATTATATTGTTATGAGTGAGTCCATGAATGAAGGAACAAGGAATGTGTAAATAAAGGAAGAACAAGATGTTCGGTGTAGATTAATGATGAGGATTCTGAGATGTATGAATCAAAGATTTTAATTAAACTCTGTACCTTTGAGGTCCACTGAGAAAAGAAATCTAGCTATTTCTTCCGTGAGAGAGGGGCTTACGGCACAAGTTAGGACGAGTTAAGATCCGGTTCCTGAGCTTTGAGTTCTTAATGTCTGTGAAATGTATCATTATATTATTTCCCCAGACATTGAATTTCGTAATCTAAATCGATCAAGTCTATCTTACATTTGTCCTTAAAGGATAGATATCCTATTCCATGAGAGTCCCTGTTGTTTCAGATTGGTGGTAGCTAGCTGGTTGTTGGTTCTATTTAGAAAAGGAGCAAATCCGGGGCACCTGGGTGGCTCAGTCGGCTAAGCGTCCGACCTCAGCTCAGGTCATGATCTGACAGTTCGTGAGTTCGAGTCCCGCGTCGGGCTCTGTGCTGACAGCTCGGAGCCTGGAGCTGCTTTAGATTTTGTGTCTCCCTCTTTCTCTGCCCCTCCCCTGTTCATGCTCTCTCTGTCTCAAAAATAAATAAATATTTAAAAAAATTAAAAAAAAAAAGAAAAGGAGCAAATCCTCGACATTACCAACAATTGCTTACATAAGTGCTTAATGGAAAGAAAGCCAAGCAAGGATTAATACTGAGAATATGATATTATTTAAAAAAATAAAGAAGACTCTAACAGGTTATATCTGTGGACAGTGACGTAGGGACAGATACTAGTATTAGTCAATGTTCTTATCCAGCGTCTTGGCTTGCATTCACTTTGAATGCATCGTTAAAAGTCGATGAACAAATGAGTTCTATATTGGTCAGTTATTTACTTATTTTTTATTTTTTTATGAAAAAAATTTTTTTTAATGTTTATTTATTTTTGAAAGAGACAGAGACAGAATGCGAGTGGGTTGGGACAGAGAGAAGAGGGAGACACAGAATCTGAAACAGGCTCCAGGCTCTGGGCTGTCTGCACAGAGCCCGACGCGGGGCTCGAACTCACGAGCTGCGAGATCATGACCTGAGCTGAAGTCGGACGCTCAACCGACTGAGCCACCCAGGCGCCCCAGTTTGGTCAGTTATTTAAAAGAAGGCAGAGGAGGAGGTGTCATGAAACAATATAATGACTAAACCATTTTAGATGAAGAGGAAGAAATCTAGACTTAATCCCACTTTGGACGAGTGGATATCAGCAATGGCATGACATGGTGTTTCAGTTCTGGAGTACTGGTGGGTTTTACTCTTTTTCTTTTAAAAAAATGAGTAGATGATCAAATTATGCTTTGAGTAATTAACTAAGAGTGGATCAGTGAATGTATAAAGTAGGGTAAATCTTAGACCAATGCTTCATGGGATATTCTTAGCCATGTGTGAATATGGAACCTTAAAAAAGAATAATGAGGCTGCGAATCATGTGGTTAGGGAGTATACAGGTGGACAGTAAATAAGTCAGTAAATAAAAAATAGTGTCCTTTTTGAGTCAATAATGAGAATGTGATAGCAACTAAAGTTTATGATTAATCGAGTACCTTATGACTCCAGCCCATTAAAAAAAGGTGTCTATGCTGGTTCGTTCTTTACGAAAAGTGTATTTTAATATCTACAGGACAAAATGCTATAGCTGATTGAATTATTCGACAGTAATGAGAATTTTAGTTTTTACCTTTGTGGGTAAGGAGCCTAGAGACTGTCGTAGGTTATAGTCAAAATTCACGTCCTTGCCTTTGTTATTATTAGTGACTTAATGAGGGAATCAATAAACAAAGGTATTAATGAATGGAGGAAATGTTGCCAAGTTTGGACCAATGATGAGTATCCTGGGGTGTCTGAATCAATGATTTTGATTAAACCCTGTAACTCTGAGGTCAGAGACCTAGTTAATGCCTATATGATAAATCAGCTTACAGTAGAGGTTAGTAATATTCGGGAGTTTGCTCTTAGGTTATGAAGGTTCATAGGTCTGGATTGTGTTGGTAGAAGTGAATTGATAAACGAATAAATAAATTTATAAATAAAGACAAGGAGAGCCACATGTGGCTTAATTATGAGAATGTATAATATTATTATTAATATTTTCTGAAGCACTCAGTTCCAACATAAATTGACTACATCTGATACCTATGTGGGTCAGGAACATAGAGAGATAAGTACCGGAAAGCAGCGTTGTGTTGTTCTGCGTTGTCTTCAAGGTGGTGTTTGCAAGAAAATAGGATCTGGCTGGTTATATCTGGGAGTAATGAGCATATGAACAGCTGTTAATTCCATACAAGTTTCTAATCCAGTTTGCATGTTCGTAGCTATTGATGATATTGTGAGTGAATGTATATTGCATTCATGTCTCAACCAGTTATTTTGAAGAGGGTGCAGCAGGATTTTCTCAGCCCTTCATGACTGACGTTTTGGGCTGGATAATTCATTGTTGGGAAGGCGGTCCCGTATGTAGTAGAATGTGGAGTAACCTCATGGGCTGTGTTAGACGTCAGTATTAACCCCTCCCTCCCAGTTGTGGCAATCAAAAATGTCTCCGGACACTGGCAAATGTCCTCTGGTAGCAGAGTTTTTGTTTTTGTTTTAGTCGTGTGTGTGTGTGTGTGTGCGCGCGCGCGTGTGTGTGCGTGCACACGTGTTGCCTCCTTTTTTAAAAGACTATTTTTTTTTCAATATATGAAATTTATTGTCAGATTGGTTTCCATACAACACCCAGTGCTCATCCCAAAAGGTGCCCTCCTCAATACCCATCACCCACCCACCCCTCCCTCCCACCCCCCATCAATCCTCAGTTTGTTCTCAGTTTTTAAGAGTCTCTTATGCTTTGGCTCTCTCCCACTCTAACCTCTTTTTTCCCCCCTCCCCCATGGGTTTCTGTTAAGTTTCTCAGGATCCACATAAGAGTGAAAACATATGGTATCTGTCTTTCTCTGTATGGCTTATTTCACTCAGCATAACACTCTCCAGTTCCATCCACGTGGCTCCAAAGGGCCATATTTCGTTCTTTCTCATTGCCACGTAGTACTCCATTGTGTATATAAACCACAATTTCTTTCTCCATTCATCAGTTGATGGACATTTAGGCCCTTTCCATAATTTGGCTATTGTTGAGAGTGCTGCTATAAACATTGGGGTACAAGTGGCCCTATGCATCAGTACTCCTGTATCCCTTGGGTAAATTCCTAGCAGTGCTACTGCTGGGTTTAAAAGACTATTTTTCAGAGCAGTTTCAAGGTTCACGACAAAATTGGATGGAACATACAGAGATTTCCCATAATCCCCAACCCCCCGCACGTGCATAACCTTCCCACCATCTACTGACATCCCCCACCACGGTGGTACATTTGTTACAATTGATGAACCTACACTGATGCATCATTATCACCCAAAGTCCATAGTTTGAACTAGAATTCACTCTTGGTTGTAATTTCAGTGGCTTTGGACAAATGTGCAGTGACATATATCCAACATGAAGGTATCACGCAGACTATTTCACTAAAAATCTCCTGGGCTCTGCCTGTTCACCCCTCTGTCCTCTCTCACCCCTGGCAACCTCTGATCTTTCTACTGTCTCCATAGTTTTGCCTTTTCCAGAATGTCGTGTGATTAGAATCACTACTATGTAGCCTTTTCATATTGTCTTCTCTCACTTTAGAATATACCCTTAAGATTCCTCCGTGTCTTTTCATTTCTCATTTCTTTTTAGCACTGGATAATCTTCTAGCAGAAGATTATAGCAGTTTATTTATCCATTACCCACGGGAGGCCATTTTGGGTGGTTCCAAATTTGGGCAATTATGAATAAGGCTGCTGTAAACATTCATGTGCAGTTTTTTGTGCAGATATTAGTTTTCAGCCCCTTTGGGTAGATACCAAGGAGTGTGATTGCTGGATCACGTGGTAAGAACATGTCTAGTTTTGAAAGAATCTGCCAAACACCTATTGTAATAGGTAGGTAGTGGTATCTCATTGTTGTTTTAATTTGCATTTCCCTGATGACATATGATGTGGAGAATCTTTTCATATGTATCTTCTTTAGTGAGGTGTTTGTTACATTCTTCGACTCATTTTTTTCTTTTTTTTGATGGTTTAATTAACATATATTGTGAAATGATTATAGTAGGTTTAGCTAACAATCATCTTCTCATAGAAATACTATTTAAAAAAAGGAAAGGAAAAGAAATTTGTTCTTATGAAGAGAATTCTTAGCATTTAGTCTTAACAATTTCCCTACATATTACACAACAGCATTAGGTATAGTCCTTGAATTGTACACTGTAACCCTAATAGTTATAACTGGAATCTTGTATCTTTTTGTTTTCTTCTTTTAAGTTTTTGTTTTTTGTTTTTTTAAAATTTACAGCCAAATTAGTTAGCATACAGTGAAACAGTGATTTCAGGAGTAGATTCCTTAATGCCCCTTAGCCATTTAGCCCATCCCTCCTCCCACAACTCCTCCTGTAACCCTAAGTTTGTTCTCCATATTTATGAATCTCTTCTGTTTTGGCCCCCTCCCTGTTTTTATATTATTTTTGTTTCCCTTGCCTTATGTTCATCAGTTTTGTCTCTTAAAGTCCTCATATGAGTGAAGTCATATGAGTTTTGTCTTTCTCTGACCGACTAATTTCACTTGGCATAATACCCTCCAGTTCCATCCACATAGTTGCAAATGGCCAGATGTCATTCTTTTTGATTGCCAAGTAATACTCCATTGTGCGTGTATACCACATCTTCTTTATCCATTCATCTGCTGATGGACATTTGGGCTCTTTCCAGACTTTGGCTATTGTCGATAGGGCTGCTATAAACATGGGGGTGCGTGTGTCCCTTTGAAACAGCACACCTGTATCCCTTGGATAAATGCCTAGTAGTGCAATTGCTGGGTCATAGGGTAGTTTTATTTTTATTTTTTTTGAGGAATCTCCGTACTGTTTTCCAGAGTGGCTGCACCAGCTTGCATTCCCATTCTTTGACTCATTTTTAAATCAGGTTGTTTCTTTTTTTTTTTTTTTTTTAACATTTATTCATTTTTTTGAGAGATGGAGAGAGAGCAAGTGGGGTAGGGGCAGAGAGGGAGAGACACACACACAGAATCCGAAGCAGGCTCCAGGCTCCGAGCTGTCAGCACAGAGCCCGACGCGGGGCTCGAACTCACAGACCGCGAGATCATGACCTGAGCCGAAGTTGGCTGCTTAACCGACTGAGCCTCTCTTTTCTGAGGCGCCCCTCTTTTTTTTTTAAGGGTTCTTTGTGTGTTTTAGATAAAAGTCATTTATCAGATATATCTTTTATAAATATTTTTTCTCTGTCTGCTGTTTGCATTTTGTTATCTTGACAGTTTATTTGCAGAACAGAAACTCTTAATTTTAACGAAGTCAAGCTCATCAATTCTTTCTTTCCTGTATTGTGTCTTTGGTGAAAAGTCATCACCAAACCTGAGGTCATCTAGATTTTCTCCTGTTAACTTTTAGGAGTTTTATTGTTTTAGATTGGGATTGTTTTGAATCTATAAATTGCATTGGAAAGAACTGACATCTCAATAATACTGAATCTTCCTATCCATGAACATGGAATACCTGTCCATTTATTTAGTTACTCTTTGATTACTTTCATCAGAGTTTTGCAATTTTCCTTCATATGTTTTGTTGGGTTTATAACTGCATATTTAATTTTATTGGTACTATTGTAAATAGTATTGTATTTTTTTATTTTTTATTTTATTAAATTTATTTTATTTTATTTTATTAATTTTTATTTATTTATTTTTATTTTTTATTGTCAAATTGGTTTCCACACAACACCCAGTGCTCATCCCAACAGGTGCCCTCCTCAGTGCCCATCACCCACTTTCCCCCTATGCATCGTATTGTATTTTTAATTTCAAATCCTGCTTGTTCTTTGGTGGTATCTAAGAAAATGATAGACTTATATATATATATTTTCTACATTGAAGACCATGTAATCTGTCAATAAACACAGTTTCATTTCTTCCTTCACTAATAATATACCTTTTATTTATTTCTCTTACTCTTATTCTTATATAGTATATCTCTTATTTCTTTATTCTTATTCTTGTACTGCAAGTTACAACTTCCAGTACAATGTTGTAAAGTAGTGTTGAGAGGGAACATCTTTGCTTTACATCTCAGTGGGAAGCCTTCTAATTTCTTACCATTAAGTATGTTAGCTGTAGGTTATTTGTAGATATTGTTTGTCAAGTTGAGGAAATTACTTTCTATTCCTAGTTTGCTGAGAGGTTTCTTTTAAATCATGAATGCGTGTCATAGTTTGTCAAATGTGCTTTTTCTCATCTATTGATGTGATGAGATGACAAAAACATCTTTTGAGGGAAAAAAATCTTTTGTTTTTCTGACTTGCCGCTTGGCATTTTACAGTATGATAATCCTGCTCACACCCAGAGTTTGAGCATTTGCGGGGAGGGAGGGGCAGAGAGAGAGAGAGAGAGAGAGAGAGACAGAGAGAGAGAATCCCAAGCAGGCTCTGGATGGTCAGCGCAGAGCCCGATGCGGGGCTTTAACTCATGAACCGTGAGATCATGACCTGAGTTGAAATCAAGAGTTAAGATGCTTAACCGACCGAGTCACCCAGGAGCCTCAGAGTTTGGTTTAGATAAGAACTTGAGTTTAGGATGTTTGCCCTGAGTTCCTGCTTTACTTTTCCCAGACACCATTAGAGTGTCTGGGAAAAACCACTTAGAGTTAAGCCCACAAAAAGTTAGTGATTTCTGCCCCAAACATCTTTTAAGTAGTAGGTGCTTGTCACCATGTTCTCTATCTTGTGCTTGCTGGTCACCTGGGAAGAAGGACTGCCCTTCTCCCTGCTCAGTTGTGTCCCCTCTTTCTCTTACACTCGCTTTTGTTTTCTTTCTTTCTCTCTCTTTCTTTCTTTCTTTCTTCCCTTCCTTCCTTCCTTCCTCCCTCCCTCTTTCTTTCTTTCTTTCTTTCTTTCTTTCTTTCTTTCTTTCTCTTTCCTTTTGGTGTGGCTAGAGGCTTATTAATTTTATTGGTCTCTTCAAAGAACAATTTTTTTTGATTCATTGATTTTCTCTGTTAATTTCCTATTTCCTATTCCTATTTCCTATTTCTGCTCTAAGTATTGTTATTTCTTTTCTTCTTTGTATTCGATTTGTCCTTTTTCTAGTTTTTTTTTAAGTATAAACTTAGATTGCTGATTTTAAATCTTTCTTCTTTTCTTTAAATAAAAATTGTAGGGGTGTCTGGGGAGCTCAGTAGGTTGAGCATCTGACTGTGGATTTTGGTTCATGTCATGATCCCAGGGTTGTGGGATCGAGCTCTACATTGGGCTCCGTGCTGAGCATGGAGACTGCTTCAGATTCTGTCTCTCTCTCTCTCTCTCTCTCTCTCTCTTTCTCTTTCTCTTCCCTCCCTTTGCCCCTCTCCTCCACTTGCATGCTCTCTCTCAGTAAAATAAAAAAAAAGAAATAATGTATATTTGAGTTGGACAATATGATGTTTTGATATTGATATACATGTACATAGTGAAATAGTTACTACCGTCAAGCTAACACATGCATCTCCTCACATAGTTATTCTTTTTTTACTTTTTTATTTTCGTGATAAAAGCACCTGAAATCTACTCTCTCAGCAGATTTGTCAGCACACCATACGATGTTATCAGCTATAGTCATGATGCAGTACATTCAATCTCTAGAGCTTTTTCATCTTACGTGATAGCAACTTTGTACCCTTGACCAGCATCTCCCTTTCCTCCCCCTCCCCACTCCTGGTAACTGCCAGTCTGCTTTCGGCTTCTGTGAATTCAACTTTTTTAGATTCCTCATAGAAGTGAAATCACGCAACAGTTTTCTTTCTTTTTCTGGCTTATTTCACCTAGCATAACGCCTTTGAGGTGCTCATTTTTGTTGCAAATGACAGGATCTCCCTTTCAAAGGCTGCATAATATTCCATTGTACTTATATTCCATAGTTTCTTTATCCATTCATCCACCAACACACACTTAGGTCTTCATTTGTGACATATGCATTCAATGTTATAAATTTCCCTCCGAGCACTGCTCTGGCTGTCATTTTCGTTTGTTTGTTTTTTAGGAAACAGGAAAGATTAACATAAGTGGATAATCGATTAAGTATATATCTCATCGAATAAGAAGCAGTTATGGACACATGTCGACAATGTGTCATATGAGAAGCATTAGGATTGATCTGATTGTGTTCACTAAATTTTATTAAAACTCAAAATGATCTTGTCAATTACCTTTGTGACTACCAAGCAGATAGATGGATGTTAGTATCACTCAGGATTTGTTTCTAAGTCTTTGCATTCACAAATTTTGATCTGTCGTTATAACTGCGTAAGTGAATAAAATCCTATCTTAATTATTTAAAAGAAGAGACAGCACAGATCAATGAGGAGCGTGTTTTATGAGACAATAACAATGATTGGTTTGGGTTTTCACTACTGATGTTTGTAGAAAGAAAAAAAATTCCTGTTCTGCTCCCATCTTTGGTAAGGGACACGTATATCGTTGCACTGAATAGTATTTCTGTTCTGGATTATTTCTGTTCTGGTTTACCATTTTGACTTCCTTTATATAACGAGTGTATGGTTAAATCATCCCATAAGTAAGTAAATAAATGATTAAGTGAATAAATAAGTGAGCATATAAAATGCGATCAGGCAGGAGTCATCCCACATAATGTAAAATAAAGATTTAAACGCAACCAGTTCTGCAAAGGCAACATCCATGAAAGTCATCTTGTATTCTCTTAAAACTATTACGATATAAAGATACTTTCGATACGCTTATTCCTGTGTCGTGTAGTTGACAGTGGCTAGTACATTCTTTAAAAGTGAAAGTAAAATGCTAGACTAATGAAGAAGTGCCCAAGTTTATTCTAGTTCCACATAATTCACATGCATTAAAAATCTAGATTAATTGTACTTTTTCCTTCACAGAATGACCATGAGACAGCAGATGTATTCATTAAAAAAAAAATTTTTTTTAACATTTATTTATTTTTGAGACAGAGAGAGAGAGAGAGAGAGAGAGAGAGAGCATGAACAGGGGAGGGTCAGAGAAAGAGGGAGACACAGAATCTGAAACAGGCTCCAGGCTCTGAGCTGTCCGCACAGAGCCCGACGCGGGGCTCGAACTCACGGACCGCGAGATCATGACCTGAGCCGAAGTCGGGCGCTCAACTGACTGAGCCACACAGGCGCCCCTGTATTCGTTTTCTAAGAAACAAAATATTGGCCGTCAGCTCTGTATGTAGGAGCTAGACAGATGTAGAGACAAGTGTAAGTAACACTCACAGTTCCCATCCTTGGTTGGGATGCTTTGGTTGATGAGTGTTTAGTGGGATAGCAAAAGAATCGATGTCTATAAAAGTAATAAAAATCTCCAAATCTGGGCCGGTGATGGGAATATGTCAGGAATCAAAAGCTATGTTTAATCTAATTTGGCACCAACGAAGTGATTAAAAAAACCGTCATTTCATTCATTTTCAGAAGTATTTAATATTGCAGTTTATTTCCCTCCCCAGAGGACTTAACCATTTCCGTATTGGGATAGTCCCGGCTGATAACTGTTTTGCGTTGCAACCTGTAAGCAAGTAGAATGCTTTGTTTTGAGATGTGAATAAGGATGGTGTGGTGTCATCACTTTTCACTGAGCCATCTTCATGGGGAAATTAGGGGCATTCGCTTTCAAGTGTCCCCTCTCTGAAAGACAGCTTTCATACTGTTCTTCCTTTCCGATCTTCTACTCTAATAAACATCTGCCTGCTGCTCAATTCAATAGAAGAAAGCCACAGAAGGACCAGTGGTGAATGTGGATTTGGTATGAAGCATGGATATTAATTGACGACACATATTCTCCGAGGTCCATTGTAAAAAGAGATTTAGTCTATTTGCTTTACGGGGAAAGAGCCATTAATGCGAAGATCTTATCCTGGAACTTTATGATAGCGTTGTATTCATGGATCAATCAATCAACCAATCAGTGAAGATATAAAGGAAGAAAAACGTGCCTGGACCAATGATGAGTACCATGGGGTATCTGAAACAGGAGTTTTGATTAAACCCATATGCAACTCTGAGGTCCATTACAAAGAGACACGTAGTTATTTCCCCTCTGCGGGAAAGGAGCACATGTTACCTTTTGTGGTTCTTGGAGATGGATTGTATTTTATTATTATTATTATTATTTAAAAAAAATTTTAACATTTATTTACTTTTGAGAGAGAGAGAGAGAGAAACAGAGTGCAAGTGGGGAGGGGCAGAGAGAGAGGGAGACACAGAATCCTAAGCAGCCTCCAGGCTCCGAGCTGTCAGCAGAGAGCCCGACGCAGGGCTCAAACCCACAAACCGTGAGATCATGACGTGAGCTGAAGTTGGACACTTAACCGACAGAGCCCCCCGGGCGCCCTGGATTGTATTTTTTTTTTTTTTTATAGAATCGATTCACAAATAAATAAAATGTATCAATGAATGAAAAAAAGAGGACAATTTATACGCTTATTAAGGGAAGTCATGCAACATGGAGTAGTAATATGAAAATTTGAAACTCCGACTTCCAAGAAATGGTCATGAAAGGAGTATATGGTCACTTGTACCTAATACTCAACAATGTTTGCTGGTTGCTCAAGGGTTGCCGAGGGATTCTTTTATTAAGGAAATGGCAACACACTGACTATAATAGTTGGTTACATAACCACACAATTGAGAGCCAAGCAGAGGCCAGTGATGAGAATGATTTATATGACAACACTCATCATTACTCTTTTTTCAACTGATTTTCATGAAAACAATAAAAAAGAAGCAAGTATGTTATTGACAGTAGTGACTGTGGACAGACATAAATTTGGCTCAGTCTTCTTGTCCAGTGGATCTGATCACAGATTCCAGTGATTTTGTGTCAGAGGAAGAAGGTATACTTTTATGTCTCGATCTATTTTTTAAAAGTCAGCAGACTATGGACCAATTAGGAACATGTGTTTTAATACGAGGATACCGATTCATCTTACTTTGCTAATGACAAATATTCTAGGAACAATTTTAGGCTCTTCCACTTTTTGAAAGGTGCATCTGGACCTTTCCAAGTTGTGGTAATTTGGTTCCGGGCTGGTGTTTGACCATTCTGAGTTTCCGTTAGAAAAATGATATTATTATTCCCTGAATAATAAAATAAACCAGTGAGTGAGTGAATCCATGAATCCATAAGTGCATGTAGTGGAGGACTGGGAGATTGTGCCAGGAAGCAAATATGTTCAATTCTACGCAGCCAAGTCCAATAAAAAGATGATCGTGGCTTTCCCTATGTAGGTAGCAAGGAAAGTCAGATGTCTCTGATTGTTAATAGCTTTTATTTTGTGTTGAGCGATGAATTCAATAGTTTTCCTGTCAACTAGTAGAAACTTAACTCAGTAAGAGTACCACCCTTGAGAAATTCGTAAGAATGTGATATGAAATAGGGCTTCTGATTAACGGTTCCTCTTGACACATTTCAACTTAAAAAAGCGCACTCTGTCTTCATTGTTTTTACAAATTGGCTTCCCTCCCCCCTTTTTCCTTTGTTCATAGAATGAACACACAGCTGATTTAATCGTTCTATGATCGTGAAGACATGGCTGTGAATTCTGGGACTGAGAAACATAAAGACCGAGGTAAGTAAATATCAGTGTTTGCGTTTAAGGCTTAGATGGGGTTTATTTATGGGAGCCCACTAAATTATTTCAATAAAATAAATAGTTAAACAATGTAGGAAATTCAGGCATGCCAGTCATGAGCCCCAAGTCTAGAATGTGTCACAAGCTAAAATTTATGATTACTTTGACTCATCCCAACTGAGAGCCGTTGCTGAAGTGATGGGGGGCGTCTCACATATTCTCAAAGCAGTCTGCCTTCTCAACTCACGCTCTTGTCCCATTTGCCTAAAACATACCTTCACTGAGGAAGATGTTAGCTGTTAACTCTGAGGCTGGAGCACCCCGAAAGATCGCAGATGTCAGTTTTGTCAGTTGTGGGTTAAGATGACAGGTCTCTGGGTGTTGATGACACTAGCTTT